>NC_070595.1:10308722-10612889 GCF_027409825.1 Scomber japonicus | reverse complement strand
ACACACCAGGTAACAATTAGTAGGTGGGTTACAGGTGAGAGTAATTTGTTAGGACAACATTGTCGGCACGTATTCTGGCACATGTCGACACACACTGGAGTGAACGATGAAAAGTGGCTGTAAAAAGCATCTCTTAGCATTTTCAGCAGTAGATTATTTTATTATGATCAGATTATATAGAAAAATTATAAGCGATTAAATTATTTTTATCTCACTAGTCACACTAGTTACAAAGAGCTCATTTCTTACAGTCACAGAGGAAAAAGTAGCAAAAATACAACTTGACTTAATTTGCTAAACAAACAGTTAATGTCCATATCTATAATGGAACAATTTAGTATTTTCATTATTGACAAATCTATAGATTATTTTCTTGCTTAAACATTTTGTCTATGTTATAGTAATAAAGAACTGTGGAAAAATGGCAGTCACAGTTTCTCAGAGGCAGCAGAAATGTCTTCAGTGTACTAAGAGCTTAAAATATTAATATACTGTCATTTTCAATATCATAAGATGTTTGTATGTATGAAAAATAACTGAAACAATTCATTGATCATGAAAGTATTGGCTAATTGATCAACTGAACCGATGCAGCTCAAATCCACAATGTGGACATCATCCATAAACAATAATATGTTAATAATAATATGATGATAATACCATGTTGACACTGTCCCGTTGTTAATTCTTCATGAGCAAGACGCTTATCCAAAGAGTTGAATGGAGGACAGCTGGACTTGGCTGAAAATACTTGAAGACGTTTGGCTTCTCATCCATGGAGCTGAAGAGGGAATTGAAGAAGACTCCTTTTGATTAGAGGTGAAATGTCTTCAAGCATCTTCAAGTCCAGTTGCCCTGGATTCATTCAGCCCTCTATGGATCACCGTGACCTGGTTGTCTAGGAATCTTCAGACTAATATTTTCAGCTTTGTAGTAAATCATATTAGTTAATCGCATACAGTTTGAATCATTTATTTAGTTTAAAGTTATTATCTGAAACTATTTAGATTGGTTTTCTGCAGTAGCCATTCAGTGTGCTTTACTGCAGCATCTCTCTGTGTAGTGGGTTTTATTGGTAGTGGCAGACTCCTCCATTCCTTTGACCACAATCATTGATCAAAAAAAGCATCTTCAAATCAAAGACAGTCTTGTTTTTTTAAGACTTTTTTTGGGGCTTTTTTAGACTGTGGATCAGTTTTAAATGCTGCAGGGAGTAAACATCCGACTCCTCAGCAACACTCAACCAGCTTTCTCTCTCTCTCTCTCTGTGCAGCATGAAATCAGACTGCCCGCCATCTCTCATGATCACGATGGAAAAAGGCCAATAATTGACTGAAGTTCTGTATTAAAACATCTCCAGTTTGTTTAGTTGCGCTGTAAACAGATTCTGTCATATTACTGACAGAGCAGCTCCTCAAGTCAATGTTTTGCCGTATTAAACTCCACTTGCTGTGTACCACGAGCGCCCACGGGTGTCGCCAAATCACCTGTCACCACTTTAAGAAGTAGGTACTCAAAAAGGAACAAACGAGCAGTTTATCTGAGAAGTTCACCACATGTGAAGATGCCTGGTTTCCTTTTTACTTGGAACAGCGGATGACTACATGAAGAAGTGGTAGTAGGTGAAAGCGGTCAGATAATATCTCTCGGCATAATAAGCACTTGAGTGTATGTGCGTGCGTGCATGTGTGCTGTAATGAATAATAGATGCTACTATGAGACTACACAGAGAGTAAGTTGCTGCTCCTCAGTGCTGCACACAGGACAGGGAGGTGTGTGTGTGTGTGTATGTGTGTGTGTGTGTGTGTGTGTTCGTTCCCACAGAGTTAACGGACTGAGACTAACTGAAGGTTAATAACTGGCTTTGTGTTTGTGTGTGTCTTTTGCTTGTGTACATGCGCGCTTGTGTTTTTGCTTGTGTGTGTGTGTGTGTGCGTGCGTGTGTGTGTGTGTGTGTGTGTGTGTGTGAGCTCCTGCAGCGTCTCTGACTCAAAGGGCATTCACTGCAAACCCACACAGAACTGTTTGCACATGTCAGTGATCATACAGCGATGCAGTGCAGCCTCTTCAGCTACACACACACGTACACACACACACACATACATACATACATACATACATGCAAACATGGAGAAGCTTGAATAAATCTGTGTCTAATAGGACCGGGTGTGGAGGGATCCACCTACACAGTGTTTTTCAGAGCACTGCAATACTCCTGCTTGTGTGTTTGTTTGTGTGTGTGTGTGTGTGTGTGTGTACGCCTCTGTTAGTGATTAATTGGAAAGCTGCATTTGCTATTGATTTACAAAGGGTGTGTGTGTGTGTATGTGCCGGTCGCTGACGGACTGCGGTTTTAATGTACTGATTTAGATGCAGGGAAAACTCGGCAAGCACAGCATGTCTCTCAGATTCCCACAGGACTAATACAGAAACACACACACACACACACACACACACACACACACACACACACACACACACACTCGGCCCCTTCCCCCTCGCCCTTTTACAGACAGCACCCTTTCCCCTACACACATGGTTAGTTTTATCAGGGTAATGGCTGTGCAGTGCATTCAGTAATGGGCTGGGTGTGTGTGTGTGTGTGTGTTTGGGGTGGGGGGGTGCTCAGCTAAACATGAAACCTTTTCCAGCAAGAGTTTTTGATTGAAAGAAGCATAGCTAGTTCAAAGGTTCAAAGTTTGCTAATGGTCAGATAGTATGAGGGGTGTGGGGGGGGGGGGGTCTAATAAAAACAAGGCCAATAAAAACAATCGATAAAAGTGCCATGTTGAGATACGCAATGTTTTACGAGGAATTTGCTCTGTGGATGTTGAACAGTGTGACGTCAACTGGCTTTGAACATGAAGCGTGTGTAGAATGAATCATCGGTCCAAAGTTAAATAGACGGAGCAATGGTCGGTCTTCTGACATTACACTTTCTGCATCATCAGGTGCAAGCTGATGTTGGAACTTGGAAGTTTTGAGTGTTATCATACAGTTCTGAAGTGGTTTACACGAGCTCCAGTGGGTTTTCTGTCCTGTTAAGATTGAAGAATGAGGTGAAAATGAATTGAAACCGTGAAATCTATTGGCAGATTCTAATATACAGCTCTTAAATGGTGGTCATTTTAACGTGCTTGATCTAATATTTCCACTTAGTGCTGCTCTTCTTCTTCTTCGCTTGATGTTACTAAAGTCTGTTGCGGTGGTTGGGAAAGTGTGTTGAAATATTAGATTCAACCCAGGCAAATATAGGAGGAGATCTGTAGGATCACTGAAAACCTTTCCAAGATACAACTGGCTGCCGTACAACAGGATGAAGTAATTATGGAGTAATGTGGGTAATTCTGAGTTCAGAGTTGCAGTTCTTATCTTAGTTCAGTATCGATGTTTAAATCAGACTTTGATTTTACCTTATTTCACACATGACAGTAAAAAAAACAGAAAACATGAGCATTACTAGAGTCCATTAAATATCATTACATTAAGTTCAGTGCTCAAATAAATATTTAACAACCCTAAAGTTATGAATAGGCATTTAAAAGACTTGTCATGGATGATATGAGTTGGTTCATCTGCAGCTTTTAAAATCACATAGATATTTAGTGGTTTATGCTATAAGTTAGAATATCTTTAAAGCTGCAATTCAAGTTGTGAAAATCAAGCTCAGTACAAGCGGAGTAGTAAGCCGCAAGTGTTTTCACACATTGATTGACAGCCATCAGCTCCCGCCCCTGAATTTGGCCTTCTGTGATTGGTTAAAAGGGGCGCAAACTTGAGAGGTGTCTCTGTACTGCTGCCAGGTTATTTAATGACTCTGAGTCACAGACGCCTTCGAGAAGAGCTCTGCACATTAACATATGCTTCAGAACATATTTCAACTTAAAAAAAAAAAAAAGTACACCTTGCAGCTTTAAGTTTATGTGTTAGGAAGTAGTCAAGTTCTGGAAAGGGAGCCTCAGAGTTTAAATCAGCACAGAGAAGCTGATCTGAGCCTCCAGACTGGACCATGCGGGGTACCTCCATTGCGGTTTTGAATCGGCGGTTTGATGAACTGTCCCTTTTTGTCTGAGTGCAGTCTGTCTGTGGTCTGTCTCGTTGAAATGGAGTGCATGGTGGCTCGGTAATAATGTGATAACAACAGGCTGCTCCCTCATAGAAACATCAGCGTGCATCGATTGTGCCGCACGCACACACACACACACACACACACACACACACAGCAAAGTGACAGCACGTACAGTATATATTGATCGGCTTTGTCGTTTATTAGTTTGGTACTTGTGGTTACCAGGGTGACTGACTTTTTTTTTTAAATCCTAGGTGATGCCTTCCCGACAGGCTCCAGTCCCTTCCTGTCAGGTTTTCCGGGCCCATCCCCCTTGACCTCGGACCCCGCATACAGATCGGCCAATCCCAGCAGTCTGCAGATGGCGCAGCTCTGGGCTTCACACGCTCATGAAGGTAAATCCTTTTTCTTTTCTTTTTTCCCCTGTTTCGCTCTCCTTCTCTCCACATCTCACGCGTGCCCACGTTATAATTCATAAGAAACTAGTGACACGTCTTTTTTTCTCTCAAGACATTCCTCTCAGTCTGCTCCCGTCCTGCTGTCCAATACCCAGGAGGCTTGTTCCTCTTCTGTTCCTCATTGCTTACACCAGCGGGATCCTGCTCCATTTCTGTCTCTCGGCTGGTCGCTGTGCACCTGGCTCTGTCCTAAATGCGTCTCTCGCTTCCCTTCGTCCTCAGCCAGTCCCTTACTCTCAGCTGTCTTGCCTTTACTGTAATCTGTCTTCCTCCCTCTTGTTCTTTTTTTTGTGTTGTTGTTGCTTCCTGTCCAACACATACTTTGTCTCTGTTTGTCTCTCTCTCTATCCTGCCCTACTTTTCCTCTAACATCTCTTTCCTGACCCAGCTTATCAACACACACACACACACACACACATATCTCTCTGAGTGTGTTTTCATCCTCTCCATGGACCTCTCCGTCCTCTCTCTCTCTCTCTCTCTCTGTCAGTAAGTGATTGAATCTCTCTCCCTCCTTTCCCCTTGTGTCCTTTTGTGTGTCTCCTTATCAAATCTCGCTGGCGAGGAAGGTCAGATAGAGAGGAACGCTCCTTCCTCCTTGTGAATTTTGGTGAGGTAAAGGGAAAGAAGGGCGAATGGATTTCATTTATTCATTTAAAAGCTGATTGCATCGCCTGCGTGACACAGATCTCGTTCAGTGCTCTCCAAACACGGCAAATCAGATCACGAGTGACTCGATTCTTTTTCTTTCTTCTTTTTTTTGTCTTCAGTTAACTTTCTTTAGTTGAAGGACAGGTCACAACCCAGAAGATTATGTTTGATAATCAGCTTCTCATTATGAATCAAAAACATGTAGTAGAATATACTTTTCCTCACATGACACACCCTGTTTGACTTTATATTCAGTCACACTTTGGACTTAAAGTTGAGCCTGAATCGAGGCGCGAGTATGTGCAGATGAACAGGCTGAAACTCTCCTGCTGTCTAAAGAAGCTGCAGACTTTCTCTGATATGAATAGAAACTTTCACTGCCTAAGAGAGATTCTTAATACAGTGGCAGCTAAAGTTACTAAAAGTAGGAGACTTTTCCAGGGAGTAGCTAAGAGGCAGACTTTGGATTAGGGGTGGAAACTATTACCCTGAAATAATATCACAATATGATAAACATATTAAAAATGATGCTGATGTTATCATGAAGAATACCATATGGCATGCACCTACTTTGGACGTACCTGGGATGCATTGCAAAGCTGTAAGAGATCAGTGTGACCTGTTTGCTGTAGTTAAAGGAAACTTTGCAGCAAAGCCATCCTGCACGCATCTCCTCTCTCTTCACATCACTCCTCTTATATTTCTGTCTCTCCCACCACTGACACCCTCTCTCAGCGTCTCCATTTTCTGCCGCTCAAAAACGGAGAGGAGACAGATTTATACTTCGCCTCTGCACGCTGGAATGTCGGCGGCGTCTTTTTGATGTTTCTTGGAACGGCCTGTAGTGTGGGGACTGGGGGAATGTCTCACCCGTCGCGGGTGGCGCGATGACACCAGCCCAGCGTTGAGTCGCAGCCAGCTCACTTCTAACGCAGAAATCCAGAGCATTACACCAGGCGCAAAGCTTTGTCTATATTAAGACCCGGTCGCTGAGAGCAGCAGCTGGCTGTCAGGCAGACTCTCGCCCCCATACCCCAAACCCCACACTAACCACACCACACTAAATGTTATTTTTATTTATTGATCAGTCTGCCAATTATTTTCTCAATCAGTTTTTCGGTCTATGAATGATAAAAGATAGTGGGGGGGGGGGACTGATTCACGGTGATGTCTTCAGATAATATAGTAATTATTATGAATGTATTTGTCCACCAACTTTTAGATAAATAATATAATATAAAATGTGTCAAATTGGGGGAAAAAAATCAATATTAATGATATCAAATACAGTAAAGTGGGGTATAATTGGAAGTCAGTACACTTTCAGTAGGATTCAATAAGTCTCAAGAATACAGACTACTAATAAGGAAGGTTAAGGGAGACTTTTTAAATGAATTTACAGAAGTTCAATGTTGCGTTTTTTTTCCAACAACATTCCAAAAACATGATACTCCAGTTTGCGACATAAAACTGTCACAGTAAAGCAGCAAATGGTCACATATTAGAAGCTGAAATCAGACAATGTTTAGATATTTTTGCTTGATAAATTACTCAAACAATTAATTGATTATAAGTTTAGTTGTAGGTTTGATAAATATCAGTTGTAACATTCCGTCTGCACTTTAAATCTCCAGATGTCTAATTTCTCCAAAGAAGCTGCAGTGTTTACGTAACTGAGGCGGAGAAGTTTTTGCATCATCAGTTTCGTGATGTCATCTGTACAAACAGTTTTGTATGACATGTTCTTTCCTTTCCGTATTTCCAGGCTACCCTCCTCTGCCGAGCAGCCTGTACTCCAGCCCTTACCTGTCCCTGGGGCACCTGGACCCTCCCTCGCTCTCCCAGCACCCCCTCTACGAGTCTCATAAAGGTCAGTCTCTGTCACCCACAACACTCACAGAGAGAGAAGCGGCTAAATTTAGAGCTCGTACTCTCTCATATCCTGCGCCGCATCAGTTGGGAGTAGGTTTTGTTTTAATTTTAGTGACGAGACTTGTAGGAAGTGGTGGAACTGGGTCAACTCTCCAGACAGAAATGAGCGACATTCAGTCGACAGCTGACCGATTTTGGCCTTGATTCTTACTTCATTTCCAAGATGTAATGTAGTAATATTTATCTCCTCCCTGGATATAGCCGTTGTAGATCTCCTGTTGCTTTAGATGTTTATTATGTTCACTTCTGCCTCTGTGCCAATGTCGGCGTGTGTGCGTATGTTGTGCGTATGTGTTTTTAAACTCACGTGTTATGTTTTGTGTGTTTTTTAGAGAGTTTTTACCTGCCGGCCTCTTTGAGCCACCCGCCATCTGCTCCCCCAGCCGCCCCGTCCAGCTCCACACCTCCTCAGAGGACGTCCCGGGACGGGGGCAGGGACAGGGACAGGCCTTACCGAGGGGAGAGGGAGAGAGAACGGGACAGAGAGAGGGAGCGGTTGAGAGAGGAGCAACGGCCGCACAGTGTGGTGGACCTGACGCAGGATGGGAGGAGTGAGGAGGACCGCAGGGCGAGGAGCGGCGACCGGGAACGAGAGAAAGAGAGGGAGCGGGACATGGAGAGAGAAAGCTGGTCCTTCCATCATCCTCATCACCACCACCACCAGCAGCAGCAGCAGCAGCAGAAGTCACACTCCCACTCGTCCACAGTGGAACCCAGGTCCAGACCGTCACCTACACAGCCCTTCCTCCCTCCAGGTGGGGGCGGAGGTGTGGGCAGATTCCTCGGACCAGAAACAGACAGAGGGGGTCGGGAGGAAGAGAGCGGCTCCCGACCCCACCATAACTCTAACGCTAACTCAAACAACTCAAACTCTCACTCAGACAGACAAAGGAGGAACGACTCTGTGGCCACGGCAGCTGGGACGCTCCACGTCTCCTACGTCCTTCCTCCTGCGCTACAGCCCTCCACCGCTGCTCTGCCTCAACCACCCACGCCCAGAGATTCTATCAGAGAGCAGCGAGTCAGCGCACCGACATATGTGCCTTCTGTGGAGGTTTACGACGAGCGGGCCGGGCCTATCCAGATCGCCTCGCAGGCCCGCGACAACAAACACAGAGAAAGGGAACGGGAGAGAGAGCGCGAACGGGAACGGGAGCGCGACAGAGACCGAGAACGGGAGCGCGACAGAGAGAGGGAACGGGAGCGAGACAGAGACAGAGACAGAGACAGGGAGAGGGACAGAGACAGGGAGAGGGAGAGCTACAGGTTTCCTGAGAGGAGCCTGATAGAACATCCTCGACTCTCCCAGTCTGGCGATTCAGGCAATCAAAGAGAGGAAGGTTCTGTCATTTGTTCCAATGGTTCTATTGGTAAACGAGGACAGGACACATCTTACTCGTCCAGTCAATCACGGTTCAGTCCAGACGCCAGGGACATGTCTAAACACTCGCTTCGATTGGGCATAGAGCGGCCGGGGGCGGAGACTAAGTGGAACACCATCAGCCCAATGGCCAACTACGCCACGAGTCACATGGCTGCCCTCGCAGCTCAACACGGACACACACTCTCCTCTCCCCACAGCCAGCCGACACACACACAAATGTCCCACTCACCTCACACAGCCCACCGGCCCAACAACCACCCCCCCCACTCCCACAGCCATTCCCCACAAACACACCCCTCCCAGCACGGACACGGGCGTGCAGGTGAGGAGGGGAGTCAGAGACGCTACCTGGACCCATCTGCGCTTTACCGACCGGGAGGGTCCAGTGGCGGGGAGCGAGGCAGGGGGGGCGGCTCAGACCCCACAGAGGTTTCAGCCATGCAGAGTCTGATTAAATACAGTGGAAACTTCGCTGCCGAAGGTCCCGGATCCTCCAGACTCGCCGCAGACACCCGAGGGCCCTTTGGCGGTCTAGGTACCATCAGAATGGAGGCTGAAGCAGAGAGGGAGAGAGAAAAGGAAAGAGAGCGGGAGAGAGAAAGAGAGCGGGAGAGGGAGAGAGACAGGGAAAGGTTAGTGGTGGGGTCAGGCGGATCCGGGGCGTTGAGGGTGCCCCCGCAGCTGAAGAGAGAGCAGGAGCGGCCGGACAGCGCCCGCTCGTTCGGGCGGGAGGGGGAGGGCGAGGTGCGCCACCCTCCAGTTGGCATTGCCGTGGCCGTGGCCCGGCAGAGAGACAGCAGCAGCACCAGCAAACAGAGCAGCGGACCCTCAGACACACAGAGACCCCTGCTGCAAACTGTTATTAAAGGTAATGATGTCTTTTTATATCAAACACACGCTTCATGACTTCAGAAGTACAGTTTAGTCCCGCTGCTCTCTATCACTATCTTGTTTTCTGTGAGTCATTTCTGCATGTATGAAAACATCTGCTGTAACTTGAGTTCACAGCTGATCACTCAAGTCATATTTTATAGTTTGTGGAAAGTTAGCTCGAGTATATTTTTTCTAAAGTATTTTCTTCTAGCAATCCACTGTTGCGTTCCTCGTCTCTCCCTCTGCATCTCACTGCAGATCCCCTTTAGTTAAACCAACCGAGAGCAAATGATTCCTCATTTGGGTTTCCATGAATAATGAACGATTCATTTCTTTCGGATCAGAGTCATATTTCCTCAGCCCTTTTTGACTTTGAGGCGCTCATGCGTGTAACGTGATTGGAATGGTAAAAACAACTTCTCACCCCCCCCCCCCCACCCCCCCTTTAAAATCGCTTATTATGTCATGGGATTTATTTTGTTTTAAAGGCTTCTTTTGGCGAGTCTGTGGGCTCTCTGCGCTGCATAGCAATTCCTGCCATAGTGCGCTCTATTCATGCACATCAAGGTCATTCAGCTACAGTGCTCCCTCTCTATTCCTCTGTCTTTCTCCTTGTTTCTGTCTCCCTCACTGTCTCTCCTCTTTTCTCTCTCTGCTCCAAGCCTTTTCTCTGTCCTCCCACAGTTCAGCCCCCCCTTCTTTCTTTTCTCTCTCTCTCTCTCTCTCTCTCTCTCTCTCTCTCTCTCTCTCTCTCTCTCTCTCTCTCTCTCTCTCTCTCTCTCTCTCTCTCTCTCCCTCTCCCTCTCCCTCTCCCTCTGTGTGTATCTCTTGCTCTTTTCATTTGGCTGAATGTCTCTCTCCTTTCCTCTCTGAGAAGGTCTTTGTAGAGGCACCTCCCTCCTTGTCTTACCTCAGGCCCCCTGCTCTTTCTCCTCCACTCTTTTCTTCAGCCTTCGGGCCCCACCACCTCCCCACCTCCACCTCCACCCTCTCTGCATTGAACATGTCATTACAGAGTGCAGCTAAAAGCTACAAACAAGCCTTGAATTACAATAAGACCATGGGTACGTTGCTAAGCAATGATCAGTCTTGAGAGTGACGGACTGTGTTAATGTGTGTGTGTGTGTGTGTGTTTGAGAGGAATATGAGGGATTGTGTGTGTGTGTTTGTGGGGTACAGTAGATGTTTGAGTGTGTGTATGCGTGCATGTACGTGCGCTCCAGTTGGGGGTGTTTATTCATTTCCTTGCTCGAGCAGAGTGATTGGTCTGATAGTCTAACAGTCCCTTGCTCCAGCAGCTCTAAATAAACAGCAGAGGGTTTACACAGAAAACACAAACAGACGGAGAGAAGCAGCAAGAGTATGGGGAGGGGACGGGCTGACGATAAGAAACATGGACATAGATCGATAGGTTGATAAACGGGAAAAGAGAGGTATGGCAGGAAGTAAAGAAGTGGAAAGAGAGTGTGAGATGGAGGGAATACCAGTGATGGAGGAGTGGAGAGACAAGGAGAAAGAGGGGGCGTGCAACGCTAATCGCTGGCTTTCTGATGCATAGAGGATAGCATGTGGGACAGGCTCCCTGTAACCTTGGTAACAGTCTTGAAACCTCTCCTGCGGAGCATGTCAGGGATTGTTAAAGTCTCTTGTCCCTTTACGGGCTCCACACACACACACACAGTTCTAGTGCAGAACTGAAGGGTTCAGCACACTTGTATAAAACCTCTCTCTCCATCTCTGCTGCTCGGGGACCTTCAGTCAGTGTTGATGAGATGGAAGAGGGTTAACAGGAGAGAGCGCGAGGAGGAGATCCTCATGTTTATTCTGGATTGCTTCAAGGAGTGAGGGGCATCGCCTGGTTCAGTGCTGCTGCTTTCCTCCTTTTTTTCTCCCCCGCTCTAAATCTGTCTTTGGCCGTTGGCCGTCATAGTAAGCAGGATGGGTTTAAGTCTGTGTGTGTGTGTGTGTATAGTAAGGCAGTAGTGGTATGTTCACACATCTCCTGTGGCACTAGACTAATAACTGATAAGAGCTGACACTCAGAGTGAGAGCTGTCACTCCATTTGTGTGTGTGTGTGTGTGTGTGTGTGTATTTGTACAGTGTGTGCACACTGTGTGTTCAGGCTGTGGCCCAACATCATATTTTTAGCTTCTCTCTCTCGTTTTGACACGCTCTGTTGTGTCACCATTATATAGCCAGTGTCACCTTGTCCTCTCCCCCTCTCTCCTCTGCTGTCATCCATTTTTCTCTCTCTTTTCACCCCACATACCTTCCAGCTTCCACCTCCAGTCCCTACCAGTTTATACTCATTCCTCTAAAGTGTATTAACATGTGGCTTCAGGGTTCAAACATCCCAGGAACTTCAGTGATGCAGCTACTAAACAAATGTATTAATACTCAGTTTTTTTTTCTCTCTTCCTTTTTTCCCTGAACCTGTCTCGTCTGTCCCTCCTCTGTCCCACTCATAGACGAGGAGCGAGGTGAGGATCGTGCGCGCCACCATGAAGACAGACTGCTTGCTGGCCGTCTGGAGCGTGAGCAGGAGAAAGTGCTCAGGTGGGGGATCGAGGCTTAAGCAAAGGCATCTATTATTTATCATCTATTATCTATTTATGAAATCTATAAAAATGCATCTGGGGTTCTTCCAGAGAGTCCAAGGAGCTGGCAGAGTTTACCCAGATGCACCCTGCCCCACTCTCTAGCGGCCTGACACCCAGTATGATGACACCCAGCCTCATGACCCCCAACCTTATGGTGACAGGAGGGGCTGCCCTAGCAGGGGCGGGACGCTGGCCTCCCGACCCTTCAACTCTGACCTCTCATCCCTGGATGCCCCGGCCTGGAGCCCCACCAGTCTGGCTCTCCAGCTCACCATACAGTACGTGGATACACATATGACATAAAAAGCTGCTGTTTCATATGAGATGTATACAGATGCAGGATTTGTAATACAGTAAATGTGTCAGTGCCTTTTTTTTTTTTGCCCTCTTATCACCTGAGTTATCCAACCTGCTGCAAAAAACAGACACTCAGCCAGTTTAAAACACCAGCACATGGCACGCTCACAAAATCCTACATGCGCCCTTGCGGCCTCCTCCGATTGGCGCAGCAGGAAAGGGAGGCGCCCGCTGTCCGTCCAGTGGTTCGTCCGGCCTCCAGGGGTCGAGTGCCACAGACATTCCTGAACTTTGCAGGACATTCCAGACCTGCTCCTCCTGCGCTCGCCGTCCAGAAATAACAGCATCAGCACACACACATACTCAAATACTTTTGTGAGTTTACACATAACATCTGAAAACATGGAGACACCACACGCACGCACGCACGCACACACAGAGCTGCTCGAGGGCCAGCTCTGTCTAGACACTGAGGGCAAAGAAAACTCTCAGAAACAGCTGATGTAACTTTTTTTTTCACATTATTCCTCCATCATTGGTATAAATACTGGATGAAGAATGATGCTGAGTAAAATAGTTTTAGCTTCGCTGAGGAAATGTTGTCATACATTTTCTTTACATTTTCACTAATTTCTTACCCACCATCCCCATCCCCTTTTCTTTGAATTCCTACCCCCGCTCCCATTCAGGCCTTGGTCCTTCTTCAATGCACCAGACCCTCCCCCCTGGCTACCCACCCTCTCTGCCAGGCTCCATACCCCCTCCCTACCAGTTTGCCAGGGACCCACAGTCTGGACAGCTAATAGTCATCCCTACTGAACACCTGCCACACTACGGTATGACATCCTCGCTCACTGTGTGTGTGTGTGTGTCTGTGTGTGTCTGTGTCTGTGTCTGTGTCTGTGAAATATACAGTATGTCTGCCTGTTACAGGTTTATTGTCGCCATGGTAGCAATTTTGATTTTATGACTTATAAAAGTACTTTCTGATGGGTTATAAACAAAAAAATCATACTATGTTAATTTAGAGACAGATGTTAGTATTAGTAATGACTGTAAACAAGTAAGACTGCAGCCAACAATATTGTCAGCTGCCATATGGTACTGTGAAGTGTGTGCCAGTGGTTTTTTTCCTCGACAGTACAAACATGAAGAGGGCGCTGTGATGCACTTTCACCATGATCATCCTCTCCTTTTTAAAGAGTAAACAAACACATGTGAAGCGTTCCAGGAGAGGGGCGGGTGATGATAAAAGTAGAAATGTCCTGACAGGGAAATGTAGTGGTTTATGGGAAATGTAGTGTTTATTTTTAGAAATGGAGCACTAACAGAAATGTCAACATGGGTTAATTTCTTTTATCTTTTAATACAATACACATGATGAATGGATTTTTAACTTGTCTGTCTACCCCCACATCCTACATCGCTCTGCAGGAGGTGATGTGCTGGAGCGCGGAGCCCCGGTGTGGTCGGGGATGTACGGTACAGGCAGCTCGCTGCAGCACGCAGCCCAGCTCCAGCTCCTCTCCCAGCAGCAGATGCTCCGACAACAGGAGCTGCTCATGATCCAGCAGCACACAGCGCAGGTCCTGGAGCTGCAGAGGAACGCACAGCTAGTCGTAAGTGGCATTTGTGTCATTACACGCATCAGTAACAAAACCCACATTCAAAGACATTTACTTACATACATATACACGATGAAGTGTGTGTGTATATGTGTGTGTGTGTGTGTGTGTGTGCGCGTGCACATATATGCCTACATATTCACTCACAAGTATGAAACACAGCAGTGCCGAAGCCACAAAGCAACATGTGGTGAGCAGTGTGAGACTTTTCTGTGCATAATATTAGTGTCACATCACATGAACACTCTGTAGACAGCGGTGAGACAAATAGTTTCATATCACATACACACATAAACTCAAAAACAGTGGTGAAGAGTTGCTGTTAAAGGATACGGTGGATACTCTGTAATTTTTACTGTCAACAAATCCAATGAAAAAACAATAATGTGTCCACATTGCAATAGTTTCTGGCTCCCCTGCTGTCTGTGGCTCTCAGCCCCAAAACCATATTTCCTACTATGGCTGTATTTCTTTCAAAACATAACACAGATAGTTTCTTTTTCTCTTTTTTTTAAGGCTCTGTAATTTCCTGAATCAGGCAGGCACTGTAGCTTTTAGCAAACATGGTTTAAAAAGGAGTAAATAGTACATTTGTTGGACTATTTTCAGCTGCGGATTAATACCCATTTGCAGGACAGTGTTTTTGGGATTGAGTCACAATAAACTGAAGCTCCCGTGTTCCTGCAATTGAAGGAAGCTTTCAGCCAGAACAACAGTGTTGCTCACTGATGTGTTTTTATTTATTTTTGGACAACAGTGGAGCTCTATGGCTGAAAGGAAAGAAGTAATCAAGCTTTGGCTACACAGTTGATTGTTTTTGTTTTTTCATAATAAGAAAAATATCCAGTGTCACCCGACTCGGACAGTACATATAACCAAGAGGCGGTTATATAAGATGATCTACACTCTGCACACATTTTTACAACAAAAATAAAGTTGAAGAACACATTCAGTAGCCTGCAGCTTCAGGAGAGTGCAGTCATGAAAATCTGAGCTATGAAGGCAGACACTAATATTTAATCCCCTGAAGCTCAGTCTGTCAAATACTACACAACGCATACAAACCCCCCCTTCTCTTCTGTGTTTCAGGAGCGGTTGAAGGCCAGCGAGCACCGGCCGGAGATGGAAGACAAAGCAGACAAGCGGAACGTCGACCCCAAACCCCGCCCCTCCTCCATATCTTCCCCGTCTCCCTCGCCCATCCTGCACCCACGCAAGCCTCCCCCTTCGTCTCGCTCGCCGACCCCCTCTACGTCCTCCCTCACCCCGCTGCCTCCGCTCCCCTCGCCAGTGACCACGCTCAAGTCAGAGGAGGGGGCGCAGCGAGTGTTGTCTCACCCACCGACGCCCCTGCCTCACCCACCGTCCCCCCGCTCAGCCTCGCCGCCCCCGTCCTCACCGCGGCGGCCTAAACAGGAGGCGGCCGAGGAGGGGGAGATGGGGAGGAGGGAGCAGAGAGAGGGGCAGAAGCCGGCCTCTGCGCCCTTTCAAGGCCTCTACTCTGGTGAGTTTAGAAGATTTATGATGTGTTGAAAAGTCTGTATTGTTCTGAACACCTGTGTTCTTGTAGGATGTTTGAGCTCACCTCTTAAATGAGCTTCACTGAAATAACATGAGGGTGTGTAGATAAGGAATGTCTGAAAATCTGAATCTTTCTATTTTTACTCCACTTCTATGACAGATCTCCCTCCAGGTTACCCTTACCAGTCCATCACTGCCCCATTCGGCTCACCTTTCCCTCCGTATCACATCCCAACACCCACAGCGGCAAACACTGAAGTGGTCCCGCCTCATCGCTCCCGCTCTCCAGTCTCTCCTGTCCCTTTACCATCAGCCCATCTCCATTCAAGGCTGCTGGACGCAGACATCAAGCCACAGAAACTTGAGGCATCGAAGACGGGGTCTTTCCTCAAACAGGAACCCGGTGTGGAACAGCATCAGCTTGACATGACACCAGAACCTCTGGGTCCTCTTCGTCGGAGCCGCAGCCCCGTCCGAACCAGCCAGGACAGAGAGGATGACAGGGAAGCCCTGAAACCTCAGCCGCTAGCTCTGCACGTGCCCAGTCCTCCACAGCAGCAAGGCAAGAGACTGGAAGAAGTCAGAGAGCAGGAGAAGGAAGGAGGGCAAATCAAAATGGAAGTGTCATCTTACTCATGTCAGGCAGCGTATCCTCTCCCTCCTCCGCTGGCAAGAGCCGAACCGAAAGCAGAGGTCATCAAGGAACCAGAGCGAACGCGATACCCATCATGCATCGTTACAGACTCTGACAGCCAGGAATCAGCTCAGATGTGTGGGTCACTCGAGCAAACCGCCAGCGTGGTGTGTGAACCACCACGGTCAGACACTCCAATACGCTCACACACTCCCAACCAGATCGAAAGCGTCACCGAAACTCCCGTTTACCCTCCCTCCTGCGACTCTCCGCTCCCACTTCTCATTGGTCCTGAGGATCCCATGGCAGGGATGCTCGCCCTGCTGACAGCCAGCGAGATGGCTCAGGCCGGCCGCCGCACCCCGCCCGCCCCAACGCTCCTACCGCAGACTGAAGACCCTCCTTTGGGTGCAGACTGCTACAGCGCCGGACCTCTGGAGATGGTGGCGCTGGAGGGGATGGCACTGCTCAGCCAGATGGCCCAGCGAGAGAGGGAAAGCATCAGCCTGGAGCAAGGTGAGAGGATAGCGTAGAAAGTGAGAGGTGTGAGAGAAAGAATTATTTTTTTTATGTTCCTCTAATGTTTTAATATTCTCTGTATCCCATCTAGATTTGGCATTAGAGGGTCTGGATTGTCTTCTTGAAGCAAGCAGACAAATTCTGTTGGAGGCCATAGAGAAACAATCCCACATTGATCTGCCCAGAACGCTTGACCCCAACAAGAAGTACAGCTGGAGGCAGAGGAAGGAGGAGCCGGTAAGATGAAGAAAAGTGTTGCCAATGACGGTTTGTGAGACGTTGTGACAGAGTTCTCACTAGTTTTCTGTTACCCGTTTGTCTCTTTCCTCCCAGCAACTGTTCAGTAAAATGTCTCTGGACGTGTTGGACGCAGTGGAAGTGGAATACCGCGTACGCCTGGCCGAGCTGCAGAAGACATATAAGGAGAAGCAGAGAGAGATGAGCAAGCTGCAGAGACGCAGAGACAAGCGGTGAGTGTTTTTCCACACGCTGTCAGCATGAATGCAGGCACACACACACACACACACACACACACAATAAATCTCCACCCCAGACACACACACACACATCTATAACTCTTTTATGCTTCCGTCAGTGAGCGGCAGCAGCAGGAGGATGAGAGGCGGAGTCTTACCCGACGGGGCAGAGGACGACCCAGAAAGAGGAAACATCTGGTCACGCCTCCCAAACTGGACAGCAGGCCTGGAAAGTGAGTGTTCATACAGCTCAATTCAGACTGATTTTGGTTCACTTTTTTTAGACGCATCTTCAGTTTTTTTTAAGTTATGAAGTTCAAATATTATCATGTTTTAGGGTGGGTAGGACGGTGCAATACTCTGAGGATTCTGAAGCTGGCGAAGGGCAGAGGAAGAAGTTTCGGGTGTCCAGAGAAGAAGAGGAGACAGAGGCGGGAAGTGGAGGAGTGAAAATGAAAAAGAAGAAAAAGAAGAAGAGCTGGAACGACCAGGAGCCGTCCACCAGTCACCCTCTGGAGGTAAGCAGCTTGGAAGTTGTTTTTGATTTTGGCAGTTGTGTTGCGCCACTGTTGTGATTGATTAATGGAGCGTTTTTCTGTTTTCTGCAGTGCTCTCAGGTGTTGAAGGCGAAACGCGGCCACGTGTGCGAACAGGAGCAGCTCGCGTCGGACCTGGACAGGGCGCTCTCGCTCTCGCAGCTCGGCTCTCTCGGTGCGCCTCGCAAGCTCAGCTCCAACTCAAAGGTGGACCGGCCGAAGGGCAAGTCCGCCGAGAGTCGGATGAAGGAGCGAGGCGTCCACTCGTCCACCAAAGGTGGGAAACACAAGATGGCCACCAAGGCTTCGGCTTCAGAGACCGTGCGGAAGGTGAAAGGTCAGAAGAAGGCCGCTTTGTTCTCTCCCATGAGATCAGAGCTCAGCAGCTGCTCCAACAGTGAGTACTTAGAGATAAAACATCTGACACAGCTGGTTCATGTCTCTGATGTGTTCAGATAAGAACTAATATAGTCCAAGTAACGTTTTCAGACATCAAAACATTGTCTGAGCTTTACATGAATCACAATCACAGTTGCAGGTGATGCATACATTTACATTCAAAGCGAGTTAGGCCCATTAAAGATGTGATAAGAGTGGCAATATTCTTTATGATTCTAAAGCAGGTAAGTTTATTTTAGACCTTGGTTAGAGTGGTTTTATCTTGTGAGGCAGCTGGATTCACAACGTCATGAGATCACGCGAGAATCCATATCGTCAGGCCTCAAGTTATGCATTAATGTCACAAATCCAGCTGCCTCACAAGTTGAGATGGTTATAGACAGATGGTTCATCCAATCAACTGCCAAGTATTTTTTAAAGTGCCTGTCCTTTTCTAAACAGTTCCCAAAGACGACTTTTCAGATGGTGGTGTAACAAACCATCTGGAGAGTCAGGTTAATAGTAGTTTGACTAAGCGGACCTTGAATGAATACATTTTTTGTATCGTCAACATATCCCATGAAAAGACCCAAACCAACAATGAATTAATTGTCTGTGCAGCCAAAGTCTGATATATCTCCATTCTCTGCAGTGTAGAGCTACACTGTTGTCAAAAACCATTAAAAAAACATGAATGCACCACAGTGCTGCTCTGTGTGAGGCAGACATGAACATGGACACATACATCATCCTGCTGACTTACTCACTATAAATGTGTATTTATCCGCCACTGGATATAGATCCCAATAAATTCACATTTTACTCTGACGTTTCTGAAACGTTTGTTTAAAGCTGCAGTGGCCAGATGTTACATTACTGACTCTGACCTATATATTTGTGACCTGTTTTAAAACACATTTTCAGTTTGTGAGAACAGACTAATACCAGCCTTATCCTTTAAAAGAGGGATTATTATTGTTAGTTCCATAATAAACGTAGACTATCCCACATTGAATACTTTTATTTCATTTTTCGAGGGTCTTTATTCATCTATCTATCACCTGAGGACAAGTCTTAGACTAAAACTCTGGTATGTTTCTTTAAACCAAACCTTGCATGTGCTCTATCCTCCTGAGATCTGCATATTAAATGTGCTTGGCAGGATTATACAACTGCTGCAGGTTATTGGTTGAACACTTAATCATTGGCCCATTGTTTAACAGGCTCAAACCCATCATGTCATCCAGTTTTGTTCAAAATATCACATTAATTCAGTTTTAAGTTTGCAGATTCCTCCCAGCTTGTGATGTTGGGGTCAAACAGGGATCTTTCTTTCATGAATCATTAACCACACTCTCTCTGCACCAGACTCCGATTCAGAGGAGCACAATTCTGCTCGAGGGGGCTGGCCCCCTCTCTCAGGGACACGTTCCCACGGCAACCTGACCAGGAAGAGGCGGTCCGCGTCATCGCCAACGTCCCTGCTTTCCAGTCAGAAGTCTCAGAAGAAGAAACACAAGCACTTATCCCTGCTGCTGGAGGAAGCGGGCCTCAGCTCCTCCGACGACTCCTTCGACCAAGGTTACTGACCAAATCTTACAGCCCCTCGCTGTCCAGTCAGGCCGTACTGTGTCTTTGAGCCTCGTCACACAGCTTGTGTCTTTGATTGCTTTTCGCTAGGGCAGCTATTTTCAGACTGTGCTTTAGCTTGACCATCCCTACCTCTCTTGCTGCTGGCTTCTCTGCAAAGTTGCCTTTTTTTTTAAAGAAAAAGAAAAAAGAAAAAAAAAAGAGTTGACCTATTTCTATGGTGTTTTTTTATTGCCTGGATTGCAAACCGTTTTTTGTAGCATTTGTACATTGAAAAATTGTGTGAATTGTGAGATTTTTTCATAAAGTTGTATTGCCGTTTTGGTACCTATAAGCTTTATTAAAGGTGTTGATTTGATTGGTACAGAAAGCGAAGCGCTGTGGTCCTTGTGTCTGCTTCATCTGTCTGTCCGTCTCTGTCAGTCTGTCCAGCTGCCACTGCACCCCACACATCATTTAGAGTGCTCTGTTCCTCAAATATCCCATCAGCTGGAAAAAAAAACACTGATCAGCTTCAGGCTTACATTTGGGAAACATGTTAGAAGATGAGTTGAGAGCACACAGAGCTGAATTTGATTGGACAGATGAGAATAAGTTTAAACGGTCTTAACAAAGAATTGAATGATAGTTGGCTCATTTTCAAATGTTTCTCGATGGTTAGTTGCATTTTACATCCGACTAAATGTTTATTGATGATGTGGTGGTTGATGATGTGTTACTACTCTATTCTAAACATGGCACAGAGTGATGGCATTATAGACATTTGGGATATTTGGACAATAGAGCTCCTCCTGTGTGTCTACTAAACCTTCAAATAACCCTTTTCCCTTTTACGTTGCTCTCTCAGACACCTTGCTCTGTCCTCTCACCTTTCCCTCCTCACCTTTGACCCCTCCCCCCTTCCTTCCTTCCTTCCTTCCCCCCCTCCCTCCCGTCCTACCCATGATGCTTTGAGTGTCTCTCAGCCTGTTCCGTGTGCTTGTGCCGCTGCTGCTGCGACATTACAGAAGCTTGGCAAGGACTAGCGCAGCCTTGAGCCTATGCTACCTCGCTACGGCTAGTCTAAGCTACGGCTAAAGCATTGCTAAAGCTAGACTGTGCTAAGGCCAGGCTGTGCTCACGCCACCGCGCTGCCCCGCCCTGCCTGAGGCCACACCCCTGTCACCTGCTCTGTAAGTAGGAAGTGCCCCTCCTTTTTTTTTTTTTTTTTGATTGACCGCTAACATGGACTATGCTGAAATTGAACTTTATACACAGAACATTAACGTATTTAGCTTTTTTTTCTTTCTTTTTTTTTTCTTTTTAGTTTTCGTATTTTTTCCACTCACAAATTAAAGCATTTTAT
Organism: Scomber japonicus; assembly: GCF_027409825.1. Lineage (NCBI taxonomy): Eukaryota > Metazoa > Chordata > Actinopteri > Scombriformes > Scombridae > Scomber > Scomber japonicus. Next base: position 10,592,000 of record NC_070595.1, on the reverse strand, counting down.
CAGTATCCATGGTTACCCTAACTTTCCCCGCGTAATGTCTCCTGGAAGTTTAAGAAGGGAGACCTTTTTTAGTGCTCGGCTGGGACAGAAGTTGTAACCATGGTTACTCAAACTTCATATGAACATTATACCCAGGGGCCTCACAGGGCTGTCCTCTCAGTGCCTGCCTGTTGTACCGTCTGCCTGCTGCTGTTAAAACACAGTGGATTCACAGTACCGCAAACGCACCAGATCTGGCTCCTTATAGACTGACATTTGTAAATGTGTATTTTATTCTGAAAATCTTCCCCTGCACCTAAAGAATAAGTGGTGTGATTGGGTGTTCTTTATACTGTTGTTTAAGTCAAATAAGCCATATAAAAAGTTGTTTTGGTTAGAGAGCAACTTGACTGATAATCTCTTACTCTTTAATATCAAAATTTAATAAAACAATAGAAATCTTCATAAACACACACTGTAGCTAATTTTATGGCTGATATTTAACACTTAAATGTTCATACACTAAATAAATGAAAAAAATATTATCTCTGTGGTGCTTGGAGGTTGAAGAAACCTGGTACTTTGCATCCACCCTCAATGTTAACACTCCTAACCCCTGAGGAGAACTCCTCCTGTTCATCTGTTGGACCTACCTGCTAACTACCAGCAACACACAGCTAACCAGCAGTATGCTACAGTCTTTATATATGTGTGTGTGTGTGTGTCGCTGCCTTTTTGTGTGCTCCACTGGCTTGTCAGAGTTAGAGCAAGGAGTGGATCCTTGCAGTTTTTCCACTTTTCTCTCTCCATCACATCCTCTGAAAGGTTTTAAATAATGAATTATATCTGAGTCAGAGTTTCAGCTCATACAGTCTGAGTGTGTGTGTGTGTGTGTGTGTGTGTGCGCGTGCGACTCACATACATGTATGCTGTAAATCGCAATTTTTCTTGCTGTATCTTGCTTACTAAGCGTTACAGGCTGCAGTGGTTTGGACAGTGTCACTATCCTCTTTCTGCTGTTGTTAATGATCAGCCTATGTGTTAGAGTGTGTGTGTGTGTGTGTATCTGGGTACTTATATAGACAACCAGTTATTGTAAGGTCTTATACTGAAGGGCTTAATTCAACCTCAGTAACTAGCGTCTTGTCTTGATGGATTTTCTTTTGTTACTTCATCTCCTCTGTGCTGCACTTCGTGTCAGTAGAAACAATAGAAAGTGATTTGACCTTTGACCCAGACCTGCGCTGCTGCCACATTTGTCTCTGAGCTGAAAACTCTTTTGTGTTAAACAGAAACCTCTGAGGAGGATGATGAGGATGACGAGGACGAAGACAACGAGGAGGAGTCCGATTCGGAAGATGGTGGCTGCGAGGAGAGCGGTCTGGGTATGTTGGCCAGGTTTGCGGCTAGCGCACTCCCTGTCAGCTCTGCACCTTTGAGCCTCCTCCATGATGGCAAACATCGCAGCAGGCAAAGCACTCTGGGTAAATAACACAGCAGACACAGCAACAACACAAACACAAATCTCTATACTCTATATGTACTTTCCAGCAAATGCAGCCTGTTCTGCTCAAACTCCGCTTTACTGATTTCACAGGTTCCCCTGACAGCGATCCACACTATAATTGTGTTTTTTTGTGGTTGAGCAGGTTCAGAATTATGTTATTGATTTATTGTTAAATATTCATTCATTTGTAATTGTCACATCAGGGTGCATGTAATGATTCAGTCTTGAATTATGTATTAGTCTCAAATTGATCAATATTCCTATTCACAGAGTTATTGATTTCAGAGAATCTAACACCTTAGTTTATTACAGGCTTCATGTTTATGGGAGGATGTGTGTGTGTGAGTTGTTATATCATGTGACTCTCTCCTCCTCTGTTTCTCCAGGTTCGTCAGAGTGCGAGTGGTCAGACTCTGGCTCGGACCTGCGGCTGAGAAAGTTCCCGTCTCTGCTGCACGGTAAGCGCTCGGCCCCAGAGCTCCCTTTGTTGCCCCCAGCAACCCGCCGCATCGACCAGACCAGCCCCACCAAGCGAGATGAAACGCTGCCTGTCAAACAAAAGCCTCTGCCCAAACCGCGCCCCTCTCCTCGGTCGCCTCGGAGATTCAGCTTCGACCTCGCCAGCAGCTCCGGGTTCGGGGGCTTCAGCGAGGACGAGGGCTGGAACCGACGACGCAGCGAGAGGATATTCCTCCACGACGCCACCACCTCAGCTAGTCAGATGCCCGTGTCAACCTCTGCTTCCACCAGTCAGAGCTCCACCACCTCCTCCTCCTCCAGCTCAGCCCCTCCTCTCACCCCAAAGCCCACCTCTAGACCCAAACCCACTCCGCCCAGCAGAGAGGGGAAAGATGTGGTGAAAGTAAGTCAATAATTCATCAGGTTGTTACTCACCAACTGAGACCAGCCTGAAAAACAAAAGAGGCTTCGGCCCCTTTTTTTCTCCCTCATCTTCCTTTTCTTTTCTGTCATCGTTTTACTCCTCTCCTCCTCCTTCAGACTCTGCTTCCCTCACATGCCTTTGTCTCCCTCGACACCTCTGTCTGTGTGTGTGAGAGTGTGTGTTTAAGTGTGTGTGTCAGAGTGCCAGCAGGGTTTCCCAGTACTTCAGTCACTGCAGCACTCCCCTGCTGACTGTGTCGTGTTGCTGACAAGAAAGGACAACTGCAGGCTGCCTGGCAGCATCCCACCCTCTGTGTGTGTGTGTGTGTGTGTGTGTGTGTGTGTGTGTGTCCGTGTGTGTCCGTGTGTGTGTGTGTGTGTCCGTGTGTAAAGATGTAAATCTGTCCAGCAGATCCTCATCGCCATCATTCCTTCATTTATATGCATGTTTTAACATGTGTGTTGTGACTTTTTGTAACCAGAAAAAGAAGCTGAAGGACTCTCCTCTGCCTGTGAGCCCGTCCACTCTGTGCAGTCCAATCACAGACAGCCCCGTGTCTCTGAGCCTTAGCCCGGCACGCAAGAGCCAACCAAAAGCCAAGACCAAGGCCAGAGAGGTCAGTGGGATGATGGATGAGGTGCAAAGTCATTATCGATGTAAACTTAATTATCCTGGCAAGGACAAAACCAGAACATTTTAGTTATTAGGCATAAATGTGCACACACCCTCTATACTTTCTAGAACACACAGTCGCACGCACACACAGTAACAATATGTTCCAAGAAAGAGATGTGCGTGTCAGCAGAAATGGTTGTGTTCTCGCCCGCATAATTGTAATTTGTTAGTTTCACTTTGCAAAAGGTTCATTTAGTGAACCCGTCACCTATCAGCCTTGTAGTTTTGTTGGCTGACAGTTATACCTTGAAAAAAAGTCCACATTTAGATGTTTGTGAGACAGATGTTACTCATTGATTTTTTACAAAACATCTGCATTTTTGAGGAAAGCAACATTCAAAATGAAAGCTCTCGCATGTGTTCTTGCAGCCTTCCAGGGGAGCGGTGAGCCGGCTGATGGAGAGCATGGCGGCAGATGAAGACTTCGAGCCCAACCAGGACAGCAGCTTCAGCGAAGACGAGCTCCTCCCACCACGCAGCAACAGCGTATCGGAGAGGTCCTCGACACCTGGTCAGTACATGCAGACACTGCTTAACACCCTGATCTCACATGCTGATTACAGAAGTGCATATTTATGAACTGCTGGCATGTGGTGTTGCTTTCAGCTCCAGTGCAGTGTGTACTGGATAAAGACTCTCTGGTGGATGGACTCAGAGTTTTGATCCCGATGGACGACCAGCTTCTGTACGCGGGACATGTGAACACTGTACACTCACCTGACATGTGAGTACACACGAGCAGATATGTAAACTTTAGGATGTACAAAATGTAATTCTAGTGTGTGTTTTCTCTACCAAATGTGACTGGGTGCAGTGATTTCCTGCAGGAAGAAATAGTCCAACTCATAGCACCCAGATAAATCACTAAAAAGTTGTTGTTTTTTCACATTGGGTATTTGTATGGATTAAACAGTCAAAATATATATCTTGTTATTAAGTGAGCTTCAGAGAGCCAGGCTAGCTGTTTCCACCCGTTTCCAATCTTTGTGCTAAGCTAAGCTAACCTACTGCTGGCTGTAGCACCACATTTACTGGACATATATGAGAGTGGTATAAAGCTTCTCAATCAAGTGAATATTTCAGTAACAATTCCCTCACACATGCACAAACTTGCAAACATGAAAACACATTCAGATCTCATTTTTGTCATTTAGCTGGCGCTCAAATCCAGAGTGGCTTAATTAAAGGAAAACAAACAAAGTCTAAAGCCCTGTTCAGACGGGATTAATATTCCAGGGGGGATGTGGGCATTAGCTGTGCTCTGTGCTGGACAACAACTGAACCAAAAGTACTCTAACAGCGAAAGGCAACACATTCCTCTGCCTGCGTAGTATTAGATCAGTCGGAATCAAGGTAATACGCGTCTGCCAAAGAGGCGACTGCAAAGAAAGCTGATGAAAGCTCTTCCCGTAATCCCCTTTCTGCAGATACAGCGTGGTGGTGGAGGGCGAGAGAGGGAACCGACCACACATCTACTGCTTGGAACAACTGCTGCAGGAGGCTGTGAGTAAACTGGAGATCTATCACATATGAAATGTTTGCATTTATGAATAACTAAATGCTCCACAGCCATCTCTGTTTCTGGTGAAATTGGACAGTGAAAAGGGAAAGTTGACATTCCAGTATGCTTGAAACAAACTATGCTGTATGATGCTCTGGTTAATCCCCCCCACACCAAAATAACTCTTTATCCTCCTTTTGCACATCTTTGTAGTCTTGAATAAACAAATCGGGCCGGCACACACTTTCTGTGATGCACTCCGAGGCCCTTAGCGTGTGCAAGAGCGGCCGACGCTGTGTTATGTTGACATTTAAGAGTCCTTTTTATTCTGTGTGTGCAGATCATCGATGTGAAGCCTCCGTCCGTGCGCTATCTCCCAGAGGGCACCCGCATCGCTGCCTACTGGAGCCAGCAGTACCGCTGCCTTTACCCCGGCACTGTCGTCAACGGTACAACAGCAGCACGCAACCACACATGCATACATACAACTGATATGACATGATTCATACTCAAATTACTTGCATGGACAATTTCACAGCAACTGGCAGCACAAATAAATGTAAGTGAGAGTCTAATCTTGTGGCATCAGATGATAATATGAACATCATTGGTATGTTCTTATTTGGTGCTGTAAAGTCAGGGTGGTTTAATGGAAATGCAGTCAGATTAGGAGTGAGTGGGTGCGATGCAGTCAAATCAGAACATAGACACCCACGCTCCACATGTGAACTTGTTATTTTTGCTTATTCGCAGGAAGTTCAGATGTGGACGAGAACGATGATCTCATCACGGTGGAGTTCGACGATGGCGACACGGGCCGCATCCCTCTCTCCCACATCAGACTGCTGCCGCCAGACTACAAGATCCACTGTGAGAACGCGCACACAGACACACACACACACATGTACTCACACAGTAACAGTAACATCTCACCCAGTCATGACCTCATTAGATTTTTTTTTTGTGGCCGCTCTCAGTTCTCTGTTGAAAAGAGGAAGGAGAAGAGAGAATAACTCCGTTCCCAAACACACACACACACAGACACACAAATCATGATATATTTACCGTGTGTGTGTGTGTGTGTGTGTGTGTGTGTGTGTGTGTGTGTGTGTAGGCCTTGGATCAAGCTTGACAGCATTTGCAAAACTGCCCTGCATGTGTGTGTCTGTGTGTGTATTGATGGTTTTAGCACAAGTGTTTTCCCAGTAGAGTGTAGCTAACTTACAGACATTCTGGTACATCAGTACTCTTTATACTGGAGTGTGTGTGTGTGTAGTTGTAGATGTAGATGTAGATGTATTTTCCAGGACTAAAGTCTGACCCCAACTTCATGACTGTCCACATCAAATACAGAGAGGAAAATATGGAGACAAACAACCAGAGGCTCTTAGCTTCCAGAGATTGCAAATACTGAGCGCTGCCTGCAGAAGAGCTTGAAGCCCATCGCTAGTCTGCGTTTTGCATTACAGTCGTTCACTTCGTGTTTACTTGTGTGATTTCTGCACACCAGGAGCTTGAATAAATATTTTTCCTTTTTGCAAGCAGGGTGCTTTCCAACATGCTTTATGTTGAGGCTTTTTAGGGGGAATGAATGCAATCAAAAAGACATACAGTAATAGTACAGATTACTTTAAGAGGTGGAAACTTCGCAGGCTTCTTGTTGAGAAGTTTAAAAAGCTGAGATTTCCTGCAGTTTGTGAAGAAAGCACAAGGAGCACATAGGTTAAGTGTGAACTCTTGTTTCCGTCCAGGCGCCGAGCCGTCCCCTGCTCTGCTCGTGGCCAGCTGCTCCAGGAGGAGAGTCCGCAAATGCAGCAAAGAGGGCAAAGAGGCAGGAACCAAGCCAGAGGAGACTCCTAAGATCAAAGGAAAACCTGGACGCAAACCCAAACCCAAACCAGGTGAGATCATCAAACTGCTTCCCGAGAAAGAGACGGATGGATTAATAGAGCAATAAAAGTCTTTGTCATATCATTTGACCTGGAAAATTTTGTTTAGTATCATCGTTACTCCACTTACTAATTTTTATGCTAACCAGCCCCCTTATCCTACTAAGAGATAATATCCTCTAAGTCTAATTCTACAAAATGTCATGTCTACTTTAATGTGTCAGTGAAATAATTGGTCACAGAAACGATCAACCAAACGTGTCAAATCTCCAAGAAAGAGAACGTAAAGCTTCCCACAGGAAGTAAAAGTAATGGAGGGGAGTGCTTAAAATAAAAGTGCTCTATGCATTAAACACTGCCATCACTTTTACCTTTATTTGAGCTGCACTGTCTTTTTTTTTTTCTTTCTTTTTTTTCCCTTCTGAGAGTAATTCCATGGGACCAGTAAAGAACATCTCTTCACACACTGCAGCCAAATGTGTCTGCATAACATCATAAAAAAGAGATGGATTTCACATTATTTGGCTCGGTGCTCATCATGGAAATACACGCTCTCTGTCTCTCCCTCTCTCTCTCTCTCTCTCTCTCTCTCTCTCCCTCTCTCTCCCCACTGACTGCTTTACTTTTCCAGTTAAAACAGTTGAAAAAGTCTCTCATTTGTGTTTGCTTTTAGTCATAATAACAGAAATCGGTTATATGTGGTTTGTTGCTGTTATTTTACATGTTTATCATACAGACCATTAAAGAAGTCAAGTCAAACATATTTTTATCATGTTCCTCTTTTTTTGTGTGTCTTTTTTAAAACAATAGAACCAACAAAAATAGCTCAAGGCTCGGAAAAAGTCTTTCATCAAACGTCTCATATTTGACCGTCGCTGTCATCTCTGACGTCAGTGTAATGAATTTGCTCAAACAGCCTCTTTTTGTTGTTCCGTGGCGCTCCCAGCCTATTACTTTAGCTGTAATATACGGCATGTTGCATGTCTGATTTGCTGACGCTGGCCTTGTTTCTACTGGCTAAGCACTTCTGAAATGCAATGTTTTCATTTCAAAATTGTATCCTTGCTGATTTGTCCGCCGCTGTCGGCATGCGAGGCTGCAGACCACAAAAATCATGAAGCCGCACGATGAGCGCGTCAGCATATCCAGAGCAAATCCATTTATGGTGTGTTTTGGCTAAATATTCGAATTGGTTTTTTTTTTCCTTTTTCCAGAGACCTCCGCGAACCCAGATGGCCGAGACAAAGTTGATCCTCCGTCTTCCTCCGCCCAGCCCTCGGAGAGACCCCAGGCTGCCACTAAGCCCACTCAGGACAGGACTTCCTCTGTCCAGAAAGTGGCTCAAGAGAAACCCCGGCCTGCGTCTCGACCGACAATGGGAAACCAGGCGAAACCGGGCCGCAAGAGCTCCACCACGTCCCCCGCAAGCAGCCCCACCCTCCCTTCTCCTGTCCCTAGGAAGAGCAGTTCAGTCCAGTCTCCTGCTCCTAAACCAGCCCGCACCCTCGCTCCCTCCCTGTACCCCTCCACCTATGGAAAGGTCCTGACTGTGGACCTGTACAGCGAGCCCAACCTCAGCTCCTACAACAGCCAGCGCAGAGAGAGAGAGAGAGAGAACAACTGCAGCGTCAGTCCCACCACCAGCAGACCCATGTCCAGACCCGGTATGACATCATCTACTACACCAAAGCCTAGCGCTTCTTCTACGCCGAGACCCTCATCTGCTTCCACCTCCAAAAACAAATCCTCCTCAGACCATCACAGCAGCTCCAGACCCAGCCTCAGCTCTGGACACATACCCAGCCCCATCTCCAGGATGTCAACAAGCAAATCCGGCTCTTCTCTGACCCCCAGACCATCATCGTCATCGTCACTCTCATCATCATCATCATCTGCCCCCAGGTCCAAACTAAAGATGCCGTCCGACCAGCTGTCCTCTAGATCCAGCTCCAGCTCCAGCTCCATCTCCAGGCCTAAGTCAAGCTCGGGGCAGAGTGACATCAGCTCTGTGGTGAGACGGAAGCCTCCGTCTGCAGAGCCCCTCGTGAAGCTCGACCACGAAGGCGTGACGTCTCCGAAAACCAAGAAGACCAAGGCTCTGATGTTGCTGGAGGGTCGAGGGGTCCGGCGAGATCACACCCCCATCGCCACGCCCACGTCAGCATCCAATCAAAAGCTGCTGAAAGCTAAGCTAAGAGCTCCGGACAGAGAGACCGGCCCGCCAGAGAAAGACTACAAAGCATCGATGGCGGCTAAAGAGAAAGCAGAAAGCCGTGGGAGTGGAAGTAGAGGGCAGGAGGTGGACACGAGGGAGGAGAAGGGTAAGAAAGAGGAGAGAAAGGAGGTGGAGAAGAGAGAGGAGAGAAAGATGAAAGTGGAGTCTCAGAGCAGCAGCAGCTCAGAATCGGAGGAAGAAGCGGAGAAAGGGAAGATGAAGCAAAAGAAGAAATGCACCTCCAGCTGCTCTTCCTCTTCTTCATCCTGCTCTGGTTCCTCCTCATCCTCTTCGTCGTCGTCGTCTTCATCGTCGTCGTCCTCCACCGATGACTCGTCCTGCAGCTCAGATGAAGAGAGGACCCCTACTCCTCCGCCAGGCCCTGTCTCCCCGCCTCCAGCACAAGACAAGCCAAAAGAGGAGACGAAAGAAGACGATGACGATGAAGAAGAAGAAGAGGAGGAAGAAGAGGAGGTGAAGAAGGAGGTGGAGGTAAAAGTGGAGGAAGATGAGGAAGAGGAAGAAGAAGAAGAAGAAGAAGAGCAGTCTCCTCTCTCTAGATCTCCCTCCCCTTCGACATCTCCGACTCCTGCTGCTCCTGCTCCGGCTAAACCTGCTAAACCAGCCACCGGGAAGGGCTCTGGGCAAAGGGGTCGCCCTCCGAAACCGAAGCCCAGCGGAGGAGAGGGGAAGGTGGGGAGACCGAAGCGGAGAGAAGGGGTTCACCTCCCTACGACCAAGGAGCTGGCCAAACGCCAGAGGCTTCCCAGTGTGGAGAACAGGCCCAAAATTTCAGCTTTCCTCCCAGCCAGACAGCTCTGGAAGTGGTTTGGGAAACCCACTCAGGTGAGGAGAGAAATCTCACGTAATTAGAAAAAAATGCCGCTGTCATTTTTGAGAAACACCCACTGCATTCATTCAAATCTATCCTCTGACCCACACTGCAGAGACGTGGTATGAAGGGCAAGGCCAAGAAGCTCTTCTACAAGGCCATTGTACGCGGCAGAGAGATGATCCGCATCGGTGACTGTGCCGTGTTCCTGTCGGCCGGGCGGCCCAACCTGCCCTTCATCGGCCGCATCCAGAGCATGTGGGAGTCCTGGGGCAGCAACATGGTGGTCAGGGTCAACTGGTTCTATCATCCAGAGGAGACGAACCCCGGCAAGAAACTCACCGACAAGAAGGTAGGAGCCTGAAGTTTAAATTAATATAACTAAGCAGACCAGTTATGGTGAAGTGAGTGATTGAAGTGAATGTGAATGTGAGTCTTTAAAAATGTTTAGTTACAAAACTTGTTTGGAATAGCAGAACGTCTTATTCACCGGCAAGTATTTTAAGACCTATTGAATCATTTCATTTTATGAGATGTAATGCATGAGTAGGATGCTATTTTATCCACTGCAAATAAAACCTACAATCCATTTTCTTTAGTAGTGTTTACCTGATTCCTTCAGACTAAGTATGTTGTGTGTTTTGTTAGTTTGAAGCTTTTTCCTAAATCTAATACTTGTTTCCTCTCCAGAACTGGGATCAGATGTGTGGCCAGTCTTTACCAGCAGCTCTGCACTCCTCTATTCAGAGGAAAGACTTCATGGAGGTGAGAAAAAAATTAGCTACATAACGTGTGTTTCAAACCCTGGTCCTTTTTTCATCTTAGTGTGGGAGTGTAGTGAAAAATGTAGTGAAAGGATATCAGATAGCTGAATAATTTAAATAGAGTGTGTAAATATAAAATACATTCTTCTATTCTTCTATATTCTTTCTTCTCTCTTTCACTAGCACATTTTATTTTTCAACTCCTTAGTTTTCACTTGGTCATTCATCATAACAGTACAGCAGTCAGTGCACTTGATCATTTATTCATCTATAATCTGAACTGCATACTGGTGTAGCATCACTGTATAAGCTCCTGTAAGAGTCAATAAAGCATTTTAGTCGTTTTTTTTAGTTTTCAAGTTAAAGACACATAAAAAGTTTTTTGTTAGGTTTGTTTGACATCCTGGGAAAGTGACGTTAAATCACACTCATCACACAAAATGTCACAGATGACACAAAGAGCAACACTTTTTCCATTATATTTGATAAAGACAAATGAAGATATAAACATATTGTCTAAAATGCTTTAGCTAGTGTTAGGAGGGTTTATAACATGGTTAACAGAGTGGTGCTACAGCAGTCATCAATCTAAACTGTGTTGGATCATTGCTGGATATGAATTAGGAAAATCCTGGTTCTGAATTTAACTCAAAAAGGGTTAAGACTAGCTCATATTAATATCAGGAGGAATAAGTAAAGGTGATATTATAAATATCTAGCTTTATTATTAGTAAATATATCAATGTAGTTGCTTCTCACAAACACATTTAGGGTTCAGGTTAGTGCTGGACCTGATGGTTCATCTTGCTCTCTGTAAATAGATTGTATTTAGTAGTGTCTATAAGTGCAGTATGTAGAAGGATTGTGTTGTGTGCTGATGAAGATAACAGATATCAGTAAATATATATTTATTTCTTGGTGACTTTAATATAGGTTGGCATATTGAGAACAGCATTACACTCACTTGTAATTTGACTCAGACGGTGAACAAGTCAACTAGAGTGTGTTGCAATTTCATTGGGCAAACATCTGTAACCTGTATTGACCACATTCACTAATGACAGTGAATTATCCTCTGAAGCAGGATCGGTCCCTGTGGGCTTTAATGATAATATTGTGGCAATAGTTAGAAAAACCACAAGTCCCAAAGCTGGTCTAGAGTTCTTATAAGAGAGAGAGAATATGATTTTGTTAAATATATAGGGACTGTTGAGTTGGCATTAAATGAGGTGGAAAAAGCCCTAAAGTTATTTTCTGAACTATTGCTTTGTGTGTCTGATCAATGTGTCCCATTAAGAGAATTTACATAGCTCCAAATGAAGGCAGTTTACAGTAAGATCCGTAGAATTTTCAGTATGTGTAAAACAGGCTTTTTTAAAAAAGTGCAACGGATTCTAAAGAAACTGAAAATTGGCAAATGTACTGCGTAATGAGAAATAAAGCTACACAGTTAAACAGAAAGAAGAAAAAGGCACATAATCAAAACATCAAAACAAACTGTGGAAAACCCTGAATGACTTACTGGGTACTGCCAAGAATAATACACCTTTTTTTCATTACGGTCAATGGAATTTCCCTACTAAAATCAAAGGGCATTGCACACCCTCATTTTATGGACAAAGTTGATAAGTTAAGAAAGGTAACCGGTTCCTCTTGTGGGGGAGGTGTGTTGATTTGAATGAGTCTATTTATGAGAAACAAAGGTTATAGAACCCTTAAAAAAGCCAGTAGATTAATTTCATTGCCAATATGTCATATTTTCAACTTGAGTCTTAAAGAGGGTTATTCCCCCAGGTTTGTAATCTGCCAAGGATGTACCTCTTCCAAAAAACAAATGAGAGAGATTCTCAGCTGCCAATAGCAAGCCCATTAGTATTCTTCCAGTGTTCAGCAAGCTAATGGAAAAAGTTGTCCTTGAACAGATACTACACTATTCTTCTCTTAATGAATTAAACTGTGGTTTGCAGCATGGCTGTAAGGCAGATTACTCTACATGCAAAGCGCTGACTGAGATCATCCACAAATGGCTTTTTATACTAAAAAGAAAATGATCTCTATTTGCAAATGTACAACTTTATACATTGCATGAAATAATAAAACCGTCTTAAAGAACACACTTAAAACTGACCTGCAGTTTTTGAATGTAGCAAAAAACTAAAGTGTGATGTTCAATGCCACACATGTCACTAATAATGATGGTAAGCTGGGCCTTACACTCAAAGCAGCTATTACAGGAGAAACATATTGAAATATTGTTTTAAAAAATGGATAGGCCATAATAATGGATATATTACATCAGAAAATGTTCCTATTTTTACACTCCTGCCTCTAGACTGCTACTGACACAGGCACCTGTTTTATCTCACCTTGATTACTGCTCAGTGGTCTGGTCAGATGCAGCCAAAAAAGATCTGTCTAAGCTCCAAATAGCTCAGCATAAAGCTGCATAGCTTGCACTGTCCTGTCCTCTAGGTATGAGGCAGAGTACAGAGAGTGTATAGCAGTCTATCATGGCTGAGAGTAAAGGAGAGGCTGGCATGCACTCTTATGGCTTTCATTAAGAATATCAGCAAACAGCCAAATTATCTGTACTCTGAAATAAGTTACAGTGAGCACATCGGTAATGTATAGAGCCATCACAATATGACACAAGCTACCAAATATAATAACTGAAGCATCAAGTAAGGCAAGTTTTAAGAAACTACTAAACACATCAATAAAAATGAACCAACCTGGACAAGCAGGATGAAACACAATGAGATGTGTTGTGGTTATTGAGATTTGTGTTATATATGTAATGTGTTATATTTTGTTGTGTGTGGCCCCAGGAACAGTAGCTGCTAGCTTAGTGGCAGCTAATGCAGAATCAAATAAAGAATATGTTATGATCACAGTCACCAGATCTTAACCCAATTGAACACTTATGACAGATAATATATTCAAGTTTATTTCTTGCTTGTCTGATGGTCTATTACTACATTTCATTAGGACATGTGAAAGCAGTTAATTGTCCAGTTGTGTAGAAATAAATTAAATGTTTCATGGGTAGCACATCCAGCAGTTTTAGAATAACAACCTCTGTGTGTGTGCCGCAGCGCGCCCTGTACCAGTCGTCCCACAGCGACGAGAACGACGTGCAGACGGTCAGTCACAAGTGCCTGGTGGTGAGCGTGGAGGAGTACGAGCAGATGACCCACACCCGCCGCTACGCCGACAGCGAAGACCTCTACTACCTGGCCGGCACCTACGAACCCACCACGGGCATGATCTTCAACACCGACGGAGTCCCGGTCATCTGCTGAAACCAACAAACTCCAAAACCCAGCCCAGCGAGCCTCTCCGAAAAAACCAAAATAGTGACACGACACGACGACTTTTCGGACCGCACTCGGAGTCAAAGCCGACCCGCGGTCTTCCCCCCCCCCCCCCCCCCCAAGTCTAATCACTGCTCTTCACTCATGATGGATCTTTCACCCGCCATGACTCTAACAGCATGATACACTTCAAACAGACTGTCATGAACAGCTACTACTACAGAGACGGGAGACACTACAGACAGTATTAAAAAGGAACCTGAACGTCTCCTGAAACATTTGCACACACACAGACTCCATTTCAACACAAGACTGTGAAATGTGCTCGTGTTCATGGGAAAGATTCAGAACACACGTGAGCACTTCAGTCTCCTTTTTACATGGAAATATAACCGTCATAAAAACACGTGTACACCCACACCTGCACAGACACATGTAAATACTCACCCCCCCTCCACGTAACACACACACATGCACACACACACACACACTTATATAGAGGAAAATATGAGTGTTTTATTTTCATGTAATAGATTTATGTCAGAGTACTTTTTACTAAAGAGGTAAACAGTCAAGAAGCTTTAATGAACTGTGAATGATGATACAGGAGAGAGGCCGGCGTTGCGTGCGCGCCAGGAGATGTGATGTTGTGATTATGATGTTGCCGTGGTGATGTTACAGTCATGTTACAGTCATATAAAAAAAAAAGTCATGTTACAGTCATATAAATGTATCTACAGAACAGCAGGAGCGACAGACGCATAGAGAGAAAGAGATGCACAGAGAAAAGAGAGAGTGAGAGGGGTAAAGACTCCTTCCGTTGCTGTCCGACAGAGAGCACTTAAAAAAAAAGAAAACACTTAAAGTCTATCCTCCTCTAATTTAACCCCCTAACCCCCTCCTCAATTCCCCTTGACAATCCTAACCTCGGGCAGGCAGCCTGCCCGTGCGCTACTAAAACTTCTGACTCCCTCAGAGACTCAGGCTAAAGAGAGAGGAAGGAATCTTGTACTATTTAAAAGCACTTCCCATTTTCATCTTTGAGTTCCTTCTCTTAAAGGAAAAATCCACCCTAAAAAAACACTTAAACACTATGATTTAAAAAGAAAAGAAAGAAAAGATGCTGTTGATGCATCTTGTGTTTTGTCCGTTTTGCACTGAGGTTGAACTATACAGCGAGAAATAGATCCTAGACTTTCTTCACCTGGCAGAAGCATCAATATGAAGATTCTGGAGGATGTTGAAAAGCATTCTGGGAAATGTACAGACAGTTTTTGACAGATAATACTTCATCACTTCATCACAAACTAACTCCAGTAACACAAGCTGATATATTAACAGTGAGGGTGGATTTTTCCTTTCTCTTTTAAAAAAAAAAGAAGAAAAAAAAAAGGTGTTTTCAGGGTTGTAAACGCTGCAGTCGAGTCCAAGACGCATCAAGGTCGTGGCACCGGTGCTCAGTATGAATCTGCCAGCACTGATTAAATCAGTATCATTCAATTTCAACAGTCTTCTTTCACAGTTTGGCTGCAGTGTTTGCAACCTCTATGTGTCCTGTGTTAGATGTTATTTTGTTTTTCTCTTTTGCTTCTGCTGTTTTATGGACGTAACCCCCAACCCCTCACCCCCCTTTGATCACATTTCTACCCTCCAAGCGATCAGTTGTATTTGACATGAGTGCACTTTGAATAAGCTCCGCTGCAGAGGAGACTCTGCGACTGGGAGGTCTCCTATGTCTTCCTAGAGTATTTACTTAAAAAAACAAAAAACCCTTCCTCCCACCGCGTTCGCCGCCTCTCCTCTGCACGCCAGCGATGCCCTCCCCTCCCCTCCCCGTAGACGCAGATAAACAGACCACGTCCCTTTCACGCGTTCTGCTTTTTCGGCTTTCTTTTAGCTGCTTATGAAATTGTTTCTATGTGCCTAGTTTGACCGTTTTAATTTTTTATAGGGTGAGACTGTTGAATGTTGTGCTCAGGGTTGTGAGCGTTTTGGGCGGCCTTACTCTCCCAGGCCTTATGATGATGATTCGCCAAATCTCTCTTAGGTCCCGCCCTCCTAGTCCCCACCTTTATAAAGGTGCCAAGGAGGAATCTGATTGGTATTCTACCCAGTCTGCTGACGTGGGGAAACGCCTATCTTGATTTGTAGTTCAAATAAGCCCCGGTATATTGTGTATAGTTCGTGTATCAGATATATCAGCATCTATGTGCAGTATATGCTGTATGTAGTATACTCTATATATCTGTGAATTATCATATTGATTTTCTTGTATGTTTCTTACCATGTTGCCCTCTCTCTGCCTCGCAGCAGAGATTGCAGATTGTCTTGTTGATATTCAATAGGTTTAATATTTTCTACTCTCTCGAGATCTTTTGGTTTTGTCAGATTTTTAAAATTTTTATTATTTCTACTCACTCTGAGGTGGCCGAGTGACATCCGGAGGACAACCCCGAGATGTTAATGTCACGTTTTCCCGCTAAATGACAAAAAAAAAAGCATCAGTGTAGTAGTAAATTTTGTTAATGTGCTGCTAGTCTGTTAATACTGAAAGCCCGTTTTTAAAGAGGTTTGACCAGGTACAGAGTCACTATGTGTACTGTTGTCTGAAGATTTTTGTGTAGATTTGCAACCTTGAATGAATCGATCGATCAACTGATGCCAGAGAATCTTTATCTTTTAAACTCCCCCAATTCCCCCCCACCTCGCCTGCTCCTCCAGCTGCTGCTGCTGCTGCTGCTTTTACGTCGGCTCCCCTCGGTCCGACACCCGACAGACGATCCCTCCCGGAAATTCACTTTTCCTGCAGACAAAAAAAGTTCAAAAGTTTTGACTGACAGCCAGACTGACAGCCAGCCAAAACGGATCCCTCGGTGTACACAGGTCGTACAGGTGTCTGCAGAGTGAACAAGTTAAAGTGCCCGTTATGAATGTTTGTTTACCCCTGGAGCTGCTAAAGCACTTTTTTTCTGTATGTGTGTGTGTGTGTGTGTGTGTGTGTGTGTGTGTGAGGGAGACTGATAAGACATCACACTCTCATCCCTTGGTATTACCACATACACACACATACATACACACACACTTACACACCTTTGTAACCCTTGAAGGTGTGTGTTATTGCCTTCCAATCACTATTTGCCCCCCCCCCTATCTCCATCCAAAGCCCAGCCTTAGGCCTTCTTACAGGGTCCAACACACACACACACACTTATTCCCCATTTCGCCTTCATTTTCTTTTGGTGTCATGTGTTATAAAAACCTGGCTTTATGTTCTTTTTATCACCGTTTATGTGTTTTTTTGTCGATTTTGCTGTGATGTTCTTAATATACATCTCTGTAATTTTTTTTTTTTTTTTTTGCATGTTTCTGTCATTTTTTCCCCCCTTGCTTCCCCTCTCTGAACAATCGTCCACGCCTCTTAAGCAATACTGCTGAAAGGCACTGGGAGCTAGCTGCTAGAGATAGAGAGAGGAATGGGAGAGAGAGCAAAAGAGAGAATGAGAGAAAGAGAGAGAGAGAGAGAGGTGGACTGGAGGCTGGTTCTTCGTCTGCTGTTCCTTCAGTATCGTTATCGTCCTGTTACAGACACACACGAAAGAAAGAAAGAAAGAAAGAAAAAAAAAGATTATTTTGAAAATAGAAAAATCATCTAAGTTTTGTAAATGATCCTTCACTGTCGAGGGGAGAAAAAGCTATCAGAATATACTTTGTACACATGTCTAATCTTGTAAAAAATGCAAAAGAATACATTTTAGAAATAAATCTGAAACCAGATATATTCTGTCGCTCTATACTGTATGTGTAAGGTTTTTTTTTTCTTTTTTTTTACAGACAGCAACCACGTTTATCAGTGTTTCTTTCAAATTGTTTTAGTAACTCAATATTTTATAGTTAATCAATAAACAGATGGAACTGTACTTCTGGTGTCCTGTGAGTCTCTGGCGTGAAACATGTCTTATATCGATGCTTTTGATGACATTTGTGTTTCTGTTCTACTGCTAAAATGCTGCACTTCACTCAAATATTTGTAGTCAAGCAATGAGATCTTCACTACGTACCTGAGAGATGTTTCAACATGATATACTCACATCCACATTCCAGCTAATTCCACTTTCTTTCCTCTCCATCACTTCGCCTCCTGGCACTGTCCTCAATGGAGGCTCAGAGGAAGCTCACTCACCTAAATTAGCTGCCCTGATAAGTGTGTTTTTTTTTTTTTTTTTGGTTACTTTTCTGCCTGTTTTCAGTTTTGTGTGGACTGCCCCTTTAATCATCAGTTGACTCTCCATCAGGCCTCCATTTTGGCAGCCCAGTAATGAAGCTGCTGGTTGTGATAAAATGGAGGAAAGTTCAGCTTCCTCTGCTGAGCTGCAGAGCTGACCGCGGGAGACACATTTTCCACCGCTGACCGTTCATGACTCTGCCCTCAAAGCGCTGGCAACTGTGTGTGTGTGTGTGTGTGTGTGTGTGTGTGTATGTGTGTGTGTGCATGTGCCTTTTGAATTCCAGTGTGTCCACGTGTAATTAAATCTTTGCTGACATGAACTGAGTGTGTGTTCCTGTTTCACGGTGAGAGCAGCAGTCAGGAGTCCAGCCGCCTCTCTGTTTCCCCCAAAGGACCAACATCAGCATAACATCAGAACCTGCTGCACGCTTCTTTCTCTGACACACGCATACACACACACACATATGTATAGTACACCAGCACTGCAAGGCATATACACATCCTAACACACACAGTCTTGTTTGCATCACTAAAGAGGACATTCCACTGACTTGCATTCATTTCCTGACATCTTATTCAAACCTTAGCCATAACCACCCACTCTAAGCCATACCTAAACATAATCTTAAACTTACCATAACTTTAAACTAAGTCTTCACCCTAAAATGAATGAATAACATAAAGGGGACTTATTTTTTGTCCCCATAAAGGAGGCGAGTCCCCACAAACATGACTGTAGAAACAGATTCATGTCCCCACAACATCAGGAATACCTGGACCACATACACACACACACAAACACACACACTCTTCCTCCATCCTGCCTCAGCAGCGCCATACACACCCTCCTGTGGGTGTGTTAGCATGCAGGGTTCTGATTGGCTGAAATCACATGAACAGACGCTTTCAATTGGCGGAGGAGTCATTGCAGCTTAAACCAAGAGAGCAGAAGGAATCGAGATGCAAGTGTGTGTGTGCACATTTTTGTTACCTCATGGGGACCTCTTTCTGACACAAACACAGACATTGTTGGGACCAGAAGTCCTCGTGGGGACCAAAGTCTGGTCCTAATGAGGCAGAACGTCATTTCTGAGGTCCTGTTTAAGGGTTAGTGTAATGCATAAATTGGTGATGGTTAAAGTTAGGGTTAGGCCACAATGAATGGAAGTCAATAAAATGTCCAAACAATGATAGCTCATAGCTGCATAAACATGTGTGTGTTTGAAGTCATTACTGCTGAACCCCTCCTCTTGTTCTTTCTTTTACTCCTCAGCTCTTCCAGGCAGCTGTGTATGTGTGTTTGTGTGTGTGTCACACACACCGGTTTCCCAGGAGACAGGTATCTGAGTGAGGGGGCGTTCAAATGCACACTGAGCACAAACAGTTTGAAAGGCTTGTTATTCAGACTGGAGTCTGCTCTCAGACTTACAGAACCTTCTGTGTTTGTCCTTCAACTCTGTTTTGTCGAAAAGCAAGAACACTTTTTGTATGTATATACTTCCATACTAACTCTGTTCTGCTCAGATTACTTCATTTGTGTTATTCCACCTCTGTTTTCCTCTTGGTTTATGCAGGCTGACATAAGGACCCTACAAGGACACAAACAAGACGTCCAGTAAAAGACAGTCAGACACATCAGCCTGGAAACATCTGAAGCTGAAATAAGTTTTTAAATATCTGATGCTATCAGGAATTTTCTTTCTTGATTTCTTGAATCCCCTCAAAGAAATAGTTCTGCATTTGGTAAATACACTTGTTCACTTTACTCACAAGATTGAGATGAGAACACAATGCCACTCTCATGTTATGTAAAGTATGGAGTGATGGTGAGTTCCATTTGTACTCAGAAGTTGGGAGTGCCCAGTCTGAACTGGAATGTCCCCTGAAGTTGGACTTCTCACTTGTAAGGTCAGACAAATTTCATCAGACCCGACCTCAAAATCCAAGGTAGAGGAGGATCACACTGTATGTACTTACGTGTCTTTTTCATGTTAAAAGGACAGCTGTTTGTAGGTCAGTTATGTAGATACAGTAGAACATCATATTCAAGCAGTAGTGGTGTTCTAAAGATTGGTGATTACATCTATAGTCACCCAGAGGGTCAGTGCACAATCCTGACTACAAACATTTCAGCAATGCTCAAATGACCATCTTTTCTTTAGCAGAAAGTTCTTACTATAACACATCTGTTGCTTGTAATTGTTGTAGGTTTTGTATTTAATTTACAGAATAATAAGTTCATTTAGGTCTAATTAAACATTTATACTAAAGGGACACATTGAGGTGTAGAAGAAATACATTTTCTTCTTTACTAAACTGTTCACTGTATGACCCCTCAGATCATTCTGGCAATCCCTCAGTGGGGGTCTGACCCTAGATTGGTAACCACTGAAATATCACTGAAATATCAGCCAGAACAGAGTTACAGTTTACTCTGTGATCATTGATCTAATAAAGTGGAAGTCCTGATGTTACAATAAAAAAACTACTCAGCTACAGAGACATGATTAGCTGTGATTCTTTTTACACTCACTGTACCTTTATATAATATATATGTACGTACTCTGTGTATGAGTCTCTGTGTGTGTGTGTGTGTGTGCGCGCGTGCGTGTGTGTGTGTGTGTGTGTGTGTGTGTGTGTGTGTGTGTGTGTGTGTGTTCTTTGTTTTCTCTGGCTTTTGATCTTCCTCTCTCACCCCTCAATGTGAAATGACAACTGAGCCTTACAAATATTAGTTCAGAGTGTGATCCCACATGAATGTGTGTGTGTGTGTGTGTGTGTGTGTGTGTGTGTGTGTGTGTGTGTGTGTGTGGGTGCATGTTCATGTGTGTGATGTACTGCATATCAATTAGCTATCTATTATTCATGCTGACAACGTAATGAATGAAACATCACAGTCTTTGTATTTCAGGCATGTTTACTTGTCGCTCTCTCTTTCTCAGAATCTCTCTCACACACACACAAACACACACACACACACACACACACACACACACACACACACACACACACACACACTAACACATACAGCTGCCGTTGTGGGTATTTAGACAGGAGTGACAGAGTGACTAAAATCCCATTGTAGCTGTGAAGACGAGGTGATGCCCACTGAATACCTGACAGCTGAATCCAGCTCAAGACTCTCAGCTCCTTTTAATGAAAGAGCAAGGACATCTTTTCTACTGGAGGTGAGGGGTGTGCATGTTCCCCTCACTTTAACGTCTTTCCTTTGATTTAGTCTCTAAAATTTCTCTAAACAGTGTCCTCTGACTGTCTAACTGCCAAAATCCAGATAAGAGAAGAAGTGAGCTTCAAGAGGCTTTGAGAGCAACAACAAGTGCTTATGGAGACCCCCCCCCCCCCCCCGGGTTTTGCCTCTCAGGCTACACCTTAAACATTATTATTAGTGCAGCTTTAAAAAGAAGTTCCACAGACACCACACAAGGCTGTAAAAGGTACCTCCACCTCATTTGCATCTAGATTTAAATTCACATTTAATATTCTTCTTAAAACTTGAAGATCAGTCAAACCCATGGATGGATCTACTCAGCGTCCCTTGATCAGGAAGGGGCCCTCAGTGTTTTGATATAGGAATAAAATAAAATAAAAGTTGTTTCAAAGAAAATTCAGTCTGATATTTGAATGTTTTGTTTGTCGATTTGACGGCTGAGCAATAGATGATTGATCAGCAGGCCACAATGCTCTGTGTCGAGTGTGTGGGAAAAAATGATCGAATTGCAAAAAATATGGACAGCACCGGCAGTAACCAAATAAAGACAAAAGAAAAAACAAAAAGAAGGAAGAGAAAGAAGTGGTCACAATAAAAAACAATGTCCTGCAAATAAGTACCTAAAAATTAAGAAGAGGAAGGTGGAAAACATATGTTAATAATTATGGTGGTCCTCCAGCAGGTTTACAGAGCAAAGTCCCAAACCAGTGTAACTGACTCAATGCATTGTTGTTGACACAGTTTTCAGTTTCAGAGTTAATGCTCTTCATATAAAATAAGGAAATGGGGATTTCAGTGTTGCATTACACTAATGTGTTACCCCTTACTGTTCAGGGTCAAATATGACCACTTTTACATTTGAGAGCTGTATACACACTCTATTCACATTTCTTTTAGCCTGCCATAAGATGTAGAGACAGAGTAACACTTCCTGTTGTACTTCAGCATGAATAAAGGCAGAAGAAAAAAAATCATAAACTGTTACACCAAAACCAAAACTCAACATTTACATGTGAAACAGGTGATGTTGTGATGAAGCAGCAAAATCAGAGTCAGAGCATGTCATTGTCCAAGGGAAAATTGGCAAACTCCAAATTCCCCTTATTAGTTTTGATTTGACTCTCACTATTATCTTTATATCTAGTTGTTGCTGTTTCTTTTTTATTATAGGCGCCCCCATCCCAGACCAATTTAAGATCATTTACTTTGTCCACTTTCACTGTTTGTGCACTGGAGCTTTCAAGTTGTCATGTCACACTCATGTTACTATATACTGGCCCTCCATTGATTCGAAATTAGTTGTGATGTCACAAATCATGCTCATACTGCAGGTCTGCGCCGTAAACTAAGATTTAAACATGAGCTCAGAGAAATTGTTCAGCTGATGAATGTGAAGACAAACTCTGCACGTACATCATCCTGCACAGTCAAGCTCAAACACTCAAGAAGGAAAACATATTTAGATGGGAGGGGGCTTTAATAATGGTTATACCCATAAAACAAATTTGAATTTGAAATATGCTGAATAGTAGAGAGGGCTAGAGGAGGGAAGTCTTCTCCAGCTCAAGGCTGCCACCTGTAGGGGACATCTGATGCACACCAGAAGTTTTCTGTCATGTTTTTCATTTGTATGTCTTGTTATACGGGAACAAAGTGTTTTTATTGTTCTCTCACCATTCTATTTATAAGACGTCCCATATCATCAATCACCTCTCCCTCCTCTATATCCTAATCATCCCAAACTTTCACATTTTAGACGTTTTTCTTCATCTCTTCTCTCTCTGATGCCCTCTTCTACCTCTTTAATTTGGTTACACTCTCTCTCATAATTCTCTTTATCTCTCTTCACATTATAATCACATTATAGTTTTACCATCACACTTGTGTTAAGTCAAGTCAATCTTATCTAGTGTTCACAGCTGAAATCATAGGTTTGTCTTAGATTGTCTATCTATTCAACATTAGACACGTTCTATCTTTTGATTCTTGATCTAAAAAAGAAAAAAAAAACTCCACAACAACAACAACAAAAATCTGTTGATGGAAAAAGAGGAGGAAGAGGAAGTAGGTGAAATTCCCTCCAGGATGGGTGAAACACACAGCAGAGGCTCTATGTCCAAAATTGACAAATGTAGCAGTTGTTCAGCTCCATCATGAAGTATCTGGGTTGCATATTAAACAAGTAAAGTGCATAATACAGTGTTAAGAGTTTCAGATAGAGCGTGAAAGTCTTTGCAGAAGAGATTTGGAATGAAAGGAAATTTAGCAGTGAACACGAGATGCAGAACAGGAGTAGGAGGACCAGAATTAGGTCATCAATTAAACACGGACAATTACACAAGTACAGCTCATTACACAGGCATTTAGCTGCTGCTGCCTCTCTGTACTGAAAACAAAAAAAGGGAAATGAAGAAAAATGGTAAGAGGAGGATTAGTCAATGGCTGTTTCCTGAGTGTAACATTTCATCCAGCACAGATGTCACTACAGAAAGAGAAAAAATATTGATACTAAAACAATAGATGTCCCACTTTCTTCCAAAATGGTTGAATATATTGGCCGAGACATGATGTGAATGTGTGAGCATGATTTAGATGTCTGCTTGGAAGAGTTATCTAGACCTGTTTCAATCGTGTTTTTATTCATTGAGGTGACACCATTGTATTTTTTGCTGTCGTTACATTCACCATTGTAGGCATATATGTACATATCTGCGTTATAGTTGATATATTCTCTAATTGTGACCTCTCTGACCATCCTTTTGTAAGATCTGAAAGGTGTAAAATCACATATCCTTCAATTACTATTGTGTACAAGCAAATCCACTTGTGAAATGTTTTACATAAACAGTTCAATGTCTCTCCCCTTATGGATTAGGTCACTTAAAGGACTGAGCAAGTGATTAATGAGAGGCTGCCTTACATCCATAAAGCTTATCTACTTGTTGCTGTCTCTGTTTGAGTGTTTAAGCACTTTGCCTTTCCGTTGATTTTTTAATACAGTTGTTGTTACATAAGGAGGTTTATTCATGCATCCAGTTAAATAGTACAAAATAAGTGTGTCCAGTGATTTAAATCCAAAGTATATGAGTCCTGCAGACAACAGCCCCTATACAAACTTGACTTCCATGTATTGTGCTTCAAATTTGTACCAATCATTTTAGTTATATATGATGGGAACAGTCATTTTTTGCTTGATGCATGAGAGGGATCAGTCAGTTTTGTTCAGACTGTATTTTGACTTGTGAATGCATTACAAAGAAAAAAAAGAAAAAAATGGGAGGTCTAAACACATTCTTCCCACATATCTCCATCATAAACATGGTGTTCACTTCTCAGGTCTTTCAATATTACGTCCTTTACAGCTCAGCAAGCTGTGAAATACAAACTTAATGTGACGTGAAATAAATGATCAAACTGTCAGTGTGCATATTTAAAGCAACAGTTTCACATTTTGGGAAATGTACTAATTTGTTTGCTTGGACTTCTGATAAAACATAAAGACAGTACACAGCAGTAAACTACATATAGCTAGCCTGACAGTATGTATGGATTAATAAGACAAGTTATAACTTCTTAATTAGTGAGCTTTAGGGGTTGTTATCTTTGGACAGAGCCAGGCTAGCTAAGTAGCTAAGCTAACCATCTCCTGGCTGTAGCTTCATATGTGCATGACAGTGGTATCAGTTTTCTCACTTAACTGTAAAGAAAGCAAATACCTATATTATACTATAAATACTATATTAATAAATGCATTATATAAAAATGCTGAGGTGATATTCCTTTAACATTTGTATTGCTTGAAAAAAGGAGACAAATCTATCACCCACTTTGTGAGAGGAAGTTGGAGTTTTTTTGGGGAACTTGTTCATTTTGTGAAACATCACAATAGTATCATTAGTGTGATGTAAAAAAGTGACCAATCATCCTTTGTTGATGGTAATCATACTGGGACATTACAATCTATTTAAGGAGCAGAAACATTCAGAGTGGAGAACAGACCTCTTCCACTCTCTTTCTGCATTCTTCTGTCTCCTCCATCTTGCTCCTGCTCCTCCTCTCCTCCTCCCTACAATATGTGGAGCAGAATGACTAATGATCATTCACTCTGTCACACGCCAGAGACTTTCTTTCCCTGCAGCCACATCCAAAATTAGCAGACACACACGAATAAACACACGCAGATGCACAAACACCCACACATGCACACACATGAACTCACACACACACACACACACACACACATGCCATTAGAGCACCAGAGGGGCAACTCCACCAGAACACACTGACCTCTAATAACACTATAAACCAAATGGAGGATGTGATTGATTTAAATGATTTCTGTCTGGTCGTAGTTATGTTTCCTGGGCAGAGAAACTGTACAGCAACAGAATGGTAAAAGGTCAAAACTGAGTGAATTTATTTTTATGAGAGCATCTTTCTTTCACTCTCTGGGGATGTCTGACACACATGTCAAGCTAAATAAAGCCACAACTTCTGATCACAGATGTTCTCGACCACTAGCTACAGTATATGAACCTTGATGCTGTTCTTCAAGCAGCAGCTCTCTCTGCTGGATATGAGCTGCTACTACAGATTTCTGTCATGCACTACTGACTTCATTTCATGTTGTGATCACATCAGTTCACATCTTCCTGTAGCCTCTTCCAGCTGGAAGGTATTCAGATTCTTGCTCAAGGACACTTCAGCAGAACAGAAGCTTGCTGTGATAGGACTGAGGGGGAGACATCCTGTTTTTGTCTGTTGCCCAACTCTTACAAACTTATCAGAAAGAGGCTTCTGAAGAAGTGATGTGCTCATCCACTAATGTTTCCAGTTTCACACAAGCCCACATATCTCATAAATTAAATATTCACACTGTAAAATAACAGCTGGATTTGTAAAAAAAAAAAAAAAAAACAGAAGAAAGATTTTGTGAGGTTTGAGGTTTTATGGTGTGGATCTGTTTGGTTCACAGCTGTTTAAAACGGGGGGGGGGGGGGGGGGGGGTTGTCTGACTGAATGTGGTTGCTTCCTGTTTTGACAAAGAAGACAAAGGAGCTCTGATCTAAACCATAAGATGTGAAGACAAAGTCATTTTTTTCTGATATCTAAATATGTAAGAGCAGAAATAGCAACGGTAAACACAAGCAAGCACATCAGCAACACATGGAGGCGGGAGACAAAGATGTAAAAGAGTGTTTTATTGAGTGCTGATGGGTATGACACAGAGCAGAAACAGACACAGTTTCGGGAAAATCCAGAATCTTATGTAAACCAAAAACCCAAAGCATGATCATAAAAGCAAAAATTACTTTCTTGGCATCAGTACTCTCACAAATTGGCAAGTGTTGAAAGAGGATATTAGTAGTATTTTGATAGGTTGAGCAATACTTTTTCTTTGGAATTAAACACTAAAAGGTCTGTATCCAATCCTTGTTAAATATTAGATCTCCTAATACTAAGCCAAAGATCATTTTCCAAGTGTGGTCACGGGAATCAGGAATCAGAGTTAAACTGTCTCTACTTGCTTGTTGAATTCTTGGGTCACACTACAGATCGGCCACATCATTAAAACCACCTGTCAAATATTGTGTTGGTCCCCATCATGCAGTTGTGGAGTAAAATTAAGATAAGTAGTTACTGACAACGATTCTTGTATTTGCTGAATGATAATCAAATGTGAAGGGGTCATAATAAGAGGTGGAAATGTATGTTATTCCACAGCAGCTGATTGAATGTTCACTTATAAATTGAATTTGCTGTGTTGGAAACCCTATGGATGTGAAATGTAACCAATCACACGAATGGAATCATGTAACCAACAACAATTTTGTTATTTTAAAAAAAAATGCAGTAAGAAGAGAAACCGAACATAAAGGGATATATCAAGAAGGAAACTTTGTTTAAAAAAAACTAAGGCCAGAGTTACTGAAAGCTAATGATGTATTCTGAGGAAAATACCTTGTTTTAAAAATCCCAAGGAAAACAGATAAGGAGATATCAGTGTCAGGAACAGCCTTGATATCAGAGAAAGAAGGAGGCGGGTAACACCAAGGAAAAATACCCGTGTCAACAGTTGAGGTATAGTTATTGGCAGAGTAAGGATTGGATGACACCATGAGGCCATAGAAGGAGTTGGGTATTTCCACTTCCAGGTTTTGGGTATAAAAGAGGACACAGACATTGTATGTTAGATCATTCCTCATAAACTTTGTCTGTGTATATGGTCTCAGGATTTACTGCCAGCAATAAAACTCTACTGTACTCAGCTTTGAAGATTCCTGGTGATTTTTGAGACTCTGAAATTTTTTTTGAACAACCAAAGAAAGGGACGTCGATACACAACACAGCCAAAACAGTTCTGACTGGTCAAGGCGTGGACTCCAAAAGACCTCTGAAGGTGTCCTCTGGTATCTTGTGGCAGATCCTTTAAGTCCTGTAAGTTGCAAGGTTCAAACTTGTTTTTCAGGACCATTCCACAGAAGTTTGATCAGATTGAGATCTGGGGAATTTTGAAGGCCAAGGCAACACCTTGAAGTCTTTGTCATGTTCCTCAAACCATTTCTGAACTATCTTTGCAGTGTGACAGGATGCATTATCCTGCTAAAAAAAAGGACACTGCTATCAGGGAATACTGTGGCCTTGGAGAAGTGTACTTGTTCTGCAACAGTTTAGGTAGGTGATACGTGTCATCGTAATGTCCACATGAATGCCAGGTACCCAAGGTTGCCCAGCAGACCATCACTCAGAGCAGGTGCCATTGTAGCAAGATAATCAATGTTATCCACTTTACCTGTCAGTGGTTTTAATGTTTTGGCTCATCAGTCTATGCACAGATAATGTCACCAGCAAAAAGGCCAAATAGTTCTCACTGTACTGCATTTCTAGTTTGGGCTTTTTCATAGAATCATTGTAATTACACAATCTAATCTCTCCCTCTTACATCATCCTGACATTTATAGTATGCAGTCACGTAAGTGTTCAGCCAAAAATAGTCATTATGAAACCGCTTCTGATGGAATTCAGTAGGGAGGAAAATCAACTTCATCATAGACTGTGAATTCAAAAACACCTAATCTTGTATGTTTTAAACAATTAATCATCATCATTATGCAAGATTTATTCTCTCCACTGTACAGTTTACAGTAAAACTGCTTATTAATCATCACTATGCTGGTTTCAAGGAACACTTGTTTCATGAGATAACCAGTTTGGAGGATCTCACTTATGCTTGTTATTTTATTTGACTCACATGATGCAAAAGCCAGGTTTATGTTCTGCTTCTGCAATTAATTATTTCATCTTAAAGGAATAGTTTGACATTTTAGGAAATACACTTGTTGTACCTGTTTACTTGCCAAGTGGTCAATAAGATGTAGAAGATTATGGCTAACCAAGCTTAGCAGAACTGGAAACAAAGGAGAAAAGTTAGCCTAGCTCTGTATAAAAGTTTACAAAATATGCCTGGCGACACCACCAAAAGAAGTCATCTGGCACTTAAAACAGCAAATGGTCATTTTTACAGTTTGATTGTTTAACGGATCAGACAAACAACATTTTATGTTTTTATTAAAGAACTTTAGGGGTGCTGTTAGGTGGATTTTGTTAACCTTGGACAGAGCCAGGCTAATTTCCAATCTTTTAAGCTAAGCTAATTAACTTCTGGATGTAGCTTCATATTCACCTAACTCTCAAGAGCAAATAAGCAACTTTCCCCTCAATTTTAATTAGTTTGAGAACTATAAATTAAACATTAAAGGTTCCCTGTGGAGTTTTTGACCTCTACTAGCGCCCTGGAACAATTTTGTATGAATTGGTCCCTTGTGCATGTGAGTGACATGATACACAGGTCAACCAATTGATCCACTGATCTATAGGTGGCTGTAATATGGCGAGAAACATGGCAATGCACAAGTATAGGCAGAGAATACTGCAAGATAATAGGATGGATGTAAACAATGCTTGATTTAAAGTTAATTTGGTGAGGAACAGTGAATGTAAAGTTAACAGGGCACCTTTAAGTAGCTTGATCTTCTCTCAAAACAGCCATGTAGTATTTATCAGAGAGAGAGAGAGAGAAAGAGAAAGAGAGGGAAAGAGACTTTTTATGTCCTTTAATGACACATCCAACCAAAAATAACTAAAAACACCTTCAAATCCAGGAGCAGCCCACTGAGAGATAGACACAGTGTGTGGAGAGAGGCCTCAGGCAATATGGCACCATCAGCACAGCGGGACATGCATACAGTAATGAGGTTAGCTCCCAAATGGCATCCTACCATTCTTCAAACAGCACTAACGTTAGGCTCCATTCAAACCGTCACCTACATAATGTAGTGCACTTTATGGCTTCAACACTGAGGCCTGTTTTCTTCATAATGTATAAACTATGCTGTAGCCCAGCTGTGACAGGAGATCCTCTTATCTCTGAAAAATTCATAAAATTCACAAGAAACTGTGGAGAAACTAAGAAGATGAGACAGCTCTGCTCTGTGCTGCTTCTGTGTTGGATGAAAAGAAATAAATAAAGAAATAAAGGAGACTGGCACTCTAGTTTTTCTAAATACAACTGGAAAATATCTGAGTGTGATACTTTATAGAAATTTTTGCATGAATGAAAATAAAGGCTCTTCACTACCTTGAGTGCGTTTAATTCTCTATATTTACAACTTTCATCCAGTCATACTGTTTATTACATTCACTCTTTTCTCAGCTATTAACACTGATCAGATACAGGCAGATGTTTTGGCACTAATTGTTTCTCTCTCTAATATCCCACATCATTACATGGATATTAAACACAGACAATGTTCAGAGGGACACAGAGGAGTCCTGGAAACAAACAAACTCACTGCAACACATAGCCATCATCATCACCCTACCTCATCTGGTAAATTCATGCCAACAATTTGTTCTCTTTTCAGCCATCAGAGGGTGCAAGAAGTGACGTGAAACTTACTGAACAGACATTTTTTATATATACTATATAAGGATAATAAGAAAATATTCTTCATTGTGGAAAATAAATACCAGACCCTCATTGGACAACAACTACATCTTTTTTGAGGTCTAATCAAACTAACAAGCTAAATGGAGACAAACTAGAGAGATTTGGGGATTTGGGGAAGGTTTTTTGAAATTATAATAACCTCAACCTTTAAAACTCAAAGAAAGAGTATATCCTTATTTAACATTGTGAATCACTTGTGAATATAAGCAAAGGAAATTTGTACTTTAGTTCACTTTAAACCCAATCCTGTGTCCCTGTGTTAATTGTTCATATCCCTGATATATCTCAGAAATGTATTTTTTGTTTTGTAATATTAAATTCCTCTCTATTCTCTTCCTATAAAACACAAAAACATTAACAGGGGTACGTGAATCAACATGTAAGGTAAGGTATCAATACTAGCATCAATAGTGTCAATACCAAAATAAAAAAAGAATAACGCTAGATTATGTACACGAACACACTCTTGTGTGTGTCTATTTTTGTTTTTTGTAAACAAGTTGTGAACACAACATGACATTTATTTTTAAGGACCAGTGTATAGGATTTAGTGACATCTAGAATGCAATCAACTGAACACCCCTCTCTTTCCAAGTGTGTAGGAGCAATGGCCCTCTTTAGAGCCAGCGTTTGGTTTGTGTGTTCTGGGCTACTGTAGAAACATGGTGGTGCAACATGGCAGTCTCTGTGGAAGGGAAACTCCTCTCTATGTAGATATAAAGGGTGTTTCAGGTGATCATACAAGATCTATATATTGTATTTGGAGTTAAGGAGCAACACCTGTTGGTCACTAACTGTGTCTGTTTGGTGTTGAGCAGGTAGTGTACAGTGGGTTTTTAGAGCTCTTTCTGTGAAAACAATTGATTGAAAACTATGCAATGAGAGCTGTAAGACTGAACCAAAACAGTAAAGTTGCAGTTGGACAGCGAAACAATGAGCTAAAACTCGCTATAAAGCTCCGGGATGCCTTCGTCATTACATATTGTCATTTGATATACTTAAAAAATATAGATTATAACTGCTTAAACATACACATGACTGAGTAATTACTGAAATATTAAAAAGAAATGCCTAATGTTTTGAATGAAAATGGGTCTGAGTTTTATTAATGATGCATTAAACTCATGACAACATATCATCCACTTTAAAAAAAAAAGAAGTGAGGTATATTGATATCAATGGTCCTGGCCGCGGTGTTACTTCATATTGAATCAGAATCAAGTTTGGCCTTGGGAACATTTTTCCATTCAGATATGATTTGGGGTGACTAAGATTGTGGATTATAGCAGCTAGCACAGCAAAATGATGGGTCAGAGGTGTGTGTTTGGATGTCCGCCAGCAAAAACTGTCGTCATCGTCCTCCTCTTTTTGATCTAATATCATGGCTGACCGAGGTGTGAATGGAGGCTAACAAACCACAGCTCTATTTTGCGTTGTATATGCTAAGCCATGAAATACGTCATATTACTGAAGCTAAAGATGCTCTATCTTCCATTTCACTGTGACTTTAACAGGGCTCCTTTTTAATGACTTCTGTTGCAGTTTAGTTTAGTTGTAGTGCTGATTTAGATAAGACTACATGAAACAAATCATCATGGATTGAACTCATCACTCAGAAGACAAATCATGAAGAGGAAACAGCTGACATGATCCCAAAAAATCCGCTCCTATGTCATATCTCTATTTTGAATATTAACAGATCTGAGTACACATAAAATGTAACATAAGTAACATATAACATGAGTCTCCTTGAAAACGGCAAGTCGTTTGCACCCTGCAGCGACAGCAAAAAAAATCACTTGGCCTTACACTATACAAATGTCAGCTGATCTGCTTGCATATACACACACACATGCTGACAATAAATTCACTATGAGACACTCAAAGGGCTACTGTCATTCACCTCCAGGGAAAAGTTCATCACCGCAGAACCCAGAACATTTGAAAGGTCAATGAACCACCAGGCTGGAGAATGAGAGAGTGGTGAGAACGGCTATGTTTTCACTATTTCACGTCATTTCCTCCACTACTAAATCCCAGGGTTTGTTTTAGTTTCCACTTTCTTTATCCACTAAACCAAATCAAATCATGATTTGGACAAAGGAGAATCTGTCTCTGTCATTAACATTTATAAAGTTCTTCACAGATGTCTTCTCATCCTCTGCAGCTGGAACGTCTCTTGTTTGAATCCTGTTCATTGGTGTGTGTAAATGGCTGCACATATGTACATGTATGAATGTTTATGTGTGTGTTTTTTATTGTATGTGGACATTCAATACCCTGTAGCATTAGCAGGTGTGTGCATATTGAGTGTGGTGAAGCGTGTTCCTGATCCTGGAGCAGTGAAGCTGTAAGCTGCGTAGGCCACAGAAGAGCCCACCATCAGGCCTGTCATATAAGAGACCGTCATAGTGTTCCCTGAAGAGAGACAGAGACAGCAGAGAATGAAAACTATAGTCTGTCCAGAGTGAAATGAACATTTAAACAGAGGATAAACTTGCTGTAAGTAAGTTAAGTACAGTAAAGAAACATTTTACTCATTTAATTAATTTGTCATTAAGTATTATTAAAAATATCAGTAAACTGAACTTAAAAGACACTCAGAGGAATTGATATAACTGTGATTTATTATTTCTTTCCAGAAGTAAGGAGCATAGTACCAGAAACTAGTCCTCCTTGTCTCACAGTGTAAGGAACATTTAAAGGATCAGTGTGTTGGCATTAGTGGCATCTAGTGGTGAAGTTGCAGATTGCAACCAACTGAATACCCCACTCCCTCCCCTTCCATGTAGGAGAAACTAAGGTGTTTATGAAAAATATGAAAATCCCTCTTTATTGCCAGTGTTTTGTTTGCCTGTTATGAGCTACTGCAGAAACATAGCATTGCAATGTGGTGGCCTCCATGGAAAAGGACCCACTCCCTACATAGATATAAAGGGCTCATTCTGAGGTAATGAAAACACAACAAATCTTAATTTCAGGTGATTACACACTACTTAAAACATACTCATACATATAATATTCTATTTCTGGCAAGTCTGTTCCTCTAGATGGCACTAAAGTCTACACACTGCACATTTGAAGCTAACCTGCCTTAAACTCTCTGGTAACATTGTTGTTCCCTTTGAACTCAGCTAAGGATGGTAAAAGCAATCTTTCACATTTTGGGAAATACACTTATACAAACAACAGCCAGTTAATTTAGCAGACATATCATACCTTGTTTGTATAAATCTGTACAAAAATGGAAGTTTAAAAAGAACAATTTATAATTCTAAAGGCAGTGCCGGAGGCGCACTACTCTAACAATACCAGACAATTGTAGATCTTCCTGACTACTGACTGATTGGGGAGTTGCATGAACAGCAGCTAACAAACCTATGCCCCTTACATTTTGTCAGAACCAGAAATGTTTATCTCCCTTAATTCTCCTCTGAAGGGCCGCCCATAAGACTTGATTCTGCAATGCTTTTTTTTTTTTTTTTACTTTCTATTTGTTTCCACCCAGTTTTAACACTGAAAGCTGATTGTCCTCCGTTTAGAGACTGACTTGTGAGTCTAAAGGTGCACTACTATCCCCTGGGAAGGTAACTACAAGAAGTAACTTTACCTGGTCAAGAAACAGAAAACAAACATTCATAACTGTATGTTCTCTCTCACCTGCCAGCTCCCTCTGTTCTGGTGGCACTTTGCCGGCAGCCTGTATCATCGGCACAGACCCGAAATAGCCATTGGTGACTCCCATGAGGAGGGAGAAAAGACAAGGCCAAGCAGGATGGTACAGGGTAGGTGCATTGGCTGGGTACACACACATGATGAACAGAGGGATGAAGATCACCCTCAGGCAAGAGAAGAAGAGCAGGCGGCCTCCAGACCAGTCGTATGGCAATGCTGCCAGGATCTGAAGAAAGAGCATGGAGTCATTTCAGTCAAATTTTATTCTGCTGTTTACCAGAAATTTCGTGAAACTAGTACATGAAGTACATGCTCTTTGCACAAAAGCTGAGAGAAACAGGATTCTGCAACTTAAAGACAATTTTAAAGGACCCAACTAGAGGGTAATGAAACACTAAGTCCCTTTTGATGATTAAATAGTTTGTACATTACATGTACAATCACTTTAGAATGGTAGTAGTATACTAATATGGAAACACATGGCAAAGCTAACATGCTGTTTAGCTGGTATATATTTATCATGTTTGCTATCTTAGTTTAGCTTGTTATCATGCTAATAACTGTTAATTAGCACTTAACACAGAGTGCAGCTGATGATGATGATGGTAGAGGGAATTTAAGGCATATCCAAAGTGATTTTACGTTAAGGGGGCTATAGTTGTGTGTACCAAATTACATGGCAATATGTCCAGTAATAACAAAACTACAAATGTCAGCCCCATGGTGGCAGTTGCTGAATAGCCAAGGGATCATTAAAGTCATAAGAATTCATCCTCTGGAGGTCATGAATGTCAGTATAATTATAGTATAGTATCAATCCATTCAACAGTTTTTGGAGATATTTCAGTATGAACCAAAATGGTGGACCAACACACTGACATTGCTGTCTATAGAGCTATACTGCTAGCATGTGGCTAAACCTGAAATATAAACTTGCACTTACCTGAACATAAGACCCTTTGAATTTTTATTTCTTGCATTACTCTGAGGCTACTTGTTAGATTTAGCATTTAAAATGCTAAAGAAAAAAATTCCACACTGTTCCTTGCTCTTTTTTTATCATCGTTTTTTTCACCTCAGAGCTACCGTAATTTTACTTTTCCATTTTCAATTTAATTTCTCTTCTCCTTCCTTATCTCTTTTCCCTCATTTCAACAAAATGCAACTGTCCCCTCAACCAACCTTTTTGCCTTCAAAGTCAAAATTATGATTTAAGGACACCAGATAAGTTCTAATTTATGAAAATATAGATAAAGCCTTTAAGCTAAGTACAATTATCCAAAAATAAACCAGACTTTTCTCCATCCTCACTCTAAGGTTTAATAAATGGGGCGACCCCATTAACTGTTTCACAAGGTCAACTCCAGTGTGAAAGTGCGACTTTGTCTCTTTCTTTTGTCTTGTAATGCCAAGAAGCTTAATGCCCAATTAGATAAAAGGGGACCATTCTCAGATTTTCTCAGATTTTGGCAGAACATAAAAGAAGAGATTACAGTGAAAAAAAAAGAAGAATATTGATGTTCCAGTTGACACAGTCTATTATATACTTGCAGGAGAAACTGAAGAGTCCAAACATTTACTGTATTACTCATATGTTAATTGGTTGCCAAGAAAATTATAAACTATGAACTGGATAGAAGTAATCAAACTTAAATCAATGGACTCAAAGGATAGTCTACACAATGGAGCTTTTAGCTCAGCTGCAAGTAAGTCTGGACTCCAGTGATTATACCTGAATAAAAGAACATGACCTCTATGAACTTTATTCTTGCTTTCAAACCTTATTAACTAAGAAAAATTGAGGTGAGTTTAAGAATTGTCTAAAATAGTGCTAACAAGTTTTTTGGTCACTTGGATGCAGTAGAAACACAACAAATATATAGTATACATACATGTTATCACCTTTTAAGTTTCAAACATTAGAGACAGTTCCTTATTCATACATCCAGTAGATATGGAACAACATAGAGCAAGTCATGTTTCTGGCCACACAATGACTGTAAGTTCAATATTTACTCTCCCTTTAACTCTGTTTTTGGTCTCCACTAGTTCCTGAGGGAAATATCTGTCTAAATGTTCTTCTATGTTCACCAACTAGTTGCTAACTTGTCTTTTTGCACAGCTGCCTGCTGTGGCCAAAAATTAAGCTGACAATGAACCAAAACAGTTAAGTTGTGGTTTGGAAAACCAAAAAAGGAACTAAAAAATGCTAACTTGTTACACAGAGCCAAGTGGAACTGCAAAGTCTGGGGATAAGTCTCTATGGGTTCATCAGTAAGAGTGACCACTTTCACATGATACAGTAGTCATATGATCCAATGTTCATATTGATTACAGCCATTTCTGGTTCCCACAATTAGGAGTTTAAGTTCCTTTTGACACATAGTTATGAAATACTGCGCCACTGCACCAGATTTTCAACAGTTAACAACAGTTAATGAAAAAATGTTCCTTTCTGTCTTTCTTCTACAGCTGACTTATCAAACATGAAGCTAGAAAAAAAATCACTGTCAGTCAAAAATATCCTTTTCACTTGAAATCAATTATGTAGCTCTACACACTGAGAAGAAGTCTTCAAATGCAATAAGTTAAGTTTTTTGACAATGAAGAGAAAACTATTAAATTTAAGAACTGGTAGGAATTACAGGTTACTGTTATGATATATGTAACATATTTTTTATAAATGGGGTTGACAAAAGAAAATTGACCGTATTATACTGATGTAAGCCTTGTTCACATTTACACTCTCCTCTCTGTGTAGCATCATCAGATCTTTTGCTCTTCTTGACAAGAGAATTTTAAAAACTTGTGCCTCACCTTTCCTACAAAGTCCGACATGTTGAAGGTGGCCATGATGAGGATGGGGAGCCACTCCCCTAATTTGGGGTTTCGTATCTCAGACTCCAGCCCAGGGAACAGACACAGAGTGATGCTGTAGGTCACTGCTATTGACAGCATGTAGGCCCAGATCACACGGGACACCACGTAACGATGCAAGATCATATCTGGATGGAGAAGAGGCACAAAGGGCCATCTTTAAAAAACGTAAAGCTCTCACTAGAAACACACTCCTCTTCCCAATAATCTCCAGGGGATGCATTTCAATTTCAAATTCACCTATTAGGAGTCAGAGGGTAATTGAGCAGTAAGTACATTCTATGCAAAGAGGGAGAAAGAAAGAAATGAGTGATGGAAACAGACAGTACCGCAGACACCAGGCCAGCTCCTCCTTATCTTGGCTTTTGGTGCATCAAATCTCACATATGTCCCACCGACAAAGTCCTCATTGCCCTCCTCTGTAG
Organism: Scomber japonicus; assembly: GCF_027409825.1. Taxonomy (NCBI): domain Eukaryota; kingdom Metazoa; phylum Chordata; class Actinopteri; order Scombriformes; family Scombridae; genus Scomber; species Scomber japonicus. Next base: position 10,555,000 of record NC_070595.1, on the reverse strand, counting down.
TACACGGTCCTGTCCCACCATTTCCCTGAAGAGAGACAGATAGAAACACTTTTTTATTTAAATCTATAAATATAACATTAGAGAGATAAAAAGCCACATTGCTCTGAGAGCAAATTTGAAAATATGCACTGTAAAATATTGTAATTTTGTTGAAAACCTTTTCAAAGATTTTGAAGGACATACGCAACATAAATAGTTCATCATGAAAACACTAGAGGTAGCCATCACACAGTAAATATAAAACTTTTTTCTAGTTAAGTTTCATTAATTATGGCTTCCTGGCTGCATGACATCAGCTCTTTATGGCAGCAGCTATTAGAGAGGATGAATGTGACTGGGAGCACGTTGACGTAATGATGTTAGAGAGACTACTGATTGGACTGCAAATAAAGCCAGGGGTCACACACAAACACACACACACACACACACACACACACACACACACACACACACACACACACATATACACAAGCCTACACACACACATCCTCTACTCATCCAAACATATAGGCATGTCCCTCTCCTCATGCTTCTTTCCAAACTCACACTTTTTTACATACGTGCACTGGATACACACTCACACAAACACACACACACACACACACACACACACACACACACGCACATTGATCCATTAGTTGATTAAAGGGACTTGCGAGCCAGAAGGCACCACTCTTCTTGATTATCCCATAATGTAGAGCACTGACTTGGTTTCCCCCGGCAACCAGAACAAAAGGCTCCCTGAATCAGCCCCCAGAAAGTGACATACACACCCACCTGCACGCACACACACACACACACACACACACACACACACACACACATACACACTATTGTAAAACACAGGGGGACACACTTGTCTCCTGTGCAGTGGCGTACAAACATGCACCCATGAAAAGATGACAGCCTTTGAAGGCTCTGAACACACCCACATGAGGAATGATTAGGAATATTATACTCCATGTCTTCAGGCTACACAGGGTTGCTTCAAGCACAAGTACAAAACGTATTTACCTCCTCTTCTGTAATTTTTCAGTCACTTCCTTCTTTCATTATCATGACTGGTTTCTTGCTTGCTCTCCTCTCCTTCCTTGCTCACTTTTTTTCAGTTTTGTTTTATCATTTTTATGATGATCCTTTGCTCTTCCTCCCTTTGGCTGGCTGCCTCTCGTTCTCATATCTTTGCCTCTGCAGTTTTCTTCCAACCCTTTTTCCTCTCAGCATTGTGATTCTCATTTTCTCCTGTTCGTAGGAGGCCTCAACATTTCCTTTTCTCTCTAAAACTCCATCTGTCTCTGTCTTCTTTCCGCATCACCCACACGTACCGCCTCTCTACCCCACCGACGCCCCTCTCAAACAATCCCTTGCTCTTTCTCTCTCAACGTCCCTCTTTCTGAGTGGCAGCCAAAAAGCATCCCGCAGCTTAAATAAATTATTCTCAGAGAGAGCCCTCCATGCCTGTGTGCACGCTCATACTGCGTGTCAGTACACACAGATGTACAAAAAGAGGCACACACACTTTTCACTGAAATAAACAAGAAAATGGACTTGCATGACACCGCAGTTCAGAGGCCCAACATTTCCTCCCTGTCTGGATTGTTGTTGCAATATTTATGAATGGTTAATGAATGAAACATGTACAAGAAACTTGAATGAGAGATTCTGTCGGTCCAAGTGGAAGAGTCAATCTCTCAATCCTACTTGAAATGCCCTAATTCAAAATTGCAAAATATTAAGTTGAAACAACTCTGTGTGCATCAGAAAGAAAAGCTCCAACTATATTAATACCCAGACTGTGCCAGAAATCACTCTCTCAGTCACTCACTCAATTCTCCCTATATAGTAGACACTCATTAGTCTACACAATAGAGAGCCGTTAATTGAGATTTCAGCCACTTATTACAGTAATCATCATCAGTTTGTGTCAGCACTGACAGCTGTAGAGTTGTCAGGCAGTAATTTTCACATCCATGAAATGTGGAGTATTTATATGTTAAATTTACACTTTGTCATTTGGAAGACACTTTGATCCAAAGTGACTTACAAGATACTTAAGTGAATGCATTGTGCAAAGAGTTCACACTGTGCAATGCAAGAGAGAGAGATATTATATAAGTGGTGGATAAACTGACCGTCACTATAATGCATAGAACCATGTTGTGTAAATTCAGAACACACAGAGTGTAGTCAACACCAAAGTGTCAACAGTCAAGTGTCCACAAACTTACAAATTTGACATCCTCTGTGATGACATCATGGTGAACCCGATATCCAGTCCCACTGTCACGTGGGTCATGACCTTTGGCTGGACTTTTTCCCTGGGCGTGGTTGGTGTAGTAGCGGACAAATCGTGAGCGGCGGACCAGGAGGTGAAGCAGGAAGCAAAGCATTACCATGCTGATGGAGATGAGGAAGAAGATAAGCGTGTTCCTCCTCTCATCCTTTATCAGCAGCTTGGTGAAGATGCGAGTCAGGGAGATGATTACCCCGGCTGTACCTGGGAGGGAAGCAGAAAAAACACAAGACATGAAAAGATGGAGAAATTGAGAAAGACATTGAAGCAGATGAGAAAGATAGCTGAGATAGAAATGTGTATGTGTGTGTGGTTGTACTCACTCTCCCCCGTCATCACCCCCTGTGTGTACCTCTTGGGCAGCATCCCCATGTAACCATAGAAACTGGACTGCTGCACTGAGGAGGGATGAGGATGTGGTTATCAGTGGAAACAGTGGCCTACTGTAACAGTCAACACTGTAACAGCACAATCTGTTTACTTCCTGAAATCTCCACACGCCAATGGGGAGATGCCAGCTTGACCCCCTCTAATTAAAATCCACTGCTGCCTGAAAGACAGTGTGTTCACACTTCCAGTAGGGACAAGGAAACAGCAGCTGTGTATGAAAGTCAGCAGCAACAGCTAAAGGCTGAGCTCTCTACTGTGTTTGCTTGTGTTGACACTGTTGCTTGTTCATTATTTTTCTGGCTAATAACATGTTTAATTGGAGCACCACCACCATCATCATGAGATTAAAATCATATCTATGGTAACTTTATATGATCTACAATTCCAACTATGATATTCATATTCACCACAAGTATATATGCAAATAAAACACTTTTTAGTGATTGATTGATAGATAGACAGATGGATAGATAGATAGCAACAAGCATTGTTATTAGTAGTACCTGTACATCCAAAGGCCACCACTCCCACTGACACGAGGTTGATGATGTAAGCCTGCCTGGTGGTGAACTTTGCCAGCCACACATCAAACACGCTGACAAAGACCAGTGGTCCCAGCGCGAAGATGTAACCTGCAGAGACAGAGACAGGCGGACATTGAGGAGACACCACAGAGCCAGGTTATTCTGTGTACTGCATGACTGAACACATGTTTGACAGGTCCGACGCACGAGCACAAGTTGCTTTGATCTGAAGCCCGCCAGAGCAGTCTGATCCGGAGTTTATTAATTCGAGAGACAAGCTCTCAAGTAGACAACATACTTCAAAAGACATTTCCTCAAAGATGCAAGCAGAGCTATTTAAGCTGCAGAGGGTAGTGTGGTGAAAACTTGCTCTTACATGTACTGTATATGTGCAGAGATATCAAACTTTTCCTCAAGGGACATACATTTTTAAAGAACATTTTTTTCTGTTTTGCTCAGAAGTGATTTTATATTGGGTAAGCTGAAAAGCTTTAATGTTTTTTATGATGTTAGTCTCCAATATCACAGTGACTTACTTACTTACTTAAAATAATCTACACTGCTGGATGGTAACTTTCCAACTTTTTAACAAATCATTTTGGGCCACATTTAAATCTCAGCCAAACCTGATGCAACATCCACTTTAAATAGCATAGTGAATTCACTTTAAAATTGTTTTGAAAGCTTCAGCAAACCAAACTGAAGGTGATGCAAGCTTCTTTTTTTTTTGGTGAAAAGGACTCTTAAAAGGCAGCCCCATTTTAAGAATAAAAACCACAGTGGTATTATTGCAGAGTGTGTATTCCACTGTCTTCCTATTTCTGCTCTGTGTATGCTGTTCTGATAAGCCTTGAGGTTCCCAGAGGGTCCTTAATAAATGAATAACTGTAGAAGTCGCCATAATGAGAATTTTTTTCACAATTAGAGATTTGTCTTTGAGCGGTTTCCTGTCCTGACTCACCCACAGTGATTCTGGTGTGCATGCTGAGTCGCTCCACCAGCACATTGTTGAGGATGACGGCCAACAGAGCCACCAGGATGTACGTCAGACTCATGTCGAACACAATGGATGTCCCTGAAACACACACAAACACACACAATAAATGAATAGTATCTGGTTGCTTGTTCCTGTGTGTGAATGTGTGTCTTTTCATAGTTACAGCTGGAAAATTCATGTGCTCTGTTAGGGAATTTTCCATCATTAATATGCACTGGGTCAAACTAGGCTTTGTGGTCATAGCAAGGCCTCACCAAATGATAGGGTTAGACACTGTCTCCTCTTGAGATAGTGGTAAGCAGTGAGTCTACTCCTTTTGGGGACAACAGGAAGTATTCTGATAGGGTTGCTATAGCAGCCGAGGTCAGATATGTGTTTGACTGTTTTCCCTGAATGGGGTAGAGGCAACTGGAGTCAGAGGTTAGATATAGTGTTGGATATAGGACGAAGGTCCTGAGTGAGGTCTAAGCAATGTTTTGTCTATAGACCAGCAGACTAAATTCTGTATATTGTAGATGTGTTGGATCTGCCCATATTTGGTCATGGCTCAACCATGGGCATTATCTGTGTGGTTTAAAGTCTATCCCCGGAGGAGAGAAACTTCAGAATTGAAGGAAGCATCAGGGCATATAACATGTACTGATCATTCGTTCACTTCTCCTTGATCAAGTAAATAAACCTTTTCAATACAAGACATCCTGGACTCCTGTCTACTCTCTCCATTAATGTATGGGCTGCATAATTAAATCACTATCATGCTCTCAATGCACAGATTCATATAGTTCATCGTACATATTTATACCTTTAAACTTGTGGTGCAGGTAGTCCACATCAGTGATGAAACTGTTGTAGGGTAGCAGGAAACCAACTCCAGCCAATAGCATTGCAAAGTAGATGCCATGGTAACGGTCATCAGGGATCGGCTCCTCAAAGTCTGAGCGGGAAGAGGGGAAAAGAAGGAGTCAAAGGTTAGGGAATTAAAACAGTATGAAATGAGGCACGCAGGTGGTCGAGTGGTTAGAGCACATGCCACGTACGCAGCAGATCCCGAATTCAGGATGCCTGACCTTTACTGCATGTTACACCCCCCCCCCTCTCTCTCTCCCATGATTTCCTGTCTATCCGCTATCAATAAAGGTGTCTGTGTCTGAAAAAAAATCTTAAAAAAAACCCAAAAACAGTATGAAATCACACTCAAACAGCATTGGGCGGGTAACTACTTCAAAATGTCTGAATTAGGTCTGAAACCAGCGCAATGGATCTTCATTAAAGTTAATCAGGATAAATGAAGTGTGGAGGAGCTTGTTCCAGTTGGTGAAGGATTGATCGGAAGAATCATTGATCATGAACTAGCTGCCCAAAAAGTTTCACAGCTGGACTTTTGTGTTTTTTTAGCTGATTCAGTTTTTTTGTTTAAATGTGATATGCAGGGTCTTTATATAACTGTCTTCTCTTAATCCTGTGAGCCTGCTAATAACAGCTCCAAATCATTTTTGCGCATTTAGATTTTACAGCTGAGTAGAGGAGAAAAAACAGGAATTTGAGACTATTTATTTCACTTCTTACTCTTAATCACTTTGTTATCATGGTAACTGAAACAAATAAACTACTTTCCTTTTCATTTATTAATGGATGGTCACCTACTCTTAGCCCTTCTGTGATCAACAGTATTTCCTTATAAATATGTGCTGGAGCTGCAATGAGTAGTGATTAATCAATTACTCTATCAAGAGAAAAATAACCCTAATATGTGCCAGTTTTTATAATCATATATACATGCACCACATACAGCTCTTGGAAGCATTTACATCTCTGCTTTTTCTTCAGCATGTATTTTTCAGGTTAATGAAAAAACAACCTTTGAAGCAAAGGAAGCCGTGTGGATCTAGCTTACAGCAGCATTTCTGTTCAGAATAAAGCAAACTGTGTAGTTAGCATGACATGTGAATGTAAAGATCACTGCCTGCAGAAGTTCAAACCTCATCAACAGAAAATCCAATGAAGAGGACACAGCAGCACCACCCACACTTTGTGACTGACATCTCATGCAGAAAAAAACCCTGACAATATGAGAGTGTTTAAGAATGGATTTCCCCTTTTTGACATAAGAGAAACAGACTGTCAGAGCAGCTGAGCAGGACTGTAACCACAGCCTGGGATGGATTCACTCGTTTTAGTCTGAATTATCATATCTCTGTGTGTTTCTTTCCTTTAGGGAAAAGGCAGACTCAGTGTCTTTGTAGATTGCACACTCTGTCTATATTGATGGCTGTACGCTGAGGTATGCAGAGACAAGGTTTTTGCCTAGAGCCCTCACCATTAGTAGACTAAGGTGGAACAAAAGTGGGGCAACCACCCCTACAGGTACCCCAGAGTACATAAATATCATAAAACTGGCCTCTAAGGTGCCCCCACAGTATGATGAAATGTCCTCTAAGCTGCTCAAATAAGGAGAAAACATACTACATTTCTGTAATGACTTTCTTAGTTGGATGAAATGGCCTATGTGTGACAGTCTGAAATGAAGTGCCCACATTGGTGCCCTGTTGGTCGTAGAAAATGTGGTAGTACCTTGTAAAGACACCCCCAAGGCGAGAAAAGAATGATGTGCCCTCTAAATAAATAAGATATAATATAGTTCCCTGTGAGTTGCTGTTGTAATGGGTGAGTTGGAGGTTCTTTATGGGTACCTTACTAGTAAAAAAACTGGGAAAAGTGCAATTTAGGGTTCTTCTGAGTCTAACATTGAAGAGTAGCATTGGGTGCCCTTTCAATCTCCTCAAGACTGAAACTTCTGTTTCATCTTAAAAAAAGAATTAAGTCAGAACAGGACTACAACTAATATATACAGAGTGGCAATAGTAACGTTTACCTCATAAAGTTATTACATAAGCTCAATAATACATCAGTGGAAACAAATCTAATATTCCTTAGTTCAGTTGACTCACAGTGTTTATACTTAGTTCGGTTACATTTTATAACATTTTCATGTTGAAAAAAGTGACCCAATGACTCAAACAGAGGGCATAATTTTAGATGTCAAAAGGCTTCAAATGTATAGAATAATTTAGAGTAACAACAGACTCTGACTTTGATTTGTTACTAATATTATGAAGATCAGTTTGTACAGATGGATAGCATAGAGAGGTTACAGTCATTTAATATGCCTTGTCAGCAGCTACTATTCTCATTAAGCTGCAGGAGCTTACAAACACTTTTTTTGCACAAATTCCTCCCACAGTGACGGCTGCATTGTCCATCATCTACTTTAAAACAGGTCAGATGACATCAACAATCCATTATTTATGAATGACTAATAAACAAGTAAAAACACATCCATAAAACTCTTAACAAAAATTGACAGGGCATTTTTAAATAAATAGTAGCAGGAATTACAGCCTATAGCCAAAGTGATTTAATCAGAATGAAAACAACAACTATTGATCTACTAATTCATGATGGTTTTGATAATGTAGAATCTTCTACATCTTATTCTGGTAGAAGCAGCAGCTTGTTGCACACGTCTCAGTTATGTTATTAATTATTCATTAGAATTTGGCAGCACCCAAAAAGACAGAATACATTCAGTGCAGCATTTTTAAACATTACTGTGTCACAAAGTCAGCTCTCCTCAGCATATTTGCCTCTAAGAGTCAAGTCCAGTCGAGTCTTACAGCATACAAACAGCTCTCATTTGAGCTTGTACATGTTATCTATTATTATCTGAATGGTTCATTTACAGTACAATCAGTACAGGATTCAGCACACGAGACAAAATCTTGTAATGAAATCTGGAAGAGAACCTTGCTAACAAACAAACAGAGGAGTGAAAGCAACTTCCTTGGTAGATGTAACAACATACATCACAAAGGCATGAAGGCTAGTGCATTTCTAGTGCTGTATGTTAGAGCCTTACCAGCCCATGTTACTAGAAAGGCAAGATAAATGACAGAGCTTCATAGTAGTTCAAGACTGCTTATAAATTCAGCATTGTCACTGAAGGTGTTCCACTATTCCTATGTTGCTTCAGATGTTATCCATTCATTGTATCGCTGAGGTGTGTTTCCTTATATTCTGAGACACCATATAATATGTTCATCGTAATCAGGGATGAAGCCTTATTACAACACATGCACTGTTGTTCTCTGCTGATTCATCTGCCCATTGACTGTATCAGGTGACCTTAATTTTTCTGTCACCCTTGCCCGTGAAACATTGTGAGTCCACCACTGGCCCTCGCTGTGCATCCTTGGTCACCTTTGATTTGATTAATGTGACCTTTGTGCAACCTGAGTAACCAGGCAACACAGAAATGTTCTGTTAACAGGACTGCTCCCTGTGTTACACTCTCTCTGTCACTGTTTATGTTTTCTTCCGCCTCTATCAACCAACACATAGTCGACTCTCTTCCCACTCAGTCTCACGGCCGTTCATGAAACGGTCCTGAAAGTTACTATAACTGCTACATGACTCAAATGTTCTTCCCCTTAATCTCTTTAGTGTACTCTTGATACTTTATTAACAACGTCCAATTCTAACAGAAAACAAAAAAACAACTACAATTCCCTAGAGCCGTAGCATGTAGCTTCATACAAATCAGTGCCACAGAGTTGTAGTTCTTCTGGTTTTCCAAGCAGGATTGCAAATATGGTTGTAAAAAGATATATCTACTGAATATTGTTGAATGAACAAGGACACTTTTGTGTTTTTGTGTTAAGAAATATTAAAAATAGCTATCATTAAAAAAACAAAAAAAAACACCATGAGAGTGAAGAAAATACTTCCAGGTTGCATTTCCTCCAGTCCGCCCACGGAACTGATGCGAACTAATACAACTAAATTAAGGAAAAGAAAGAATAAAATCTTGTGATTAAATGTTGAGTAATGTTCATAGTCAAAAGTGTGGACGACAGGAAGAGAGTCGACTGTGTGTTGGGTGATGGAGGCAGTAGACAATATAAACAGTGAGAGAGAGAGAAAAAGGAACACATATGTAAAACACAGGAAGCAGTCCTGTTAACAGAAAATTGTTGTGTTGCCTGGTTACTCAGGTTGCACAAAGGCCACGTTAATCAAATCAGAAGTACGAGGGCCAATGTTGCTAGGAGACTGCATGGATATATTTCCCCTCCTTTTAGTATTAGTAATGAACTGTTAGTATTTTTAAGATATCTGTCCCTTTACAGCATTCATTATATGGGAGAAACCCATGGAGAAACCATACAGTTGGAGAGGTAAAGCTAGCAAGCTAGGCTAAAAGCTTCCACTTGGAGAGTTGTAGCTACTTAAGTTTGCTTGCTAATATTAGCAATGATTCCTATTAGCTTCAGTGTTACTGTTAGTGTTATTTAAGCACCTGCTGAGTCATTGCAAAACTGCAAACCCCGTTACAGATAGAGGGTTTGTAGTTTGTGTTAGCTGTCTCTCTTTCATGAGTCTAGTTGTGGTGATGGCAAATCACCAAGCGGTCAAAACTGATTAAAATCACAAAACTGATTGAGTTATGAAGTCACATTTGGTGGACCGATATCCTAACAGGGACTAAGCAATGGCTAACAATGTCAGCACCCTGGACACATATTGCACTTGTCATTTCGACATTGTCAGACAGGAACAAAAATATTCGTCCCCCAGGGGAACAGTAATGTAGAGGGCACTGTCATGGCAGAAAAATAAATAAAACTGACATTTCCTCTTTTTGGTAACAGCGATTGTGACCGAATAAGTGCACAAATCAAAACAAACACCAAGGATACACACTGATTTCTTAATTTTTACACTGCACATTTAATTCCTTGTTTTTCTGAAAAAAGGGATGTACTACATAAAAAGGCTTGCTGTGTTTTCTTTAAACAATGGAAAACCGGCACTGCACCATCCAACTCTACTGTAATACCTTCATTACCCTCCAAAAAAGGGGGTTGTTTGCATATACGTATAGCTGAGGGTCAAATATAATATATATCAACTAATTGCTTAATTGCCTGTTTGTTAGCATGTGGATAATATTACTGTATATATTTATGATGTTCTGTTATGTTTACACCATAAACATATATGTATATTTGTTTATGCGTTCTGTCTACTTCCCATACTTTACATTTAGAGTAGAATGGACAAATGTTAGTGGAAAACCGTTTAAATCTATCAAACCAGTGCACACATACACACATATAGTCAGAAACTCTCTCACCAGGCTCAGACAGAGCCAGGACTCCTCGCTCCGGGGCGTCTTTACTGATCTCCTCCTCCTCCAGCTGGTACGAATCGAAGCTGTAGCTCTGCACCACTCCACTCTCTCTTCCCTCTCTCCAGCCTTCTCTCCCCACATCCCTCCATCCCGCTCTTCCTCCATCCCTCCACACATCTCTCTCCTCGGGCGTCTGGGCCGGTGTGGGCCTGCGGCGCTCCGCTCCCACCGAGCCCATCTCTACACTACACGTACACACGCACACAAACTCTCACACAAACACGCACAATACACACACACTACACACACACTAAACAGTCCTCCTGACAGGCTATGCACTCTTGGGAGCGTGCATGTTATAACACAATTCCCGAGACACACCCTGATCAGGCAGTGGGTGAGGAAGAGAGGCAGGAGACCTTCAGAGGATGGAGGATCTGCACAACAGGAAACAGAAACAGAATCAAAATGTAGAAGAAGACGATGGGAGAGAAAAAACAATCTGTCACATCCTTACTGAAAGCGTGAAAAAAAGTCAAGGTTAGATACCCCAAAGAAACCTACTATGCTCTATGTGTGTGCGCGTGTTTGTGCATGTGTGTGTTTGTGTGTGTGTGTGTGTGTGTGTGTGTGTGTGTGAGGCATACTAAATGAAAAACAGTGACAAAGGATGCATGACTGGGTGACAGTAAAGGAGAGGGAGACGTGAGCGAAAATGCAGCTGTGCATTTACTGAACAGGCAATGCAATGTATATATTACTGTAGGAGAGAAGAGAAGAGAAGAGAAGAGAAGAGGAGAGAAGAGAAAATCAATTAGTTTCTTAATTAGATTAATCCTTTTGGTGCTTTATCAAGCATAAATACGTTCACCGGTTCAAGCTTCTCAAATCATTGTATATTGAATATTTTGGGTTATGGATTTTCAATCAGACGAAACATGCCACCTGAGGATGTCTCTTTGGGCTTGGGGAATATTATCCATTGATTAATTCACCAAAATAGCATTTGATATGTTAACTAATGAATGGAAATAATCATTAACTGAAGCTCTACAGTATCTGTTATCTGTTTGGCTAAGATATTGTCTTACCAGAAGAGTGAGCGAGACAGTAAACAGTAAAGCAGTTTGACATGAATCTTCCAAATAAGATATTGAATTCTGAAAAGTTGATGCACACAAAACGCTGGTCGTGACCAAACATCTTCACCCACTATTGAGAGTGTGACTGAAACTATTGAGAGTTTGACTGTGGCTACAACCCTCCTCACATTTGAATTATACTCTATTCACAAGGCCTCTCTTCTGTCATTACAGCAGCTGATACAGCTTCTCAATAACCTGCTTTCATTCTCTCCAGTCAACTGGAAACTGTTGAGGAAAATGTTATTGTTACAAGCTAGATCAATATAAATAGCTATTGACATTGTTCTGTATGTAAACATACACACACAAAAGCACAGAAGCTCATCTGGTGTATACACCTGTGTGTGTGTGTGTGTGTGTGTGTGTGTGTGTGTGTGTGTGTGTGTGTGTGTGTGTGTGTGTGTGTGTGTGCGTGGTTACACAAACGCTTCAGGGCTGCCAGTAGGAGCCACACAGCACAGCTCTGTCACCACACATCCTCACTGAGATTCACCTCTGATGCCCTGCAGTAGATTTCAAACCTGGCCCCCAAATTGAAGCTAAATCAGCTCTGTTTTTTTCTTTGTGTTTAGAGTGTGATCCTGTTTTAAACCCCAGCTGTCTAGAAACAGACAGGATGTGATGATGTAAGATGGTTATCATCTCTGTAATTTGGGCTCATCCTAGCATGGCCCCTAGCACATGTAGATAAACAGGGGAACAGGTGATCCAATTGAGGCTCTCTAGTGAATATAAAGCAGTGAAAGTGGTTATTGAGTGGTTGTTTTAAATCTAATAATAATGGCAGCTCACTATAGCGTCTCACCCCATGTTCTGCAGCTGGAACACTTTCCATTTGCTGACTTGGGGAGGCGCTCGCAGCCTTCCTCGTTTAAATTAAAAGGACAAGCCTCCAGCCAGCGACCGTAATTGAATTGCAGTCTAATGTCGCGCTGCAGTTTCTATTGTTTACTCCGGCAGTGACAAAAGGAACAGGTGTGTTTTTTGCAAGAGTGAATAAAATCAACAAAATCATCACATTTTACTCCTCCAGCAGGAAATAAATCATTAGGTTATTAAATACATTAACTCCAAAGTCACGTGCAGCCTATTGATTACTATACAGAGAGGAAATTGACAATTGTAATTAATCAAAGGCAAAAAACTCGACGGCTGAGCAGCGGAGGCAACATAAAGATGCTCTCTCTTTTTTCTTCTTCTCTATTTTTCTTTCTAATTCATCATTAAAACGATTCCGTCCAGGTCCAAAAAGGTTTAAGGCTTTTAAATCGTTTTTTTTTTTTGTATTTCTGTTTGCTGCCACGGCCACCGCGCTTTCCCCTCTTTCCACCAACAACAGGTTATTATAATGGACCCCTTACCTCTGTGTCTCCCCCTCTGCTTCCGTCTCCCTCGGCTCTTATAGAAGCGGATCCTCGGCGGACCTGGTCCCTACACTAAGTCCGTCTCCATCGGACAGAAGGGAAGCCCTCCTAACGCAACATCCAGCAGCGGAGAGAAGGAGGCATGGATGGATGGATGAGGAGAGTGAGGGGGGCGGGTGGTGGGGGTGGGGGGTGGAGGAAAGGGGAGGGGAGGGGAGGGGGTGCTGCCTCTGGCTGTTCAGCTTTTGCAATAAGCCATTTTTTTTTCAAAAGCCCTGTTAGAGTCAAAGATGAAACCCACCAAATGCATGTTGGAAAATGTTGAACAACTTTTTTCCCCCCTGCACACAGTGATGAATAATTTAGTGGAAATGATTTGCATGTATTAAACGGGGACTAAAACATGGGAAAAAGAGACCAAAATAATCACAAGTAATCAGCAGCTACTATATTCAAGCTACACCACAGACAGGAATCCTCAGCAATAGACCAAATGTGTATATTTAGGAATGATGACGACAGAAGACATATAAATGACCTAAAAATAGGATAAGATTACTTTAAATTCTCTGAGTCTACAGCTGAATATAGAAATCCCAGGAGGTCCAGCAGGAATAATCTAAAATATGATTTTTCATTTGAGACTTTCTCTTGCTTCTCTCTCTCCCTTTTTTGTCGTTTTTTTAATTTAATTTGGCTTTACCAACATGAGGAAATACACGAATGACCAAATTATATAGAGAAGGAAAATGGTTGTTTCTTTATACACAAGCACTCTCTCTCTCTCTCTCTCTGTCTTTCTGTGTCTCTGTCTCTGTCTCTCCCTCTCTCTTTCTCTTTCTCTCTCTCTCTCTCTCTCTCTCTCTCTCTCTCTCTCTCTCTCTCTCTCTCTCTCATACACACACGCACACACGCACACACACAATACTAGCTGCTGGCACTGGAGCCTCAACGTGATTGACAGTTTTATCAGTTCAGTTCAATATGTTAATGCTTTATGACTGGCTAGGGCTTCGTCATATTGCACACCCCCACTGTTGCCACAGAGGAGCACCACCAGTCAGGAATTAGCTAAATGGTATAACCTCTCTTTAGGTGTACGGTCAGTGGAGAACAATACACAGTGGACCTGCTGCAGTTGCATTGCAGGTTGTGGGTTTGAATCCCATTTTTAGCATCTCTGTCTTTGCATACTGTCTAATAAGATCAAAATCCTTAAAAGGTAAAATCCGGTTCACCTTACTTTTGGCTCAACATCACAGATCGCATCAAAGTAAAATCAGCTGTATCAAATTTGTGTAGTACATCATGCAAAAAGCTTATCCCACCAGAATATTGGATTAGTTCTGAATTAAAAATAATATTGTGCTTATTAAGAATGTGCAGAGAGAGCGCTCCCTATGATAGGTTGGATTTGCATTTCTGATTTGGTGTCAAGTCCAAATGAATCCAGTGATTTCTATCATGATGGAGGAAGACACACACAAAAAAAGACAATGCAAGAGCCCAAAACACATGGAAAAATATGAAAAGATAAGAAGGCGTACAACAAAAGACTATATTTTTCAGTGAAGCAGCAATTACAGTAACAACATTTAGGTGTATGCAAAGACAGATGTTTTATAAATGCAAATTGCAGTTTCTTTTCTCTACACGTCAGATCAGATCAGCAGCAATAGGAATACTGTCACTCCTACACAGTGACCTAAAACACCTGCATTAAGTAGCATCACAGGAGTTAACAGTGACACGTCTTTATTATACGGTGTTCCACATTACATACATTACAAGTACGCTGTGCACAGTTTTAAAAAAGAAGAATATGTCAAGCCATTCATCTTAGTTTATTTGATCCATAGGGCTCCTGTAATGATGTCAGAGGGGAACAGGTTTCTTTGCATCATGAATACACAACTTTTACTTTATCAGACATCTCTAGGAATCTGTCCTCTAAGTGAGACATCAGATCATGAGGACAGTGTGTTCAGAAAGTGGTTTTATGGATAAGAATGATGATAAATTGTATTATATTATAATAAATGAGCGAGATAAAAAAAGGGGACCCACCATTGGATTTTATGTTTCACAGTTTTCTCATCCTTAAAACGCAGCGCTCTGAGCTGTGAGTGAATTTCTATAGCTTGTACATCAGATTTAGAGTGAACACAGCTATGATTTAGCAGAATTATTTATTTTATTAATTTATATTAGTAATTAGCATGAATTATTTATTCATGCATTACTATAAAAGCCCTGCAGTGGAACATACATTATATCTAACCTGTTGTGACTTAAACTAGTTGACTGTTTTTGTATTAGGTTTTAAATTTTAAGTAGTATCACATTAAGACAAAGAATGTAAATTTTTGCATGTTGGTTGAGCTTGAGAGAGAAATGAACTCATACATATTAATATGTTTGTTTAAAAATTATGTTTGGTTGGTCCATTAGAGGGCTGCGACGCTAACTGTGTGATGAATTTGAAAAACACAACATGAAATAAAATCAGCATCTGACTCATTACACATTTCTTCTAAATCAGGCCACAATGCACATGTGATAAGTTAATATTAATACGATATATCATAGCTATACCTAATTTCAAAATCCCTTTCAGTTCCATATCGTTCTCCAGGACAATAACTGAAAATAACACTAAACGGTGGTGATGAATGGTTGCAATATATCAACCAAACTATTCCTTATCAGACACACAGACCCATCCTGCAGCACATCAGGTGTTTTGACTCTGATCCAGAAACACGTTCTTGGAATGAATTTAATCTGTGTAAAATCCTCTGGATCACGAGGGCGTTGTTGTCTCGTTGTCTGCCTGCTTATCTGTTTAGCTGGCTGTTGGGTTTACCTGTCTGTCTGTCACCTCACCTGCCTGTCTGTCAGGGTTATAATTGAGTTGCCAAAATGTCTGTCTCTTATCCTGCCTGTCTAGCTCTCCATTTCTGTCTGTCGTTAGCTTTTTCTTCCTCTCTGCTCAGCTTTTGGGGAGGCTTGCAGCTCTGAAATTATGCTGTGCATGTTGAATAGTAATAGTTTGTCACGTTGTTTTAGCCTCCAGCAATCTGCCCAGAGAAGAATGAGTTACTGGCAATTTGTTACGTGTGTGCGTTTGTGTGTGTGTGTATGTGCGTGCATGCTATTGTGCATGTGCATATGGGTGTGTGTGTGCGTGTGTGTGTGTGTGTGTGTGTGTCCCATAAATATTTTTCTCTCAGCTCTCTGTTATGAATGTGTAAAAAGGTCAGACAATATTACGCCTCCTTCACTCAAATGGAATTATTTTTCTGTCCAACCAATACCCTCTGGGAATGTATAGACTGGAGTGTCTGCAAGTGAGAGTGTGTACCAGTGTGTGTGTCTGGGTGCGTTTGTATTTGTGTGTCTATCCCTCCATCCTCTCATCCATCCCTCCTTCCAGCCTGGTAAAGATGCTGAGCATCAACAGTGTCTATATTTAGCTGCTGGTTCAATCAATGACGGCAGAGCCACAGCGCCATGACTCTGCATACTGATAGTACTATACCGCCTTTCACCCCCTCCGCTCACCTCTGGAGAAAGAGATTTAAAAAAGACTTGGTTTGAAACTGTGGGAGAGAGGCAGGGAAATAGGCAAATTAAAGAAATGATTACATGAAAATGAGAGCAAAGCCACCAGAAATGACAAATTCAAAGATAGAGAGACAGGTGGGGGCCTTAATACTGTCACACGGTTAGAAGAAGACAGGAAAGAGGGAGAGAAACAGGCACTGAGAGGAAGAAAAGAAGGAGGTAATGATGTGCAAGGCGGGCAGGTGAACGACAGGGATGAAAGGAAAGAGAACAGGTGTAAATACAGAGGCAGAGGGATCGAGGGATGGAGACAGATGGGAAAGAGAGAGTGAGATGAAGAAGAAAGGGCAGCTGGAGAGTTCACACGGGCAGAGATGACAGAGTGCATGAAGATGGACAGAAAAAAGTATGAACGTGAAGCTGCAGTGTCTGAGGACAGGGATGCAGAGATGGGTTCCTCAGAGATGAAGAGACTGAAGTTAGAGAGGAAGGAACAGATATCAGGGGAGGAAAAAGGAAAGTGAGTTTGCACAGAAAGTACAGAAAGCTGTGACACACTGCAGGGGTTTCTGTAGTGAAAGAGCAGAGTGTACTCTATTGGTATGTGGGTATGTGATGTAACTGAGCAGATTTGGAGGAAAATGAAAGTAGAGAGGCGTATAGCAGGCAGGAACAGGTACACTGAGAAAGAAAGAGGCAGTGAGAGTCTATTGACTCAATTGAGCCTCTATTGAGATGTGACGAGAGAAAAAGAAATGTTCTCCTGACACACAGTGCACCATTGTGGACTCCACATAGAGGTTGAAACTTATTTCAGTAAGTTACACCAAATTATGTGACCCATCACGCTCTGTGATCTTCGAATTGCAGTTTTATTAAATCGGCTACTTTATTTTGACAGCTGTTACCAAACATGGTGTCACTATAGTATTTGAGGCAGAGTTCAAAATTTGTTAAATACACTTACTTGCTTTCTTTGCCAAGAGTGAGAAGAATTACACCACTCTCATGTTTTCCCATTAGCTAAATATGATACTACAGCATGTAACCAGTTAGCTTAGCTTAGCATAAAGAAAGGGGAAACAGTGGTGATTCTGTCTAAAGGTATTAAATTGTAAAAAATGTATATTTTGTTTGTTTAAGGACTAAGATATATATAACATTGTTATTTTGTGAGTTTTAAAGGTATGTTTAGGCAGAGTACAAGGTGGACTTTAGAAGTCAATAGAAAGATGCGAGTGCACGCAACTGGAGACATATTTCCCCATGACGGAGCAAACTGAGGCCAAGAAACGTCTGCATGAGTTGAAAATGTTTCAACTTGAACAATAAGTTTGCAGTTATGACTCTGCTTCACAAACATACATACCAGTAGATAAAGCAGAGAGAGAAGAGGGAAATAGCATATGTTGAGTATTGCTAGCTAGCTTAACATCTGTACAGTCGGTATATTCACTGTTTGTAATTTGTGCATATTACTTGAGGCTGAAACTCGATAATGGTGCCAGTAGGTGAATTTTGTTACTTTTGGACAGAGCAAGCAATTTCTATGTAAGCTAATGTAACCATCTCCAGGCTGTAGCTTCATATTTACTGCACAAACATAAGAGTGGTGCTGTCAGTCTTATAACTATAGAGTCACAAATGTTGACATCTGTGACTGAAGTGTACTAAATTCTGATTCAACAGATTCTGTGATGCTACTTGATTAACTACTAACTACATGACAAGAATCGAAGGGTTGACCCAATATTGATCGCTGCTCTACAGTTTCTGCTATCACAGCTGTCAAAATTTGTGACCATCTCTGTGCTTGTGGGTCATTTTTTCCTTTACAGCTATTGAAATAAATATACTGTGACAAAACACCATTTTTGTAACAGCTTCTATGGGATAAAATCCGCTGTATTGCAGTAGAATAGCTGATTTCAGGCCTCAGCTCAGCTTTTGTCTCATTTGGTCACTACACATTATACATTACACACTACACACTATACACACAGGCACAGACAGATAATTTCTCTTTCAATACACAATAGACATCTCTAGTTCTTTATCCAATACACAAAAGCCAGCAAAAGAATATTTCTTTGGCACACACACGCACACACATACACAGTTGCGTTCTTTCTATTTTTGTATGCGACACAAACATGAGCATAGACACACACTCACTGACACAAGCACATAATCTCTCACTTCTCTCACATGCACAAATCATCTCCATATCTTTCTCTCATGGGACTTGTACAGTATGCAAAAAAATGCAAACCACTACGTACTTACATTTGCACAAGCACATACACACATACACACACACCACACACACACCACACACACACCACACGTACACACACAAGAAGCTGTGAAAACTGGAAAGCGCCTTGAGCACTTGGAAAGCACTTGTTATAAATCCACACTATTGTTATGTTTAGCTGTGATCTGTTCTGGGCTGGAATTACATGACAACACAGGCGTAGCAGTGTCTATTTTATGCTGTCTGACACACAAAACACATATTTAATACACACGTGTACATACAGGTGCATTCAAACTACACACACACAGGTTGTGTATTCTTTAAAGAATCATCTATATATGTATTCTTTATCTCTCATCCCTATTTATCCAATTGTGTTAAACCTAAATTTTAAATCCAAATCCGAAACTAAGTTTGACCATAAACCTTGAACCATACATGTAGTAACAAAAATCCTTAAAAAGCACACTAAATAAAACACTACATCATATTGTTTTGTTTGATTTTACACATATGCAGCGAGCCTGGCACAACTTGATGTTTTTACACATCATTTTACCTTTGGACAGAGCAAGGTCAGCTGTTACCCTTAGTTCCCAGTCTTTGTGCTACACTGAGCTAAGCTAACTGGCTGCAGGCTGTAGCTTCATATCTAATGGACATACGTAGGGCTGCAGCTATCAATCATTTTCATCATTGATTAATCTGAAAATTCATTGTTTTGATTAATCAATTAATTGTAAACACTAAAAGCCAAATGTAGCATCTCTTCTTCCTCTGTCCAAAACCACCAAATATTCAATTTGGTATAATCAAAGATCAACAAAGGTAACACATTATTATATATAAATCCCTGGCTTGAACCATTGAATAATTGGATTTTTGCCTGAACAATTACTTAAATAATTGATTATAAAAATAGCTTTCGATTAATTTCACGTCAGTAGACTAATTAATTAATTGACTAATCATTGCAGCTCTATAAAGATCTCCTCATCCAACTCTCCACCAGAAAGACAATAAGTATATTTCCCAAGTTACCCAACATCCCATATCAATGTAATGTCCTCATTTTGAAACTATATATTCAAAGAATTTGAAAAAATAACATAAAATGTCCATAGATAGATAGATAGATAGATAGATAGATAGATAGATAGATGAGAAAAGATAAGATCAGCAATAAGATGATACATTTGTCATGGTCGAGATACGCCTATTCATAGTTCTGCTGCTCTGTTTGCTGATTCCTTTTCAAACCTGATCTATGGTCTCTGGAGAGGTTTGTGTGTGTGAGTGTATGAGTGTGTTTGTGTGAGTGTGTGTGCTTTCTCTCTCAGTCAGTTCCAGCTTTTAGAGCTTTGTTATGCACACTGTAGTCTCTCACACACGTCCTTTACAAATCCCTGCTTTAAAACTCAACACCGTGTAAGCAAAGCTCAAAAAACACTCAGAAAGCCAGAGTTCAATTACTCCTTACTCGCTCTCTGTCTCTCATTATCATTGCCTCCATCTTATGGCTGTTTAATAAATGTTGCTACGTAACAACCAGCCCCTTTACCGTGTCAATTACACACCTCTTCTTGTCTGTGTGCTTGTGTGCATATGTGTACTCGTGCCTGTCCCTGTACCTCGGTGTGTGTTTTAGTGTGTGTGTGTAATGTAATTTTATTTTTCTCTATCCTCAGCTGCAGTATTTCACAGTAAAGCAATAAGACCAATCTGTGTCTAATCTGCTGCAGAGGCTTAAGGCCAGGTCTACTTCACCTTTTACTCTCCACACACACAGCACTGTCACACAGTTCATTTTGACCAGTGGTGGTCAATTAGATAACACTGTTACATCATTTTAGTTTAGTGTGATTGACATTTATACATTTTTATTTTCTAGACATGATGGGATTTAATACATTTTATGGGTATTTAGTCATAAAAATCTTTGGGAAAATTGCCGAAAAGTCAGGGAGGTATGTCATATTGATATAAATATATTTTCATCAGTTCTTATTGTTGAACTGGACTTTTCTGTGTCACTACGTCGAGTATGAAAACGGCCTTACAAAAGAGAGTCCAGATGTCGCTGTTGTATACTGTATACATAGATATACAGTAATGTGCAAAGGTTTTAGGCACTTTAGATTCTTTCTTATCCCAAACATGAAGAGTCATAAAGAACTATTCTCACTTACAAGGGGAACAGGGAGTTCTGCAATAGATGGTTCACTCCACAGAACCCTGATCTCAACATCAGTCAGTCTGGGATCACATGAAGAAACAGAAGCAGCTGAGACGCTTAAATCCACAGAGTAACTGTGGCAACTTCTCTCAAGTACTTCAAAACTGTGTGTAGCTGTACAGAGAACTGCTGCTGTTTTAACGGCAAAATGTACTTACATCACATATTGAGTTAATTTCTTCTGTCTACTGAATTTTGTATCAAGTTAATAGATCAATCAAGACATGGAGTTGTAAGTTTTTTGCTTCTACTGTATATTGTAACTGACAAAATAATGCAAAGCTGTAGAGATATCTACTACAGCAGGTACTTTATCTAATGATGGTGCAGTTAAGAGTTATAGAGGGATATAGCAGTAGTGCTGCCACTAATGATTATTGTCATTATCAAGTCATCTGTTAATTATTTTCTCAGTTAATCCATTCGAAAAAGGTGAAAATATAGATCACTATTTGTCAAAGCTCAAATGTCTTGTTTTGTCCCAACTAACAGTTCATAACTCAAAGATATCCAATTCACAGAAGACAAAGAAACCAGAACACATTCATATTTAAGATGCTGGAATCAGATCATTTTAGCATTTTTGAATCAAAACGATTAAAAAAATATAGTTGGCAATTCATTTTTTATTGATGGACTAATTAATGAATCAGCTAATTATAGTTCTAATAACAGCTTCATAGCAGAGACAATGGTTTCTGGTATGGAATTAATAAATCCAAGTAGGGCACAGAAAGAGAAAACTTTATAGAGATAAAAATGGATGAGACTTCCTACTGTGGAAGAGTTTCTGCATGTTCCTGAGAAAAACTCAGCTTCACAAAACTTCTAACAAATTGGTACAATATGCTGCTTGTACTACAGGTACCATGGTTTCTGTGGAGCATTTCCTCACACACTCTCTCTCTCCCCCTCTCTCTCTCTCTCTCTTTCTCTCTCTGTCTATCTCTCTCAATCTCTCAATGTCTGTCTCACACACACGCAAAGGTTTCCTCTGGGACCCTCATCAGGCCAACGAGCTCCTTTTAGCAGGTCCCCTGATGATCTCCATATCTCTAATAAGATTATTGTGCTAATAGGAGAGTTGATAAATCCATTACCCAAAAGCTATCCATCCCTCCTGCCTGCCTGTCTGATATTTTCTCGTCTGCTTAACAGCGAGCTCTCGACCGGGACAGAGAGGAGGAAGAAGAGACGAGAGGAGGAGGAGAAAGTGACATTCATGATGAGAGGGAGCAAGTGAAGAGAAAACCTGCTGCTGCCAGAGGAAAAGGGGAGAGAGGCAGGGGGCAAAAGAGTAGATATGAAAAGGGGAGAGATTCATGTCCGAGAGAAAGAAAATGGAAACAAACAGTTTCAGATGAGGAGAAATAGGAGAGAAAGAGGAGGAGAGAAGAGAAAAGGCAGGAATTGTAAATAAAACAGGAGAAAAATCTAAAAAAAAGAGAGAATTTATGAAGGATGGATGAACTGTGCAACTGGAAGAGTGGCTGTTTAAAGGTCATGTGTATTAGAGAGCCGTGTGCAGACAACCCTCCTCCTTTCTCTCCTTTATCCTTCATCTCCCTCATTCCAGTCATTCTCTTTCCGCTGCCAGTTTCTCCTTTTGTACTCACGGTCTTCATCTCTTTTCCTCCCTCACCCTCTTTCATCCCTGCCTTGTCTATTCTGTCTCTCCTCTAGCCCACCCACCCCCCACACAAACCAACGCCCTCTCTAACCCTCCTCCCTCCATCTCTCCCATTCTTTTTCTCTCTATCTCTCTCCATCAGCTTCAAAGAGCTGTCTCTCTGGCAGACCTCGAGGGCACCTGCCTCTTGAGGTGGAATAAAATCATCCATCCCCCAGTGCTTTTGTCTTTGTGTGTGTCTGTGTGTCTGTGTGCACGTGTGTGTGTGTCTAGCTGGTACAGACGCCACTGAAGTGCACTGAGGCCTAAGGCAGCACTACAACAAACAAACAACCAAAACACAAAACTAATAAACAAGCAGGTGAACCCCGGACCACAGGGTCATTTCTGCTTATGGGTTTACTCTGTAAATGTGGTTATGTTACAGTGTTGCCACTAACCTTTACAGCCAAAATGAAATTTGTGTGTGTGCATGTGTACCTGTCTGTCTCTGTGTGGTTGCTCAGTATGTCAGTCTCCACACTGTGTGTTTACGGCTCTGCATGTTTGCCTCTGTGAGTGTATGTGTGTGTGTAGGTGTTTTGGGAATCTGCCACCTCTGGAGGCGTGTGCTGGCTTCTCAGTGGCACAGAGTAAGATTGGATTAGAGTCTCTGGCCCGCTCTGGGTGTAAATCAAGATGTTGGTTCAACAGAGTGTGTGATTGAATGTGACCTTCATAAGCAGAGGAGAGAGGAGGAGAGGAGAGTTGACCAGACTGTTTTCTGCCCCTTGGACCTTTTTCACAGTAGACATTTTTGACACGTCATAGCATAGGAAAGGTACAGGTGTCACTGATAACATTAATGATGGTTGAATTCTATTTAGTTTCACCATATTTATGACCCTGGTATCACACCTTTGGACACAGCCATCACTAATATTACCAGGTCCATCAGTGTTTTTCCTACTTTATGTCAAAATGTTCACTGTGAAAGATCTAGGGGTAAAATGGTTTTGGGCAGCTCGTAATCATTTAGGCTCCAATCAAATGAGTGCCCATTGTTTTGGTTCAGTCTATCTTGGTCAGTCTAACCAGATAGACAGTTTGCGACTAGTGAATATGGTGGAGCATTTAGCAGCTAAAGAGACAGATATTTCCTTCAGGAGCTGGACCAAAACAGAGCAAAAAGTAGAGTGAATATTGGATTTGAGAGGTGCAGTGTGTGGAATTCCATGACATCTAGTGGGATGGACTTTGCAGAATTGGAATAAAATCTTCATAAGTATGTTTGATTTAGTGTTTAGTCCCATGAAAATAAGATTGTTTTGTTTTTGTCCTTTATATCTACATATGGAGTAGGTCCTCTTCCACAGAGGCCGCCATGTTGTAAAGCCATTTTTCTACAGTAGCCCTGAAAGGACAAACCAAACACTGGCTTTGGAGAGGGCCTTTTGTGTTTTTTGGCAAGTGTTGCAGCCACTGTAGGTTCACCACTAAATCCTACACACTGGTCCTTTAAATCCATCATGCGGTCAGAAATATGACTCTAAATAAACGCTAATATTTATGGTGTTATCTGCTGGATGTGTAAATAAGCAATTGTTTGGTAAGAAGTTTGTCATATCAACTTGAAAGTGGATTTGTTTCTATCTTGTGTTTTCAGCTTATTTCTTCTGCTCCAAAGTGGCCTAAAAATCAGTTATTGCAGATTAAAGAAGCAGTTCAATAGCTGTAGGATTTTTTTCTTTAAATTATATTCACTTTCAAGGTCATTGGTCTTTTAAAGCTTTCAATTTATTCATCTAAGTAAAGGTTTAATATGATATTATCCAAGACTTAAGAATAAATCTTCAGTATAATATGTATAGTTTCAGGTTCACCTAAATGTACAGTCTGCTTAAAGAGAAATACTGGGGGGGGGACTGAGCAGTAGAATGGGCTTGAGAAGAGAAGAGAAGAGAAGAGAAGAGAAGAGAAGAGAAGAGAAGAGAAGAGAAGAGAAGAGAAGAGAAGAGAAGAGAAACATTTGGGCCGACACGCAGTAAAGTGAGCTGAATCATCATCATCTTCAACAAAGACTAAACCTGGTAAAGATTCATCCATGTTCAACACACAGTATTCATGTATCCACCTACATAACCGTACACACACATACATTACTCGTACTCTACCCTATTTACAAAAAATAACCAAATTAGGGAGACGTTAATTAGTCTATTGTGTGTGTGTGTGTGTGTGTGTGTGTGTGTGTGTGTGTGTGTGTGTGTGTGCGCACGCTTAGTGAGGTAGAGAGAAGGAGAGGAAAAAAAAGTGGGGTGGGTGTTGGACATCTAACGTCATTAGAGCAAAGCAGGAGAATCAGTCTAATAAAGGAAAGAGGTTGCTGCTTGGTCTTGGATGAAGGCCAAAACCACTACTAGACACTAATTTACTGTGTGTGTGTGTGTGTGTGTGTGTGTGTGTGTGTGTGTGTGTGTGTGTGTGTGTGTGTGTGTGTGTGTGTGTGTGTGTGTGTGTTAGAGAGACATAGAGAGGTGTATTGATCTACGGGCGAGTGGAGAAGAGCCCTGAACCGACACAAACACCAGCCTGAATAAGACCTTAACTATATCTTGGGGTACATTATGTATAGCAGTGCTGCTGGCTGTGGTGTGGTTCATTGATCGGCTACTTTCTCTTGAAAAATGATTCGTTTGATAGAGTGTCAGGAGACCTTGAGAAATACAACAGTGGAGCAAACCCTTCAGGTCACTATTTCAAAATACATAAGATCTGACACTGTGAGAGAGAGGTTTAACATAGGGGCTTAACAAAAAAACCGAGGTATCAGAACATGATATATTTCCTTTCATATACTACCCAACACTATATATCATAGTTACATATATTCATGTCATTCATTTTTAAATAACAGATTTAATATAGAGAGTAATGTTTGTATCTACTGTGACTTTTGTTTCTTTCTATGGATTTTCTTTCGAAGATCTTCATTAAAAACATATGGAGGCAAATATTTATGGTAAATTCCAGTTTAAGTCTAAGAAATCATATTATATTAATGTATAAATGTGAACCCAGTTGTTTTGAACCAGTAAATCTATTATTAAATGTCTTTTGCTTGCACAAAAATACAAAAAGCAAATTATGGCAAATTATATTAAGGCATTCAAAAACGTAATTTATATACATACTGTATGTATAAATTCGGCTGTTCTACTGTCTGGAGAGCTCACACAAAACTTCTGTAAGGTTTATATAAAGCAGTGTTTATTCTAGCAACAAATCATCCACAAACCTTTTCAAATATATCCTGTTTAACTTTAATATGTAACCTTTTCTAATGGAAGACTTAATAGTGTCTGCCTAGCCAATTTATTTCATACTTGGTCTTTTAGTCTTTTTATGTGCGAGTCATCTGGAATAAAAGCACATTTTCTATTATGTTCCCTTTTCATAAAATTGTGTTCTTCTGAATACAACCCTAAAATAGAAAACTTGATGGAATGATGTTAGAAATAATCTCCTCCATTGTATTTCTCACCTCATCATTAAATTTGACTGCAGTAGTACATGTTCGCATTAATCAGTTATACTTATTTGTGAACAAAAAAGCAGGATCACACTTACTGTAGCTTGCCAGTCACAGTTCAGTTACACAAGAGAGTGATAAGGAAACTTCTTCTTCTGCTTTCTCCAGTTTTTTGTTGAACACAAACAATACAGCACCTTAATGGACAATCTAAAAAAAATGCAAAGCTAAGAGCAAGTATACAGTTACTGTTTTATATGCTAATGTTGTACAGAAGACACTTTGGGCTACATGTGAATTTAAAGTCAGTAAAAATAAAAAATGTTCTCGGGGGGGGGGGGGAGAGAAAAGAACAAGAAAATACAGTTCAGTAGGAGGTAACATAGCTACCAACTAGTTGAATTATTAATATGAAAAATATTTGCACATTCATTCATTAGTCGTTGCTTTGTTTTGTGTAAAAACGTGACGCTTTAAATCCTCCAGCTCTGTTTCATTTCTTCTGCTGCCCTCCAGCGGACATATATAGAAACTACATTTCCTCCCATAATGCACTTCGTCCTTTCATTCCCATCATTCCCTTCAGCGAGCGAGGACCGTCTGCAGCAGTCAAGATGGCGGATAGACCAGGTAACATAGCGTGTCCTCTGCTGAAATAATGCCATTATTCCTTCATTTTGTGCTTTTTCGTTTGTTTATACGTGAACATTTTCACAGACTGAGTGTGTTTTTGTGTCGTTTATGAATTTAATGAGTCTGTAGGAGGTGTTTGTGTGGCTGAAGGCCGCAGTCAATCCTTTGAGTCACGTCAAGGACTTTGCGTGTCATTGTCAGATTATCTGTCAGAACTCGTCTTCAAGCCGCTTTTTTGACATTTAACTGTGACCAGAAACTTAACATTTGACTTGTAGTTTTGATAAAGCTGTCATAATGATGTCGTTTATGCATGTTTTAATTTATGTAACACGGTCTTGTGGCTGTAGCTTGCACGGTAGCTGCAAACACAGCCCGCAAACGTTTGATAGTTCGTCGTTTGTAATCTTAAAACAAGATAAAACCGTAGAATCAAACCACGATAAACTATGCTTTACTTTGCAATGAGTTAATAATGCACCATTCATTGTTTCAACATAGCTACTCACCTCTGGTAAAGAGAGAGGACTCCAGAGGTGGAAATTGACAAGTTGACCTCTTTAGGACATGTTTTGAGACATATAACAATACTTTGTTGGGGATAATGATAGTTTTATATAGTTTTTCAACTCAGAAAAGCTTAATCACCTTGTTAAAACATTTTAAAATTACATTTACTCTCTTCCCTCATTGTAAAAGCTATAATCTGTGAATATACAAGATTTTTCACTTTAACTTTAACTATAACTATTATTTCTCAGTTATGCTTCCTCGAGGTTGAAAGTGTCCACCTCATACTTGTGTAAATGACATATTGGAGCATGATGTGATGTCTCAGATTATGCTAGTACAGTATGTACATATGTTAAACTGAGATGCAAGGTGGTCACAGAGTAGCTTTCCTCCTTGACCAGATGAATATGAGGGCAAACTCTTTAAAGTGAAGGTCAAACATCCAACTGAAGGAACAAGAAGCAGACATATGTTTGATATGAGGGGGACGTCAGTATGGAAACATCAAAAATACTAATGATTAAAGGATGTGCAGTGTTTAAACAATGTTCTCCAATAACAGCGATCTATAAAATCAAGAGTCGCACATAATCCTGATTCTGTTTTCAATCAGAATATTGTACAACAGCTTCAGATATGACAACCTTTTAGCTTTTCTTTATGTCAAAATTGTTACAAAAGAATTACTTGGTTTGTGTTCAGGTCTTTAAGCAACACATAATCACACTCTTCTAACTTGTGGAGAAAATGTTACTTATTGAAAAAATAACCAACACATTTATAATTAAGTGTTGTAGTGGTAGAGGTAATACATTATGTACTTCCATACTGAAGTGAATGCAGGAGTTTTACAGCTGAAACACTGTTTGACATTCATGTTTTCTTCAGTTTAAGTCATCCACTCGCTGTTCATGAACATATGCTAAATACGACAAAGTGAAAAAAAAGCACTCGTGGCCTTCAAGTAACTACAGCAGGTTTTTTTCTCAGTATGGATCATGTGTAATCTGACTGTTGTTGCCTTCTCCATCTATGACTAGTTCCCGTGATTGAGAAGCGTCTGATGGATGTGAAACTGGGCGAGCTGGGAACCTGGCTCGGAGGTCGGGACTTCACCCCCAATGGCATCATCGCAGCCGTCCGCAGGGGTGAGGAAACCTGTTCTGTCTAAAATTGTGATGCGGATCAATAGAAAGCTTTTTGCCTCTTTTTACAATTAGAGGAAAACATTAGGGGGTGTCTCATATCTTTTTTTTTGGAAGCAGTCACCATCAACATGTTTGAGCATGTTAATTTATGACATACGATTTAAAATGTTGATAAAGTTAGAAAGTGTATAGATTTGGACTGATTTTTGTTCAGTTACACTACACCCTGTCATCATAGTGTTGGTTTATGCTGTTTTTGTTGCCTCCTTCTCTTCCAGGCCACGACAGATACTACAACAAGTACATTAACGTGAAGAAGGGAGGCATCGGTGGTGTAGCTATGCTGCTGGTTGGTTACGTATCCCTCAGCTACCTGTGGGAATACGACCACATCAGTAAGAAATCCCTTCTTTCTGTTTACCCTTTCTTATAAAGTTGTCAATTCTTAATGAGGAATATCTCAAATAGATGACAGATGAGAAAAGAAAATGACTTTTAACATCCTTGTCTTTGTCTCTTCCAGAGCACGATCGCTCGAGGAAGTACCACTGAGCTTCTTCAGCAGCCATCAGACCTTCAGGGATGAAGATTCCCCTGCTTTCTATTCTCAGCCCTGTGTGTAGATATGTGACTGTTCTGACCAATAAACAATATAAAGATTTACTGTTGGGTATCATGCTTTGAGTGTATGACAAATGTGGCATCAATCATTCCATGAATACAATTAACTATCAGGAGTGCAGTTACACTTTATAAACAGTGGTCACTTCATTATTGTAACATTGAAAATAAAGTATAACAGGTGAATCTGTAACAAACATTTATTTGTACACACTGCACAGATTGTGGGACTATGTTCAGACTGCATCCACTGTCAACAAAACAATGAAGAGTAATCCTGAGCTACAACTGGAGCTTAACTGCTTCACCCTCCACATATCCTTTAAGTTAAAATGGGTGTATTTGGATTTAACAGTACATGGCTTCCACACACACACAACTGGAGAATAATGAACTATTTTGAGAATTTAAAATGTTTACCACAAATCTGTAGTCGAGGATGAAAAGTCTGATGCAGGTGTACAGAGTTCCATTCAGCACAAACCATTCAGTGATTAATTGCAACTACTATAAACAGCAATTTACATTGACTGGCATTTATCACATTTTCTGTGGTTTATTCCATCGACACCGCCTGGTTTATTCAAAGTAGCAGAACAAGATAAAGTAGCTTGGTATCACAGATTAAGTCACATGACTCAAGGAAACAGGAGTATATGCTGTAAAAAGCAGCCACCTGTTGTGTTTCCATGGCTGCCTACTGTTTTTCATAGTCAGTGGTATATACAGTACAAACATAGAAAACTTCAGACAAACCCAAAAGGCAGCTCGTCCAATCACAGCCACGCAGATGGTGACCTCAAGTGCCTTTTTCTTTTTTTCTCACTTTCATGTATCTACATGTTGCGAAATATAGAAAAAGTAGTTATCTTTATCTCCCCTCCTGCCTGTGTGTATGAAGTGATACACATGAGCAGCAGTTAAAGTCTTTTAGGTAGAACTTGAGCCTGTGGAGCAGAGGGCCTTCCTCTTCCTCTTCCTCTCCCTCTCATCTGCTCTGCTCTGCTCGCATCAGGCAGGCGAGCTGCAGCACTGTGGTGTAAGGAGGTGGAGGCTGAAGGTTACTGTCCGCTCAGGAAGGCCAGGTGACCTTTGGTGCATTTGTTGGCATAGTGACCCTTCTCTCCACACTACAGACACAAAATGAAAAGATGAACGGCTTGTTATTAGAAGCAAAAGATAGATGGAGATGACACCTACAAGACTGTGTGTGTATATTAAGTAGTAATACACATCACTAAACCAAGAAAAGGAGGAAATCGAACAATTCAGTGTATATTACGTTCATTTTGAGTGCCATGACACGTGATTCCATGTGTTTACATTTACACACGACAATCTAGGAACATCAAAATATTGAGCCCTTTGATGTTCAGTTGTACACCTGACTGTGTTCAGCAGATGGGAAAAAAACTGCTGACAGTGCACCGTTAAGATCACTGGAGCCTGTCTTATTATTTAAGTCTGGTGTGTACAAACAGATTTACAGCAGCAGGTGAACATGCAGGTGAATCACCTTGTAGCAGGTGACCTGGTCCAGCGGTCGAGGCCCTCTGTTGGAAGCCATGTTATTTTGCTGCATGCCCGTATTCATCATGTTGTTTTGCGGCCGCTGACCTGGACTGGAGTTGGTCAGCTGGATTAGAGAGAGCGAGGAGCGTCCGATGGTGGGCACCGGCTGCAGGAGGAGAGAGGGAGGGAGAGGGAGAGGGAGAGGGAGAGGGAGGGGGAGAGAGAGAGAGAGAGAGAGAGAGAGAGAGAGAGAGAGAGAGAGAGAGAGAGATTTTTTTTAAACATGTAGAAGTACACCTGCAGTCTAAAAGAATAAAAGTCTCACAGCCCTATAATCAAAATGTTGAAATGAAAAAGTCCACTGAAGTTTCCTGACATAAAGCTTGTAACGTCTTACCTTTGTCTGGTTCTGGGCTTGTTGTGGTAGAGGAGGCTGTTCAGAAGCACCCATGGGTAACTCAAAACGAGGACTGTGGAAGAACATATCACTGTTAAATCTATACAACTGCAGGGTGATGTCACCACTCACTGTCATTTCCATCGCTGCATCTATCTTTTCTATAAAGATTATTTTACTACTGTAGATGACATTTCATCCCATAAATACTGCAGAGAGATGTATCCCAAATTAGAAAACCTAATGCTGACACAAGTATTTTTTACTGTTTAAACTTGCACATTTCTATTATCTGGAAATCAAATAAAAAAGGGAACATACTGCATAAATTTACAGGATTTTCCTTCTGGACAGAAGCCCACCAGGTAATTGACACAGATCACCCTTCTTGTGTGTCTGTGCCTGCAGTCGGGACCTGAGACAGGAAGTCAGGGACAGAAATGTAAGAATAACACAGATGGACAATAGTAAATGGAGCTTTATTTTCTGTGTATGAACAGCACATTTAAGGGGTGTTAATATCATTACTGTTGCAGAGTTCATGTCCACTACACAGCAGGACTTACCGTGTTTGCAGAAGCCTCGGTCGTACCAGGGACAGTCTTTGATCTTTGACTCTGGATCGATGTGCAGGAACGGACATTCCTTGTTGCTGCACTCACCTGCGAGGGTTAACGTACAAATTAAAAACAGCGATACAACCACTGAGCTCGTCTGTGTGATTTGTGTGCGACATCAAGTCAACCAACCAAACTTAGAGTAGAAGTAGCATTCAGGCATCTTGGTCATGTCGTACTCGTGGAGAAACTCGCACTGGTCTCCCTTCTTACACAGTCCTCTGAGCCAATGCTTACACACCACCGTCTTCTCTCCGCTGATGTGACGGAACGGACACATCCCGCCTGCGAGTGGAAACAAAGATACAACACAAGAGAGCTAAGTCGTCTGTATTTACCCACCAGCATCTCCATCATGCATCTATTAAGATGGAAGATGCACAAATACATAATAGTACCAAGCACATGTGGTTTAGATTCATTAAGAACTATGTATCATGTTGTTATCAGTGGGAATATTCATGTGCATCACGATCTGAAAAATTCACTAACCACTTAAAGGGAAAGTCCGCTTTAACACATAAGCAAACTGTTACTTGTATTTACGAGGTTAGGAGAAAATAATCTGGATGATGTCACCAGGCTTGACTGAATACAAAATAGAAAGCCTGTTCATTTTGTTAATTTCTACTTATCAGAGATCAATGCTCTCCTGTTGCCATAGTGGGGTTGTATTGATTGGTATTCAGTTGTAATCTAAAGCAGTCACTTTATGCTGCTTGTTACACAATAGAAGTTTTTCACTGATATCTTACAGTTTAAGATATTGGGAATTTCTGACAGCGAACGTTGGAAAAAATGGCTGCAAAGTTGTCACCAATGGCAATGATTAATAGTTGTAAATAAATCAAATTCAATATTAAAACTATACTATATTAATTCACACTTTTTATTACCTCTGTGGATCACATAAAAATTGTTTTTTTTAACAAGGATATGAGTATCTAAAACACTGAGAATACAACTGGAGGTTTTTCCTGTTCCTCTCATTCTGCACATTACTTGCATATATAATGAATGGATTTTTTTTTTTAAATCAGTCCTGATTCTAGAGATTTAAAAATGTCTGTCCAGTGTATGTATGATGTGCTTCATGTGTGACAGTAGTGGAAGTGCCAAAGAATGAGCCTGAGTGCAGAGCTGCTGAAATGTTGTCATGTAGTGTTTGTTTTTTCTTTTTTTTTTTTTTACCTTTTATACACGCTGCTCTCATGAAGAACTCACACACAGCAGAGCCGGACTCTGTGGGGACAGAAACGGGTTTGGATCACACAAACGCGGACAAAGACACAAACTTTCACCTGTAACTCTGATCACAGTCTCTACACAGCTACAGCGGCTAATAAGAACCAGCTAGCATCCGAGCACTTACTGTCCATGCCGGGGAAAGGTAGCGGCTGCGCCCCCAGCTGCTGCTCCACAGCGATCTCAAGATCAAACTTGATGTGATCCACGGTGGCCAGTAAATCCTGCATGTTTGCTTTTAGTCTGTCGCGCTCCCTTCAGGTAAATGCCACTTTCAGTTAGTTAGCTCGGAGTTGAGCCTGTTAGTAATGTTGCTAACGGAGCTAGCTGTTAGCCGGGGCTAACCGACGAGCTGAAGACAATCAGCGAGCTCCACGGTGTAGAAAACACCAGGAGCTGCTGCGATTTGTGACTTTACCGGAGCTTTTCAGTACAATATTTGCTCTATAAGTTGTTTATTTGTCACAGGGCTCCTTAATAGTGGATGGGAGGCGCGCAGGTTGACCTCTGACCTGACGGTGGTTGCAAACAGCGTTTAGCGCATTACTGCCACCGTCTGGATTGGAGTGTAAATAACACACGTACAATATTACATTATTTCTCCAATTCATTCCAGTGTTTTCGAAAAATCTGAAAAAAGCACTATACCCTACATCACCTGAACTTTTTTGTATATTTTTTTGTAATATCTAGTGTCATGTGATTCCTTAAAAAAAAAAAGAAGCTATTTAGACTTACTTGCTAACATTTCACAATGGGCTTGTGTCATAAGAAAGTGAGTAAAGACATAATACAACCACAAAACAATTCAAATAAAACCCTATATAAACACACACACACACATACACACACACACACACTAGAGGTTTAGTTATTCAGGTAAAAAATTGTGTTTGCATAAATTAATAGTTTTGGTTAATTTTTGATTACAGGTTTTTAGATTTAGTCATGTTTGAAAATAATACAAGTTTCGGTCAGTTTGTTTAAAAGACAAATATGATGGTAATGTCTTTAAGAATGACATTTTATGAATGTAGAATTTGGCTACAATAATGAACAGATCAGTGACAAATTGTTCATTGCTGGGAAATTTAGCATTGTTGAATGTATATAACAAATAACAATTCATTTTATTTGAGAGCAACACATTTGTATGGGAGAGTAAATACAGTGTTCCATGTTCTACCATCAAGAACCAGATCTGTTGTCATATGATTCTTCTGGAGTGTAATGTTTTAAGATTCTTTCTTGTTGATATGGAGAATAGTGTTAAAACACATGCTCATAGATCACAGAGTGGTTTGGTATATTTGTG
Source organism: Scomber japonicus (assembly GCF_027409825.1). NCBI lineage: Eukaryota > Metazoa > Chordata > Actinopteri > Scombriformes > Scombridae > Scomber > Scomber japonicus. The sequence continues at coordinate 10,520,892 of NC_070595.1, read as the reverse complement.
GCACAGTATTGCCTCAATGTTCAGTGCTAGATTGCAGTTTGTAGGATATCTAATTCTTAAGCTTCAAACTTCTGCTTCACTCTTTACCTATGTAATAGGATTCAATTCAATGCCAAGGAGCACTGAAGCTGTTATGGAGGCATGTGGTGGCCCAACACCTTTCTAAGAGTTTATGTGGGTTTTTCCTTTAATTTGTCATCCATCTGTATATGCACACATACATATGGATGGGTTAAGTTTTATTGTTTTGCCCTATAAAAAAAACAAAAAACCCATCCCATTTTAATCTCAGGACATCTGATTCAGCTTCTCATGCAAATGTCTTTCTAAATGCTTTGTTTAAATTCAGGGTTCAGTGTATCAATACATTCAGCTGCTTCTAGGAAACTGAAAACAGGAGCTTTATATTATCTAGATATAAACAGAAGGTACAGCATGTAATGAGACAGGAGGGATGTAGTTATATTTAATGGGAGTTTTGGGGGCTGTGTGTTTCTGAAGATGTGCTTTTCATCTCATTGTGGAGTGTATTTAACTAATTTATGATAACAGTGTTCATATTTCTATCAAGAAAGGAACATCCCGTGTGCAGAGGTTTCAGTTTAAAAGGAGTCTGCAGTCAAATTGAAAGATATCAAACAGAAGCCTGTGATTTATTTATTATTATTGAACAGTTGCAGTTGTATTATCTATCAAGCTGTGTGTCTGTATACAGTATGTAATCCAGGACACTAATAAATGAAGCTAATACTCATTCTTTGTGCTTCAATCTGCAGTGATGCCTGTGAGAACTGTTAAAATTGGAAACTTAAAACAAAAGGTAATGGCGATAGCTGTCAAATGAAAACTTCAATGTAATTGTAACATATAATGCAACAAGTGAGGAAAGGAAATGCGAAACAGTATTGTGATTATACTGCACAATTAAGAGGACAATGATGTCTGCCCAGCACACACATCTTTCCATTAAAGACAAGTCAGCTCCAAGCTGTAATGAGACTATCCATGTCTTCTGTGTGTAGTAACAAGATTTTGAGCTTTGACAATTTCACAGGTGTACAGTAACAACAAATATACACACAAAACACACCACCAAAATTGTCATAATCATATCAGCAACAATTATCAGTCCAGCAGCCGTCAATGTCAGAAGAAGTGCCACCCTCTACAGCTCAGGCAGGCCAGGCATGGCGAAAGTACCAGCGAAAGTCTCCACCTCTGCCTTGATCTCAGCTACCCGCTGCTGGAACTTCTCTCCCTGGGAAAGAGCCTGAGTGAACTCCCTCAGAGGGGCTTTGGGATCCAGGCTTCTCTGCACCTCCAAGGTCAGCTCGATGGCTGCAGGATGTAGAAGAATCAGTATCATTGTCATTTGAACACTTTTCTCAGAGAATCAACTTTTTTTCTTTTTTTTTTAAGAAATAAAAGGACCTTTTAATTATTACCTCTGTGAATGAACTCTGCCACTTTCTTGAAATCTTGTTCCACCAAACCTCTGGAGGTCAGAGCTGGAGAGCCAAATCTCAGACCACTGGGGCGCAAAGCACTCTTATCCCCTTTACAAAAACGTGTGTAAAAAAAGTTAGAATGGCGCTCTGAAGGAAAAAGACATTTAATAGGATCATTTACAACACACACACACACACACACACACACACACACACACACACACACACACACAATATTAGTGCTAAAACACATTACCTGGACAGGTGTTCTTATTACAAGCAATAGCACAGGCCTCCAGAACCTTCTCAGCTCGTCCTCCATCACTTCCTTTGTTACGCAGGTCCAGCAGGATCAGATGGTTGTCAGAGCCGCCTACACACATACGCACACAGAGCATTAGGAATATATACAGACCATCAAGCGATAAATCTGCTATTTACCAAGGCTTTTTTTCCCAACTGATCCATCAGTAAAAAAAAAAAAAAAAAAAATCCCCTTGTTTAAAACAAATATCACATATATAAGTTTCAATTACACCTGTGTTTGTGGAGTGGCACTGTAGCACGTACCAGTGACAATCTTGTAACCATGGTCAATGAGGGCACTGGACAGAGCTTTGCAGTTTGCCAGAACCTGCAACTGGTAGGCCTTGAACTCTGGTGTCATGGCCTGTTTGAGAGCTACAGCAACACCTGTGAAAAACATGACCTGAATGAGACAGATGCTGCTGAAATAGAACAGCTGTTCAGAGCGAACAGAGAGAACAAAGGCAAAAGAGAGAAAAATAGTGGCGAGGTGTACCTGCGATGGCGTGGTTGTGTGGCCCTCCCTGCAGCCCAGGAAACACTGACTGATTGATCAAAGACTCCAAGTTGTACGGAGTCTCCTTTCCCTTTGCATCCACGCTCCGCACACCTGGCAAATGGAAGCAGAAAGACAGAGAGAGGAAGGTCAAATGGAAAGCAAGAGAAAAAGTATAAAAAGTACAAAAAATGAAGGAATGCAGGAAAGTAAGCAGTTTGTTTTTAAAAAAGCCATCCTATTCCTTCTACCTTTCCTGTAGAATATAACTCCAGATCGGCAGCCCCGAAGCGTCTTGTGCGTTGTCGTGGTAACAATGTCACAGTACTCGAAGGGCGAGGGCACAACTCCAGCTGCCACCAATCCACTGATGTGAGCCATGTCTCCCATCAGATATGCACCGTTCTCATTAGCGATCTGCTTCATGCGGGCGTAGTCAATGTTGCGGGAATAGCAGCTCGTTCCTGGAGGAGAAAAAGACGGAGGGGCGAAGGACATTTGTTTGCTCAGTTTCTTTGTTTTTACAGGCAATCTATTATTTATTTTAATATGGGACATATTCCTAATCTTAAAAGAGAAGACATAAATCAAAGAATTTTACTCTAAAAACTAAACAAGCATGCACTGCCTGTGTGTGTGTGTGTGTGTGTGTGTGTGTGTGTCCTTAAGTACCTGCAATGATGAGTTTTGGGTGGAACAGCTTTGCGTTTTCTTGCAGTCTGTCATAGTCAATGTAGCCAGTTTCTGGATTAACCTGAAAACAGCAGATCATGTTGTAATAAATACACAAATGTACTTTGGCAACAAGCCTATTGGACACAAACGATCTGTCTGGGGAAAACAGGCAGCGAACACTGAAATCGCACAGAATAAAAACATTTTCTTCTATTGGTTTCCAACATTTTATAAGGAGCCACAGGCCAATGCCATGTGCACATACTTGCACTAATGAGGAAAATGTAGGCAGTTAGAATTAATCTTGTTTAGCTTCATCGCCACAGTCAAGATGCAACTACTCCAAACATAAAATGTAAATCAATGTTCTTAAGTAACAATGATAAACTCTAAACGTTCCTTTATAGCTTGTTTAGGAAAACAGCACTAAGATAAAAAGGGATCAGAAACAAGAGAAAAGTTCAAATGCTGCTATAAGTTTAACTGAATTTTTAATAACTACTGAGCATTTATTGTTTTTGAAATGTGCATCAACAATGTGCATGTGACTGTTGTTTACCTTATAAGGCATGGACTCAAAGAAGATTGACGTCGCTGAGATTTTCTTCTTTTCAGTCATAAAGCCATGTGTCAGGTGACCTCCGTCAGGAAGGTCCAGTCCCATGATCCTGCCGTGGGGCTCCACAATGCCGGCATAGACGGCAAAGTTGGCCGGCGAACCTTTGCAGAGAAGCATCGACAAAAGTAGGTCAAGACAAGACATGAGGAGGGGAGACAGAAAACGTGAGGAGCAGAGAAGAGCTCTACCTAAAGTGTTAAAATTTAGATGTTAAATTAGTATTTGATACCTGAGTATGGCTGCACATTGACACCCCATTTCTCTGAATCCAGACCAAAGGCCTCCAGCGCCCTCTTCTGGCAGAGTCTCTCCAGTTCGTCAACATGCTCTGTACCACCATAGTACCTGAACACACACATCATGCAGGTTGTTATTTGTTATCCAATAGGTAGAATGAGGCATGAATGCATTCCTTTATAAATAATTTAAACTTCGTTAACTCTTGTACCTCTGTCCAGGGTATCCTTCAGAGTACTTGTTGTTCATACAGGAACCCAAAGCCTCAAGAACAGCTCTGCTGGCAAAGTTCTCGGACGCTATCAGCTCCAGACCGTACTTCTGCCTGTGCTTCTCTTTCTTGATGATGGAGAACACCTGAAGCACAAATGGACACAAAAGATTATTCACTCAAGCTCGCTGTGAAAAAATGGCATCATTTTTTCTGTTTTATAATTATATGGAGAATTATTTGTGATTATTAATTGCTCCCACAGTCTAACTGCAACTGCAATAATGAGATGGGACATGACCAGTTGATGAGTTGATTAGTTGATTAGTTGATCAAATTCCCAGTCTCTCATGTGTGAAGATGTGCTACTTTTTTTATATAATTGTACATGAGTTTTATTACTTGTTTTTAAAGCATTTAACGGACTGACACCGCCCTACTTATCTGTGTTGTTGCAGCATCATATTCCAGTCAGAGCACAGAGGTCAACTGAATGTCTCTGCATGCTTCTTGGTCAAGGCTCACAACCAGAGGTGACAGAGCCTTCATTGCGTAAGACTCACCTCTTTGTGTTTGCTTTCAATCATAGTTGGATTTTATTGTGTAACTATCTTTGCTTTTATATATTTATTGTGTTTTTATAGTTTATCATAGTCATAAGTGTTCTTTTATTTTAACTTGTGTCTTCAGCTTGTACAGCACTTTGGTCAACTGAGGCTGTTTTAATTGTGTTATATAAATAAACTTTGACTTGACTGGTGAGTGGGTAAATCAATAATGAAAATTATCTTTTTTGCAAAGTTGCAATGTCAACACTACTCGTAAGAGAAAAACAAACACACTGTCCTTAAATCAATACTCTTGCAAGAGTTGTTCATGTTTATCCCAATCTAGTCTCTTGTACATGTATTGTATGTAGTTATAATTATTTTGTAAAATCTACTGAACACAAACCTCAGAGTCGTTGTTGGCCAGAGGCTCCAACATCATCTTGTTGTGCGACTCCCATGTTTCTTTGCTCACACTGTTGCCGTTTGTCAAAGACATGCTGGTGCTTTTCCAGGAAAACAGATCTATGGAAGAGGATAATTGTTACATTTATTTAAAGACTTGATAAGAGTCACAAAAATTCACAAGCATAAAGAAAAAGTATTAGAAAGGTGCTTTAAGATGCCACTGACAAACTGCCATACAGATCCGTTACCACAGATCAATGATCACAGCCCAAAGATCAAGACACATGCAGACGCCCCTCTGCAGTCTGCAGCTGTTTTGCAACCATCCAGCTGTGGCTAGTTAAACTTTGAACCATTGCATAGACAAAATAAGTGAGCAACTGAATTGCAAAACCTCTCATAACTCAGGTTATCATGTAACAATTCCACTAATCCAAGAAGCTACATTTTTGCATGAGACTGGTGGTCTTGTCTACAAAGTGATTGTAGACCACCTGACCCGTCACATGAGTTTTATTACCTGTATCTGCTCTGCTCGACTGACCCTGAAAGTCGTTTGATAAGTCTTTTAGAGTGAGCCGAGCAGTAGAAATATGCCACTAGCCTTTAAATATCCACAGGTAAAGTCAGAAAAAATTCCCGCTTATCTAACACAGCAATCAACTTTTGACAAGGAAACAAACAAGCTGTCAACCCGGCAGAGCAAACAAACCCACAAATTATGTCAAATAACACCAAACTAGAGGTGAGCCGCGTTTTAAACTGTATTTCTAGCTGCAGACATGAAGTGCAGGTTGTTAATGTGTGTATATATTTTACATTGTTAGTATGTGACTCACCTACAGAGAGGAGGCTGCCGCTGTTGTCTGTCAGTCAGTGCACGAGGCTACAACAAAAAAAACTGCCTCTTGACGCAGGATAAAGTCCGCGAAACTTTCAACCAATCAGACAACACCTTCTTCTTCTTCTATGTGATAATTGGCGGTTAACCTCAGAAATGTCGCATCACCGCCGACTACTGGATTAAAACTAAAATCACTGACTGAAAAAACAATAACATCCCTCCCACCCATTTCCCAGAAACCACAACACACACACAGGACTCCTCACTGTAGTTCCAACTATGTCCGTTTTCTCAGATTCTCTGTCTACTCCAGTTTATTACACTATGAAACACAATGTCTGTTCCTGGATAGTGTTATTTCCTAATTGCTTAAGACTAAAATATTATAGAAAAGTGTTCTTACCGTCAGACACTGCTATTGTGACCTGGACAATATTTGCTATTTATTTTAAAATGGTTTGAATTAGAGCCCGAAGTCAACTAATATTATCATCTGATATTGGCCTATTACAAATATATCAGTATCAATATTTATGCTTTTTGATATGTGCATGTATTTTTTTAAATATGTATAGGCCACATTATATGTACCTTTAATCTGTTTCCTAATTCCTAGTGTAGTTTACTGTTTCAGAACACTGATATAAGTTTATTATATCAACCGTAAAATATCATTGCCTCCATGACATATCTTTGTCACAAGTGTTTGGTAACCACATCTGGAAAAAAATAGGTGTGTTCACATATATATTCTGTATATATAAGATAATCGGCTATAATATATAAGGATGTGATACGTCTAGTCTAGAACTCATAATGTAAACATATGTTGTTTAGATATTATTGCTATGATTTTAAATGAGTTAAAGAAGGTTATAGTGAACCTTTTAAATAAGAATCATGTCTGGAGGTCCTTTAAAATATTTTTATATCTGTTTCTGCTTTTCGACCTAAAAAATATGTAATATTATTTTAATTTATTTTTCTTTGTGAAACTATGAACTGTAATTCAAACTCAGCAGAATGTGTGTATTTCACAGCTCTGATAATGTAATAATATTGATACTGATGTTTTAGTTGATAGACTCTTGCTTAATCTACTTTGATCTAATTAACTCTTTTTTATTTAATTATTTAAAAGTTGAATTACGTTTTGTATATTGATCAATTTGATCTGCTTAATGCTGTTTCAAAGCTGCTTGGACTTTATTGCCTCATCCCATTTTCATATCAGTGGACCCAACATGGACTCTTGCATCTGAGGTTGGGAAAGCCTGTTTTAAGCCCATCACAGGAGAGAACACCTGATAAAGAAATGAGCAGACACATTTTATGGGTTTCATCATATTAATCTGAAATATTTTTGTGACTCAGTTATATACAATGTCAGATCCCCCAAAAAAAGAAACTTAGTGGCAAAGCTCAGTTAGCAAAGTTGCAGTTGTACAATGATCAGTATACCATCATTAATATCATGTATAGGCTCATAGGTTAGAAGGGGTTCATTCCATGTGTACGTGAAGATCGATGTGTTCTCAATCGTAGCATTACTTCCTGGAGGGATCAACGCTGCCATTATTCCATTCCCCTCTCCTCCGGTGTCTCCTTAACCATTTTCCAAATGGTAATATGTTACAGTAAAGTGAAATACTCTTCATAGCTCTTCCTTTAAAAATAGTCAAATATATATATTGTGCCAGTCCATAGATGTGTGAAAATGGCTCTGATAAATACTCTGCATCATTTCAATGAGAGGGAGTTCATTCCTTTAGCTGCTGCTGCTGCTGCTTCTTTCGCATCTTTTGCTGTGAGGAAATAAAACATACGGAAAATCAGCTTGATACAAAAGCACGTTGAATATTTATCATCAGTGTATGATAATCACAGTTTACCTTTTTTCTCCCCTTCTTTCTTTCTCGCAGCCTCCTCTCTCTGTTTTCTGACGATGGCGAGGCGAGCGAGGTCAGCTTTGGCCTGGTCCGTCTTCCCTGCCAAGTGCATCTTCATGTAACGCTCCTTCGCTTTCTGTTTCTCAATCTCCTCTCTGTGCAGCAGCGTGTGTGTATGTGTGTGTATGTGTGTGTGGAGAAAATGACATAGAGAAACTTTTTTTTAACTGAGATTCCAGAAACTTAATGTCAGATGAAAAATCAACAGTGTTTTAGATATAAGTCATGATAATGTGCTAACTGTTACATTCTTAACTCAGGGAATGACCCTGCACTATCAAAAATATCATATTATACAAATTCTATCATTCAGATTTTAATAATATGAGACAAAACCGACAAAACACACACCTTTCTCTTCTTGATAGCTGCTTGGGCTCATCCAGCTCGATGTGCGTCACCTTCTTGGATTTTTGAGCCACTCTGTTGGGGTTCTCGATTTCTATCAAGCCCTCCACGCCCGCTCTCCTCCTCTGCAAACACAGCACAACAGCTCAGACAACAGGAAGTGAATTCTTGAAATATAATGAGTGCTGAAATGACAACATGACTATGATGTTCTTAAGAAACTACCATGCAGACAGCAGACCTAAGCATGACTTCACTGAGTCATTGAATATTTGTGTTCTTGGTTGTATTGATATGTTCATTTTAGATACATATGAACTCTATCTGAGCCAGGCCTTTCCTTAGTTTTTACACTATCAGTAACTCAATTTGATGCATGCTGTTCCACTGTGCTTTACACATGCACATACAGTATATAAGACAATATAGTACCAATAATACTTTCTTACTGCAGTCTGTGTTAATGTGAAGTCACTGCCTGAGAGGAGCAGTGACAGGTTTAGTGCGGCGATACCTGGGAACCTTCATCATCGCTGTCTTCTGATCCCGATGCCGTTAGCTTCTCCTCCGCCGCGTCAGTCTGAGCTGCACCCTCGTCCTCATCCTGAAACACACAGACGACATTAACAAATGAAAAGGATCAAGTCAAACATCAGATTTTTACTCCACCCAAACACACAGCATACACCCTCTCCCTGCAGTGTGTCAGCTTTTTAGTATTGTGAATCCTTCAACTTAATGGGAGTACAATCCTAAATGACTGGACTGCACCTTTAGTAAAAACCCCTATGAGGCAAGTGATTTAGATTGTACTCTGACAACCTTTTCCTTTTTTTCCCCCCAAGCTTCATTAAACAAATGTCATATTACAAAAAAACCATACAAGTTAAAAACAGGGGACACAAACATGAAATGAATAACACATCAATTACACACAAAAGGAGCAAAAAAATTAAATAATCATATAAAATCATATAAAAGCAAAGTTTTCACTGCTTTAACATCAGCTCCATTTTTAAAATGAGAAGCAGGGGCCCAGACTTATTGAATTTACTTTTTATGTATGTAAAAGAGATTCATTTCACAATAATTCCTTTAAAGAATTTAATGGTAATTAATTTAAAGAATTCATTTTGATCATCAAAAACACATCTGAACAAAGTTGAACAGATGCACAGCTGCTTTCAGGTATCAATATCCTCTTTGTATTTAATAAGGGCTGTGTTTATTCACACACTGACAGTTACATGTCTGACTGTGACCGTGAAAGCTGAAACCATTAAATGATTTAAACATTTGCTTGAAAATGGATGTAAACAAATGGATTCATAAACAGTTAAAGAAATTAATTTTAAAATGTTCAATCATCAAGTGTGACACTGTAAATGCTGATTAAACTTTTGATTAATGATATTAATATATATATAAAATTGTCACAATATATTGTCCTGCAGGTGTCTGAGTCATGCACTGTCAGCACTGTCTTTTAAGACAAAGAAACACTATAAAGTGAGCATTTTGAAGATAAAAGTCCAGACGTTTTTAAAAAAATATATTTCCCATAAGAATACCTGCTATGAAACTACATCTGGAACTGAGACCAAGAGAGTAACATTTGTCTGTGGAGGTTGGGACAGTTTGATGGGTTTGTTTTTTTTCCCCCCACCAACCTTTTTCCTCTCCTTCTCTGCCTTCATCTGGGCGTCTATCTCCTCTGGGCTGGTGTATGTCCGCATGCGACCCTTGTGGCCACCTTTCTTGCCTGCAGATGACCATAATAAAAAAATGACATCATACACAAACACACACACACACAAACACAAACACACACACACAGACACACACAGGCACAGACACACATCCAGACACACACAGAGAGATATGTTTATTACATATATGTATAGCAGATGTGAAGAACAGCAAGCAGATAGGCTGTCAGTGCTTGTTTCATGTTTAAATATCATCCACAGCACTGACATATAAGTTAGAAAAACCACCGTAGTTTCGCTGTCAGTTGACAACAAATGCAGAAAACATTATTTGATCACAAAGTAGCAGCGTGGAAGATCAATCTTACCTCCTTTGGGCATTTTGACACACGAAAAACTTTATTAAAACCACTCTGACAACTAAATCCTGACAGAAAACATAAACGTTAGAGCAGCAGCACGAACTGACAGCTGCTACACTCACAGCACAATATTATTATAAGTACGCTCTGTCCGAGGATCTGCCTGTACACAAATCATCAATATAGAAAATGTTCCAAGCATTAAGCAAATATATCTGCTACTATAATTCCAATTGTGTATTTTTGTCTTTATAAAAGTCCCACTTTCTCCCCTAAGTAACGTTAATCATAAAATACAAGGCACTTATTATGGTGTTTATCGTAAGGCAAGTTGCTAGGGTGCTAAAGTGATGCAATCTGCCAGAAACGACAGAAATACATCTGCCTTCATTTGATCTCAGTAAACATGTCAAAAATACACTTATGTTTATAAAAACGTGTAAATCATGTTATTCTGAGAGAAATAACAGGTTAATAAAATACAGGCAGATGTGTATCAAGTTTGACGCGGTGACGTCAGTCGAGAGACGAGAAAGTGAAGTAGGACCCCCCCTCCCCCCCTTCTGTGTGACGTCAAAAATAAAGGCCCAGACGCGGATTTCGCTTGATCAAAACAGCGGAGGAGCTTTTGTTCTTCTTTTCCCTAAAACACAGCAAAATGCCCAAAGTAAAGAGGAGTCGGAAGCCGCCTCCAGACGGCTGGGAGCTCATTGAGCCCACTTTGGACGAGCTGGATCAGAAAATGAGAGAAGGTGAGCCGGTAGAAGATTATGGTAAAAGCTGCGTGTTGGGCAACTGTAACATCTCAGCCTTCACTGCGTGTTTTTCTTTAGCTGGGCCATTGTCTGCAAGTCAAACGAAGCTTTTTGACGTTTTGGAAATACTACTTAAAAAAACTCCCAACTGGCTACATGAGTGCAGTCTAGTGCATTTTATTTGTACAGTACCTTTTAATGTTCAAGCTGCTTAAGGTCAGCATGAAAGCAACTCGCCAACATGATAATATAGTTTTAAAGGTGCAGTGGGTATATTTTAATGGCATCTAGCAGAATGGATTTATATATAAAATAAGTAAGTAAGTATGTTTAAATTAGTGTTTAATCACATGAAAATAAGAATGAGTTGTTTTTGCTACCTTAGAATGAGTCCCTTATATCTACATAAGAAGAGGGTCCTCTTCCAAAGAGGCCACTGTGTTGCACTGCCATGTTTCTACAGTAGCCCAGAATGGACAAACGAAACACTGGCTCTAGAGAGGGACTGTCATGTTTGTCAGGAGTTTAGCAGCCACCGTATGTTCTCCTACACACTTGGGTGGGAGGGAGGGGAAGGAGTATTAAGTTAGGTGCACTTTGCAATTTCACCACTAGATATCACTAAATCCTACACAGTGGTCCGTTAAAGTAATGTTTAAAAATACAGAAGTTCAAGAACCAATAATGAACAACAAATCAAGGGCACACACGTACACTTAGACTTGGGTCACTTCGGGGACATTACATAGATTTACATTCCTTTCATGGAGACTTGCTAACCCTGATCTTAACCACCAACCCAAAAAATCAGTGTTTTACCAAAAGTAGCCTATGAACGACAGACACTTGCACACAAATACACACATTCATACATGAAAACAGTGACTGATTTCAGTTCATCTGGTAGTTTTTTCCAGAGAGGTGAACTTCTGTAATCAAACTCCCACATGTGAGATGGTTGTAGTTCAGTCAGATACATATAAAATATTTGTGTTTTTTGTCTGTGATGCTGTATTTTGTCTTAATAATCAAGTATCTGATCATATAATGTTGGCTCCCTATCACCTACTCCCTACTAAAGGGAATGTTGTTACTATTACTGTGTACTATACAATTGCAGCTGCAACTATTTTCAGTACTTACTAATCCACCAGTTATTTTCAAAGAATAGTTAAAGTGTCTGTTATACTGTAAGTCAGTGGTCTTTCAATGTCTTACTTTCCAAACTCAAAGATATTCAGTTTGCTTTCATGTGTGACTAATAAAAGCATTACATCATCATATTTTAGAAGTAAAAAACAGCAATTTCTTTTGATTTAATTTACCTAAAAAGTGAAAATGGTTGACGATTAATATCTAGTCTAGTCAATTGTTGCAACTCTAAGTACAATGTTTATTTTAGACGGTTACATGCTTCCGGCTTTGTGGGAACAGTTCGGGCAAGGATTGTCCCCTGTGCACTAAGCCAAGACCATAGTGAGGTTTCTGAGTCTCGTGTGGAAGAACTTGACTGACCTGCACAGAGGCCTTAAACCAATCCAATCCAACAGCTTTGGGAGGAAATGCAACCGCAGCTGTGAGCCAGACCTTATCACAGAGCAAGTGCCCAACCTCTCTCATGCTCTTCTGGCTGAATGGGTTAAAACCCCTCCAGCCAGGTCCCAGAATTATTTAGAAAACCTTCTCAGAAGGCATTATGTCCGACGTGACTTCACTTGTTGGCATTATTCACACATGTCTTTTCTTACTCTCTTGGGTTTTTCTCTCCGTCTCAGCTGAAACAGAGCCTCACGAGGGGAAGCGAAAGGTGGAATCCCTCTGGCCAATTTTCCGGCTGCACCATCAACGAAGTCGATACATCTACGACCTCTTCTACAAAAGGAAAGCCATCAGCAGAGGTATGCAGGGTTTGAACGTTCCCCATTTCCTCTTCGTTCTTTCCCTTCTTCCTCTTTTTTCTTCTCTTTTCAGCTTATTATTATTGAATCCTTCTTTGTAATTCAACATGACTAATTTAGTATCTGTGGGAATTTACTAACTTGATTAAAGTTGAAAATACATTTTTGTGGGTTTGAGTAACACTCGCCAAGGGGTCTCTGATGTTAACTTAGTTAGTTAGTCACAGTTTCTTGAGAATTTGACATTTTCCAAGTCCCTGATACTTCTGGTTTTTTTTCCCTCTCTTGCAAAAAGCATGTTCCCTATTGCTTTTTTAATATTTGCACATGACTGGACATATGAAACTCAGTTTGTAGCTCTACTCTGTGTACTAGACACTAACCCAACGTCGTCTTTCTGTGTGTCCGGGCAGAGCTGTATGAGTATTGTATAAAGGAGGGCTATGCAGACAAGAACCTGATCGCCAAGTGGAAGAAGCAGGGCTACGAGAACCTGTGCTGCCTGCGTTGCATCCAAACACGAGACACCAACTTTGGAACTAACTGCATCTGCAGAGTCCCCAAAAGCAAGCTGGAAGTTGTAAGTCTCTCTTAAGTCATCTGTTTTTAATCATTAACAAAAATAAATAAATCCTGTTAATACTTTTAAAAATGTGCAAATATGTTTAAAAGTAAGATTTTCTTGTAAGATGCGTCCTTGTGGTCTAAATGTGGCTGTTTCTTTTCTCTCTCTCTCTCTCTCTGCAGGGACGTATTATTGAATGCACTCACTGTGGATGCAGAGGATGCTCTGGCTGAGAGCAATTTTTTTGGACATCCTTTTCTGTTGGACATCGGGGCTCAACCGACCTCCCCTCAGTGTACTATCCTAACCTTTTTAAAGCATTTCAGTCACTGGTTTCTTCCCAATCATCTTCAGCTGCCTTTATAGAGAGCAGTATTTAGTACTGTTCTACTTTTCAACACAAGGGGGGTGCAGGGATAAGACATCGAGAGGGTCCATACTGTGCTAATTACATTTGTTTTGTGTCTTTTTTTTTCTATATACCCGAGTGAAGCCCTATCTTTTAAGATGTTTAGAATAGTTGTTTCTGGATCAGGCTCGTCATTCCAGCTGTGAAGGTCATTTTCAATTCTAATACGTGTCATTTTATTTACAGAGTACTGGGAGGGAAAGTTTTTTTTCTTTGTACAAAACTGAAAATGTAATTGCTTCAAACCTGACAACTTTTTTCTTCATTGATGTATGATTTTAAATAAAACAATTCAGATTTACTTGTTCTCTTTTGCTCTTTTGAAAGTTTATAACCCAATTTTAGAGTTTTATTTTTCTTCATCTCTAAGCATATTTCATCTTTATGAATTGAATCTCAACAGCAAACATCTTCAAATTTCAGAGATCGTTATTCCCATATTAAAATGTTAAATTCCTTTGACCATAAATCCATAAATAACATGGTTTTCTACAGATGTTTAGAGACTGTTCTAGGTGTTCAGGTTGTTTTTTGTATTGAACATGTCAACATTTTTGTTCAGTAAATATATTTCCAATAGGGGTGTGATCACACACTCTGCTCACTAGACGAGACACGATATTGGATTCACGAGATCGAGACGAGACGAGATTTTAACTATTTTTAAGAAAACTTCAATGAGGAAATATGACTGTTCTTTTATTTGAAATTCACAAAATGGAAATAATGCAGGTGTGTTTTGAAATGTTTTAACTAATCATCTTGTAATGAATCACTTCAGTTCTACTTTCTAAATATATCATTAGCATATGCAGTATGTAGCACTGTAAAAGGTTTCCTCATATAGATAGATATTTGAACTTTGACATTATAAAAAGAAGACATGACGTGCAAATGAGCGATAAAAAACAATCGTCCCTTAATTATAGCTTGAAGCAGATCTCGTCACACCCCTAATTTCCAATAAGGATATTCACATGAAGTTTTCACCAGACTTTGGTATTAACTCAAGAAATCCACACATATAAAGAAATCAAAACATTAAAGTCCATAAATAAAGTTATGTGTAAAAAAAGTGTTGAACACACTAACCTGAACTTTATTGGAGAATCTTTAGTTTGTAATGACAGCTTCAAGACTCAAGACTAGTGCTCAGGTGTGATTTTGGCTCATTCTTTTAAACAGATTGTCTTTAAATCTAGAAGATTACGAGGGCCAGTTTGTGAACTCTGATCTCTAGTGTTGCCCTGGTGATGCTTACTGTAGAAGTTATGAAATACATCTGTAACCAGTTCCATTGAAATGTTTTGCAACTATCAGGTTGCGAAGCTCCTGGGAGAGCTTTTTGCTTTTACCCATCATGAGATGTTTCTTATGTGACACATTGAAAACAAAAAACCTTTTTATAGCTCATCAATAAATATGTACTAACCCAGCTGATATTCATTTGCACAGATCAAAGGTAGAATTACTTTATAACTACTTACAGATTTCAGCTGGTTTCTTGCTTTTCCTTGCCTTGGTGTGCTGCTTTTTCTTAGTGTGTTCAATACTTTTTGCCTGTGTCATTCCACTTCTTTACACATAACTTTAATGTTTTGATTTCTTTATGTGTGGATTTCTTTAATTAATACCAAAGGCTGGTGAAAATTTCATGTAAATGGCTTCATTGGAAATATATTTACTGAAAACAATGTTGACGTGTTCAATATGTATTTCCCCCACTGTAGCTCACTTAACATATAGTGACACTGATTTGAATTTTTCAAAAATCTAAAGAACAGGCCAAAACCATGTCAGCTGCTTGAGATAGGGGGGAATTGTCCAAAAGCTGTTTTGTCCTCTCATCTGAGGCACAATCATTTCATTTAATCTTTACTCTCAGCTGTTGAAGACTGAACATGACAGGATGGGTGCTAATGTTTTTCTTTCAATTACTGGCACTTATTCTCCTGTCGTCACCTTTCATCCTGCTGCTCCAGCAGGGCAATCAGATGTCTTCACAGATTAGCGTTTATTATTCATGACACCTTAAATATTCGCACATTCGTCATCGCTAAAGCAAGTGTCACAGTCAGGAGCCTGGTGGAGTCTTAATGTTTAATCTGTAGATTGCACCGGTCTGCCCCTCCCTGCATCTCACAGAGAGATTTGGCACAAACAACACAACAGATACTCTGACCTACAGTAACTACTGACTGAAAGAAGCATCAACTCAGAGATGGAGTCAAATAATTTAATGGAATAAATGAATATCAGCAACATTACATAAAAGCATCAAGACATTCACAACGTGCTCTATTGAAATCACTGGTAACGCCCCCTCATGATGACATACAAAAGGTGCACAGAAAGACATGATATGGCAACTTAAGGACACTGAGTGATAACATATTAAGCACACTGTGGTATGGCTTATTCAGATTACATTCACCCTTTTTGCATTTGAGGGACTATAGCTGGTAAAACAACTGCTGTAACATCTGAGCAGAAAAATGTGTTATTTAAGCAGTTAAAAAAAAAGACGTTACATGCAAAAGAAATAGCACTAAAATGAAATAATACATAAGATGTGATTAAAATGTGAGGTCACTTTTCATAGTTAAAAGCATTTGCCTGAGGCAAGTCAGTGCAGTGACACACAAATATGCCTTAAAACCTTAATCTGCCTTGTTCATAGTAGGAAGGACAGCAGCCATGATCCAAACATCGTTCGACCTTTCACATCAACACTCTGATCATGCAGTCACAAGTACAGTTACCATCCTAGATACAGAATTATAGCCACTCAGTGAGGGACAGTCAAATCTAAAATACTATCAGAGATGCTTCTTCAGAGTTGTTTCACTGGCCGATTTAAATATACAGATTTCTGACTTGTGCAGCTTTCAATCATCCTTCAATCAGAAAATTAGAGAGTCGTCAGCATAACGATCAACATCAGTTTTGTTCATGACGCAGATCCAACAAGGGATCGCTCAGAAGGCAATGTCTTCAATCAGGTGTCAAAGTTTTGTTTTTGATGGCACAAGGAATTAATGTGTCACATAATAAAATCTATACAAACAAAACGTCACCATCTCAGTAACATCTTTTCAAACTGTTCAGCAGCTCGTCCGAGTCAGTTCCTCCAAATATAACTAAACAGAAATATTATCAATACGATAATTCAACCTGGCACAAGACAGTCTCATGCTGACACCACAATACTCTCACACAACTTTAAGACAACAGTGAAATTCAATACATTTAGGTTAAGTAGCTTTAAAATTCTCCTGACTGTTTACAGTCATATGCATGAAAATGCCCACCAGCAGATAATATGGGTAGGTTTTGGCGGCTGCTGGCCCTTTGTGGGTGAGTATGTGTGTGTGTGTGTGTGTGTGGTGACGTTATTCTTCTGGACATGCAATTATCACGCGGAGCTGACTGGATCTAATTCACACAGCAAATACACTTCTCTTCATGCATCACAACCAACCAAGCAGCCTCTGGGAATGTATCCTCCATGCTCTCAAACATCAAATCTACTCAGTTAAAATCCAACATCATATCTCCGAACAAAAAAAAAAAAAAAGGACATTCATCCGTTAATGCAGGAATGTCAAGAATTCATTCAAACAAGCAAAATTAGAAACAGAGAGAGAAGAAATGTATGAAAGAGAGAACTGAAAGTGTTTTCAAAGTGAAAGAAAAAGAATCAATGATTAGGGTTTGTCCTTTGAAAGTTATGTGGTGCCTTTTAGTTTTCAAAGAGGGAGGCATGTCACAAAACCAGCTGTAACGAGCCTACACGCTGCTAATATGCTATCATCGACAGATTCAGAGAGACGTCTGATCTCTACAGGCGGAAAATGTCAGCATTTGCGAGTTTGTTACAGCAATCCTGAAAAAAAACAGTTTACTTATAGTTCAGACGATCCTGTATCATAGCTGATAAAACGGCTCAGTGATTGCTGGGTGTCGACACAGAGCTGTGATTTAACCTGTTAGCAGGCTGGTCGGGGTCGGACCAGCACTTACGACATACAGACAGCCTTTGATGGATTGAGCTTTCTAAGATGAGAAAATAATATGTGTGAGTGTAGACTGACCTTAAATAAAAGCCAGCACGAGTAACATTTATTTCCACGGAGGGAAAAAACACACAAATGGCTCAATAAGTAGAGCTGACCTTCATCTGTTCTGTCGACATTGTCTATGTGTGTGGGTGAGTGTGTGTGTTTGTGAGTGTCAATACGCTCTGGACCAACCACACACAAGTAAACCACTCACTGACATTCACTACTCACTCCATTTCCTATTTTCCTGCGCACAGAGGAAGGAGTGAGACCAGAGACAAAATAGCAAGGCAGAGAGATTACACAGATAAAACAAAACCAGTTTGCCCTGAAACTAAAATCATTTTAGACCTTATTGAGATCACCTTTGGTCCATTAGAAAACCAAAGGAACACAGGTGATTCCTGCTAAAATTAGTGTGTGAATCCTCCTCCCCAGTATAGTATTAGATTTTGTATAAAACGCTGGTGGTGTAGTTAAAACTAAAACAAGGTACTGCTGCATTGCTCCCGTTGGTGGGCTGTAGGTACTGATGAGTGATGAGCTGGCTGAGGTAGAGCAGTATGTGGCTGTCCTCCTCACCCAGCCCCAGCTGCTCCTGCAGGAAGCAGCAGCGTCGACCCTCCACGCCCTCTGGACCCTCCGTGGAGCTCACCGGCAGGTGGAGATGGTGGGTGAAGGTAAACAGGAAGGCCTTGGCTGCCAGGCGACAGAGTGTGCTCTGCACGTGAAGGAAGTAGGTGGAACCACGGCGGATGTAGGTGCGGTGGTCCGCTATGTTGGCAAGAAGTTGGCCGCGATATGGTGGACAGCGCAAGGTCTTCTGGTCTGCATCCAGGATGGAGATGTAGCGACTGTAGCGGGACAGCGAATAAAGCATGCTGGAGCCCACAGGGGACGCCACTCTGTGGGAGAGAGACACAAATATTTGCTTGTAAAGTCAGCAACATATTTTTATTCCACTTCCACCATTATTGATTTCAAAATGTTCTTTTAACTACTTTAATCCTAAAGCTAAACCAACAAAGTTGTAAATTTCAGTGCTTCATAAATAATGAAGAAAAACATCAAACAAGAATGTAAAGCTGCCACTAACAATTATTTTCATTATCACTGAATCGGCTGATTATTTGTCTTGTTTTGTCAGATCAACAGTCCAAAATCCAAATATAGTTTCCTGCCATGTATGACAAGGAAATGCTTCAAATCCACAAATTTAAGAAGCTATACAAGCAAATATTTGGCATTTCTGTTTTAAAAAATGACTGATTAAGTTGCTGATTAATTTTCTGTCCACTGACTAATCGATTAATCAACTAATCGTTGCAGCTCTACCCATTTTACAGTTGACTCCATCACTTTGCCACCACTCATCTGCTAGTAAGCTAAGTTTTTCCAATCTAGTGGTGTCTTATACTTCATATACTTCATATTTACACTGTATAGTGTACATTAACAACTGGTTTAAATTGTTCTAAATCAAAGTTTTTCTCCAAATTGTTGTGAAAAGTAATATTTTTAAGGAGGACGTTCATTCTCAACCCCATCGGTTTTACACATCATCACTAAGTACAGTCTGCATGTCCAATTCTACCATCATGTTAAATGCTGTACTTCCAACACAGTGACACTTGAGCTCTACCAAAACATTATTACTAAATCTGCACATTGTTCATCATGTTATATTTAGCAATTGTTTTGCAGAATTCATATTGAAAAGGCTCAGATAATGGAGTCTATAGTTCTATGGACACTGTTATAAGTTACCTTGTGTGTTTGACCCTTTCAATCATTATTATGCAACAACTAAGTAGCTAATATAAAGCTACGTGGACATGTCTGCTCTACATTAAAAGGGTAGGGATGTACAAATGAACAAAATCTACAGTTCAATGTTCATGGTGTTCATTTTTAATACAGCCGAGTGCCTATCTCAATTACTTCTTATGTTCAACCAAGTAGGCATATAATATAATTTAAAGCTGGTCTCTGTTTGGTGTGTAATGATGTAGCATTTATAATATGAGAAATCAGAAATGTCACAATCCCATCTGACCCCCTCCTCCTTTGTGTGTGTCTATCTCTCAGCGCCTACAACTTTCCTCTCTGAAGGTAAAATACTTCACAGCCCACTCACATTTATGAAGAAAAAGAGATCAGATGGAAAAGAAAGGAATGAAAAAAAAAGGAGGACAGATGTGAATAGTTAGTTGTGAGTCATCAGCGACTGAGTCATAGCAGATAAGTAACAGGAGGGTAGTAGTGTGATACAAGCTAAGAATGAGACTTCGTCATCAAACTCAATCTTTTAGTAAATGTTAATAACATCATCTGTCTTTTGTTTCACCTATTCTGTGTTGAGCCCTTTCTGTAAGATCTGTACATACGTTTTTGTTAAATGCTTTAAATTAAAATACAAACTGGACATACCGTTGCAATCCAATGAGTTTCCACCTCTGCAGGTCAGTAAGGGTGAATGGGCAGGACAGCCAAGCTTGAATCCTCTCACCACACTTCCCAGGACTGGGCACGAAGAGGGCCAGAGCAGCAACCAGGCGGCGGACCCTCCCCTCATCTGCCCCGAGCACCACCAGGGTCCTTCCACTCAGCAGACACCACAGAGCTTGCATGGCAAACGGGTACTGTCGCACAAACCTCAAGGCTCCTTGTCCAGCCTTCTTCCTTTGACGCAGGGTCACTGCCCCTCCGTAGCCGAGAGGTGAGGCAGCCCGGTCAGAACCTGTAGAAGCACTCATGGTACAATCCCAGCCATCCTCCACTGAGGTGCGGGAAACAGCATCTCCCAGGACCCCCACAGGCAGCTCCAGCCCAGCTACGGGGCTTTCTGAACACGGGGAACCCACAGCATAGTCGTCCTGGAGTGGAAGCAGGGCCTGGGGCTCCTGGTTGACCACCAGTGTTTGAGAGAGGGGCTGTGGGTGGGAGTTTTGGCTCAGGTGAGGCACTGATTCTGGTGCAGAAGCCTCATAAAGGAAACCCTCTTGGGCCATACAGCATGCAGTGTCTATTTGAACCAGCAGATCAGACACCTCCTCAGCTCCTCCATCACACACATCCTCCCTGCTGGCCTCCAGCCCAGAGACCGCTTCCAGCAAAGAGTTGGGTGTCTGGGCTTCTTTGTTGTCACCCTCATCATCTCCTGCAGTGGTTTCCGTCTCCTCACTGCTGCTTTCCCTCTCCAGGTCAGTGTTATGGTCTGGGTCCGGTGTCAAATCAGAGTCAGGATCAGGATCAGGATCAGGAGCTTCTGACTTCATACCAGCCAGATTCTGTTGCGTCTCGGATTGTCCCAGCCCACTCTTGTCACTGCTAAAGCTTCCTTTGGTCTCCTCCGAACTCTCCTGGGTCTCCAGAGTCTGGTCTGAGGGGGAAGACTCCAGGTGGCTCTCCCCAAGCCCAAGCTCACTCTCCTGAGTATGGCTAGTCTCGGAGGCTGGGTCTAACAGGTCCGGTGGCTCCAAAGAGTCGAGCTCTAAATGATCTGGCCCCAGCACTATGGGAGGAGGGTTTAAGAGTGAGTAGTTGTCTATAGCATGGTTCACAGCACAGAATGGTCTGAGTGTTCTCCCTTCGTCCTCATCATCATCACCGAGGTCTTCCTCAAACAGGAAGTTTGTAAGTCTCTGTTTCCTGCGTAGCGCCCTGTCCAGGCGGCGCGTGTGCAGGTAGCACAAGTCGCCTCGGAAACTCCTCTCAGTCTCCTTCAGGAGCTCCACGGTGGCGCTGTAGAAAGTGTTTTCACACAGCTCTTGGAGGGTCTTGAGACGCTTGTCGAAACACTTGGCGGACTTAGCTTTGATCAGCTGTGGAGTGTAGGACGGCCTGCGTTTAACGCTCTCGTCCTCTTCCTCATCCCCTTCTCCATCACCTCCTCCACCATCAGCCCGACCCTCCTCCCCCTTCTCCCCTTTGTTGTTGTAACTGAAGGGGTTGGCAAGCTTGGCGTATTTGTCCAACAGCGCCTCGCACTCGCTCAAGCATTCGGACATACACTTCTGGCAGGTGACGGCGTGAGGGTCCCGGCGCGGGCGGCGAGGGTACAAGCTGATCTGTCTCAGCAGGTCTCTGTGTTCATAGATGCTCTTTTCCACGTTTGCAAGCTCGTTGGCCTTCTCCACGGCGTGAGCGGAGTACATACGCTGAGGGCCCGCCTCTCTCTGCAGACCCTCCTCCCTCTGCAGCACCGAGTGAGTGTACCTGAGGGAAAGAACAAACACTTATTGACGCAAATGTGTCATGATGTTGACATTATTGAACATTTTCCTCAAGAGGAGCATCAGAGTAACTTAGTAGCAATACACAACAGAGACAAATGACACACTGAAAACCTGCACTGCAAGATCAGGAGGTTACGAGACATTTATCCTTATTCAATCTATGTCTATCTATGTGGGATAGCAGTATTGAAGTTCTTACTCCAGGTCTCGGAGCTTCCTCTGCAGTTCCTTGGCAAAGGCTCTTCTGTTTCCAGCCTTCAGACACTCAGAGGCCTGTGAGAAGCGGAGGGACAGCTCCTGGAACTGCAGCATGATCTTCCTCTCATCTGCTGAAACATACGCCATGCAGAACGGTCGCACAAAGCCCCTCGCTTCCAAGTCGTAAAGTGTAAGGTGGTGGACGTAGGCGAACGCCCCTTCCTTTGAGTCTCCCAACACCACCCTGGAGTCCTCCACAAAGCTGAGCCTTGGGTAACCGCTGCCTGGTGGATGCCCCACGAAGGAGGCCTGGTAGTCCACTGACATGATGCGCAGGGAGAAGTAGTTGAGATCGAAGGTGCCGCAGATTTTAGGGTCATCGGGGATGGTGAGGAGAGGCTGAGGACCCACCTGTTCAGAGAACTCAGAGATGAGGATGAAGTCTTTGGTGAACTTGGCATAGGAGGTTTTGGCCCAGGGGTTGGAGTCAGCCAGAGGATAGAGGGGAACAGAGAACTCCTCGGGGAGAGCCCAGGGGTCGGGACTGGTCTGCCCATACTCGTCCTCTTTAGTGAAAGCCACCAGGTCAGGTGAGCCTATCATAGT
This sequence comes from Scomber japonicus, assembly GCF_027409825.1. Lineage (NCBI taxonomy): Eukaryota > Metazoa > Chordata > Actinopteri > Scombriformes > Scombridae > Scomber > Scomber japonicus. The sequence continues at coordinate 10,498,002 of NC_070595.1, read as the reverse complement.
GGTGTTGTTGAGCAAGGCATGAGACACACAACACACAGTGCAGCTCAGCTAATAAACCAGCTGTCAGAGCACAGCAGCACACGGGACACTCAGACTGATCATTCTGCCCTCACATTGTCCAGACTGCACTTTAAACAGAGAGGTTAAAGAAGATGGAGAGAGTCCAGATAAAAAACAAGACAAATTATATTATTTTTTTTAAAAGGGGGGGAGGCGGGGTGTCCCAGAGCATAAGGGGCCCGAAATTCAGCTGCACCCCTGTAGATAACAGGTCCACAGAACGGGAGCGTTAAATTTATCTGAGAAAATAAAAACGAGCAGAAATACAAGTCAGGGTTCCTGTTAACAAAAGCAATTATCTTGCGCCAGTCACAGGCTCCCGAGCAGGCATCAGACCATTGATGCTGAGCAGAGAGACAAACCCCAGAGCAGCGGGCTCCTCCTCATCAGGTCTTCATGCATCGAGTCCATCACGTCTCTGTGTTTTCAGCTTCAGTGCGGCGAGACGGACACACAGAAACCCCGCTAATACACAGGAGCGCTTATATCTGATTTTCACGTTCAGAGACAGACGCCATGTTTACCCAGCTGGTTGTAGTCTTGTCAGGTGACCAAACCCACCTCCCATCTGGAGGAAATCCACCCTAAAACAACAACGTTCACATATTTTGTTAAGGTTTGAACTGTTCATATTTTAAAGAGTAAATGACTACAAATCCTGGAGCTACATCACAGATAGTGAAAATATTTGATTCATAAAATTAAACCAAAATCAAAGTAAATAAATTATAGCTACTAGGCCTACTAATAAATGAATAACAAACAATCATTACATTCAAAAAAATCTCATTTGGGTGAAATTATTGTTTGTTAGTAATATCAATAAAGATTAATCCCTTAAAGTAAAATAACGTATTGCCATACTGATGTTATGAGTTGGTTCCCTTTCCCCTTTCTTTTGGTCAGTTGTGCAGTTGAATTTCCTTCATCAATAATAATAATTCATCATTAATAATAAAATATGTATCCTGAAATAATCTGATAAACAGCAACATTTTATAAACTCAACAATTTTTATCTAAAATACCTGGCTTTCACCATTGTCTCTCTTTTATGTATACTTAACATGAAATTACATACTTTCTGTATGTAATGAATAGAACATTATGGACCTGTAAAGCATAAAATAAAGTTTCCCTGACAAGAAGTAGCTCCTTTTCAGTGGGTCTATGCTGCCATGTGTAGCAGCTATACATTTTTGTGTAATACTGAATCCTATTCTTATGTCTTTTTGTAAATATACGAACTATAGAAAATACTAAACAAATGTTAAATGTGTAGAGACAATTCTGAAGTCATTAGCTTACTGTCCTCAGTGGTAAAGAAGGTTTGTTAATTAAATTGAGAAATGTAATTTCTGATTTAGGGTGGATTTTCCTTTTGTAATTTGACAGTACTATTAATGAAACATATATTTATCGATACAACGTATAATTATTAATCTGACACATGTTGCATATGTAGATAATTGCCAATCTGAATGTAGTTTTAAAAATATTATATTAAAAAAAAAGTATTGATTTTATTGAGCCCTTTGGTAGTACCAGTAATTTTACGACAGTACGACCGTGATTACGGTAGTTTTTGACAGGCGGGCGCCGAATTTGTAAACAAGTAAAGAAGTCTCATATAAAAGTTTTATTTATATGGTTTAATGGCTTAGCGTTGTTGTGTCCCTGTTTGGTTAATCGGTAGTGAAGTTAGTGAAAAGGTGAGGACTTTTTTGTCTATTTGTAAATGTGTTTTGGGAGCAGGCAGTAGCTTTATGTGGATGCCGGAGCTAACATGCTAGCACACAGTGGACAGACAGCAGCGGGGTTGCCTAGAGGACAGGCCGCCTCATGTGAGATCTGTCCGGCATGCTGGCACTGAACCTCCTCGGTAGATATTTGCTTCGCTCGGGACTACACTGGCCAGACGTCCGGCGGAGGTTTGTGTGTGCGACTCAGATTAGCCGGTGTCAAGACCGACCGCAGCCGGCAGACATGCCCCGGGGCCGTGGTCAGATCACCCGGGTCCTCTGCGTCGCCGAGAAGAACGATGCAGCCAAAGGCATCTCAGAGATCATGTCCAACGGGAGATCCAGGAGGGTTAGTACTATCTCAAACAACTCCAGCTCACCTTGAGTTAGTCCAATAGTGCAGCTAAAATGACATGAAAATGTGCTGCTTCTCAGTGCATACACAGATAAGTTTAAAGGTTTGCAAGTCTGTCCTAAAACAACAGTCAGGTGCCCATATAAACAGTGAAATAGGTTTTCCTCTCTGTAATCATTCCTCCTGTTCATACTGGCTGTTAAAAGATCTCCTTCAAATGTGCTTTCAATGGAAGTGATGGAGGCCAAAATCCACAGTGTGTCCACACAGTCATTTAAAAGTGTATTTGAAGCTTATATGAGGCTACAGCAGTCTAAGTTTGGCATATCAAGTGGATACCTTCCACATTTACAGTCTTTTTAGCATCAAAGTACTTGAATTGACTAATTTGAACGCTTCAGATTAGCTTCTTATAAACTTTTAAATACATTTTTGCACAGAAAAGATTTTGTCTTACATTGTAAGTGCATTATGAAGAGGGCCCTACTCATAGCAAGTAAGAACAGGAGGAATGATTACTGCAAGAAAAACATATTTCTATGTTCATTTAGGCACCTGATTATTGTTTCAAGGCTGGCATGAAAAACAGTGAACCCGTTCTTTATCAATAGCAGGTAACAAAGTCTCTGACAGTTGATACATTACTGTCACAGTTTACATATGTTGTCATACTGTCCACCTGCAGGTGCTTGATTACATAAATGGGATAAATAAAACTCTGGGTTAACAAAATAACAGCAACACTATACACTACAATAATCTAATGCACCTCAAATATAAAACTATAGCGTCAGAATGATCATAGAGTTGACTCAGTCCCTCTGTGACTCAGTCTGAAGAAAAGGCTATCAAGCTGTAAAAGACTCCATACAATTGAAAAATACATATGGCATCCTCTGTTCCTCATCTTTATTTTTTTCTCTTCTTTTACGTCAGCACTAATGGTCTTCTTTTTCATTTCAGAGAGAAGGGTTGTCAAAGTTTAACAAAATCTATGAATATGAATATCATCTCTTTGGTCAGGTAAATGAAACAATTACATATATTATGCACACTTGCACTTGATAAGTTGTTTTATGTTTTATGTTGTCATTGATTTTATTGCTTTCATTATTCCCCATCTTGCTCCAGAATGTGACGGTATCAATGACGTCAGTATCAGGCCATTTACTGGGTCTAGAGTTTAAAGCACCGTACCAGAAATGGTAAGTTAAAAAAAAGGCCTGTGTGCATAACTGTATATCATACACACACTTACTTTTTATACACTAAGTGCTGACTGTGTGTTTCTTTTCTTTCCAAAGGCACAGTTGTAGTCCTGTGCTGTTATTTGATGCGGAGGTAGAGAAGTACTGTCCAGATAACATGGTGCAAATAAAGGTATGCTCTCATCTTTACTTTGTATTGTAATGAGTTTATGGGACCTGTCACTCCTGCTGTGTGTGTGTGTGTGTGTGTGTGTGTGTGTGTGTGTGTGTGTGTGTGTGTGTGTGTGTGTGTGTGTGTGTTTGTGTTTGTGCGGTATAAGTGATTGTAATAGTCCTTTAACCAGGATTTACTCCCAACCCAATTTCAATTTTCCTTTCTCTCCAATAAGTAGTGCTGTTGCAGAATGACTGTATATTCATAAAACCAGGATAAACTAAACCATCTGTTCTTTATTTCAAGGTCAGCCCAGATGATGTACTTTTATTGTCTTTTCATCTCTTAGCAGCAGGAGGCCACAATTTCCAGATATAATAATGCTTGATATAGATAACAGGCATGGACTTGAAAGATTTTAATGAAACTTTAATTCTATCTAATCCTCTTTCTTGCCTCTTTCTCTCTAGCGGACATTGGAGAAAGAGGTGAGGCAGTGCCAGGCCTTAGTCATCTGGACTGATTGTGACAGAGAGGGAGAAAACATCGGCTTTGAAATCATAGATGTCTGTAAAGCAGGTACGATTATAATATGTGTTTGTTGTTTTTGTGTGAATGTGCAACTAAATTCCTTTTCAGAAATGTAAAGTACATAGTAGTATGTCTTGTTTGTGTGTAAGGCCCGTATTTCTGTGATGGTATAAAGGCCAGAGACTAGAAGGTTTTATGTATCATTATCTGCGTAAAGCTCCTGATAACAATATATGTTTGTGTGTATCTGTGTTTGTTTGTGTTTGTCTTTTTCAGTGAAGCCAAATTTACAAGTCTTCCGGGCAAAGTTTTCTGAGATCACCCCAAACTCCATACGGACAGCTTGTGAGACTCTAATTGAGCCAGACTCTAACATCAGCGATGCCGTGGATGTCCGCCAGGAGCTGGACCTGCGGATAGGTGAGGTAGCACCCTCACACTATGGTACACAGTGCAAAGAGACATATTAATACACTAATTCTCTCTCCTGTGCTCATCATCTGCAGGTGCATCCTTCACTCGCTTCCAAACCCTTCGCCTGCAGAAGATCTTTCCAGAGTCTCTTGCCAATCAGCTGATCTCATACGGCAGCTGTCAGTTTCCCACTCTTGGCTTTGTGGTGGAGCGCTTCAAAGCCATACAGGCTTTCATACCTGAGACTTTCTACAAGATCAAAGGTACAAACTCTGCCATGCACAGACACACAGATCCAGTTTTATACAGAGTCTCACTCCCCCCTTCTGTTTTCTGGGTTTTACCTTGTCTCAGTGATGCATGAGGTGGAGGAAGACATTGTAGAGTTCAGTTGGCTGAGAAACCGACTCTTCAACCACACAGCTTGCCTGGTGCTCTACCAGATATGCATGGAGGTATGTGCAGTATGTTAACTTGTCTAAATATGAATCTATGAATTGTTGCACAAAATTTTAGAATGCTATAATGAATTAAAACAGTCCACATAAAATGTACATCATCTACTACAATTTTTATGTAGTGAAATCGCTGCTGTTCCTATTGAATCAAATCTGAGGTTCTGTGATGCATCCCTTTTTTAAATTCTGATTGAACATTTCAGATCAACTGCTTACATGGGATGTGATCTTATACATTTCATTTAATTGGGTGCGTGACATGCGCAAAAGTCATGAATACTTCTGGGCGATACATCAGAACGTCTCTACTGACCAGCATTAGCCAATATCAGAGGGGTGGGGGTAGTCTGTCAACTTGTTAGGTTAGGCTGACCCATTGTTGCTAACTGTGGGGCTTCCCTTCACATGAATCTTCCATTAAGTATTTATTCCAACCAGACAGAAATTATGACACTAAGCATTTATATGGCACTAATAAGAGATTATCAAAGGTTTTCACTACCCCTCTTAATTGAAAATTCCTTCCAATTAGGCCTGATCGGGCTAGTCTCTTCATAGCTTGAGATATTTTTATTCTAATTGGGGTATTATTTTTATTACTAGTGAAATATTAGGATCCATGTAAATGTAGCCAGTGATGTCATATGTCATGTGTGCTGTTTATACTTCAGTGGGGAGTTTTTTGCAGATTGAACTGTCTAGTGATAAAACACAATCAAAAGTCACATTTTCCTTGGTAACAATTAGTTAAACCACATTTTCTCATATACCACTGCACACACGATTCCCCATCCTCACAGTGGAACCCTTAATAGTTATTTATAGTGAAAAATAAACACAAAATCAATGGTTATGACTCTGACATTTATTTATCATACTCCGTATTTTAGACATTTATTTGCTAAAACAGGAAATTCAAAGTAAAATATGGGTCTGAATAACAGTTTTATGACTTCTGTTTTCTCAGTATCACATAAGCCAGATGCCTCTCTTTTTCAGTTAAGTTAAACAAACACATATTCTAGTTATCATTATATTTTTCTTTTAAATTTTACTTTAAAAAAATCAAAAACTTTTAATCTGTATAGATTTCTTTACTTTCCTGTCGCTATCCTCACAATTTTATGCCACTTCCCCAAACCAACCAACAAATTACAGCCTTTCCATTATTCATTCTCTCAATCAATCCCGTTTGTGTGCCATTTTCACCTCTACTTTCAGCCATATATATATTCAAAAACACCCTCCTACACATGCACATCTTCATCTCTACCCTCATCCACTGCCCTCCGCCCCCTCATCAACTCATCACTTCTATCTCTGGGACAGTGCCATCCAGAAACTGTTTATAAAACCAATAGTTAGCCAATAAATAAACTCCAACAAAACTGAAAGGCGCAACAACCATAAATAAGTAACATTCAAACTAAAAATAATATAAAAAACATAACACTGACATTAGCAGCAAAATCTGATGAAACCCAAAAGTGTTCCAAGCATGCCTCGCTCCATCCTTCTTCCATCACTTCAAGCCAAGGTGACCATCAGTTTTTGAGTCATGCATTTTGCAGTCTCAGCAAAATTTCTTTAACTACTGACTACCATGCACCATACGTTGGAGGGTCTTTTTTTAGGCCAGCTCAGTGTTATTGTTTTCTTGGCTGCTGCAGGAAGAATACATAGTAAGTTCATCTTTTGCCTGCTCATCACTGCTTCTGGCCTCAAGCATGGCCAGCAATGGGTGCCTCAGTAGTTGAAAACCAAATATTTTTTATCAAGTAAATCAAATATCTCCCTCCAAAGGTTATCCAAGGGAAAGCACTTCTGAAGTATATGTTGTTGTAGACTTCTCTCCACATTTCCTCCATCATGCTCTTGTTGAGTGGTGTCTATTTAAATAAAGTGACTTTGAGTTTCTAAGGAGATACCTTCCCAAACCTCCTCGCTAATTTTCCAATTCAATCTCCCCTTCCCATTTTTATTTAATATGTAGGGTGTTTTCTTGTTTCATACTAAATTATGCTCTATATTGATTGGATATTGCTCTCTTGTGAGCTTTCTGTATTGAATCGTTTGTCATACTTTTATTTGAAGATATATAAAAACTATATCTTGACTAACTAACTCTTGACAGATTAAATGCATTAGCCAACAGTTCAAATGTTTTAATTCTTGATCTTTAACGAACTGGTGTCTCAATCTTTTGTATCCACCCTGTCTAATTTTTTTTTTTGTAATTCACTTTTTTATTGTTTTTCAATACAAACAACTTTATCACATAGGATAAGAAATATACCATACAAGTGAAATAGAAAAAAAAAAAAAACATATTTGAAACAGACCCTACCAATAAAAGTAAAATACAAACAAAATACAAATAAATGAATGAAAAATTAAATAAATAAAAGAAAAAGAAGTCACAGGGTAAGCAGTATCATCATCAAAAATCAGCATACAGCATCATTACACCTCCCAATGTATATCACATTATCCTTATAAAACCTTGCTATTCACATAACATCTCATTCACAAGTAGCATAAACCCCTATGGTCAGACATCATCACAAAGGAAACACCATCCAGGCCTCCCAGAAAGGATATAAAGCACCAAAATAGCAAGAGAAAGAGCCTTCACCCTGTCTAATTTTAGGGGTATAACACCTTTTTAGATGAGCAATCCTTGCCAACACCAGTACATCACTAAGGAGACCAAATGTCTGCTGCACCACTCTTCATGCTATAAGAGTAGTTATTTACCATCTACACAGTATGTCTTCTATGGCTTTATCCTCAGTGAATGGAGTGTTTGATATAGGAATTGGAGGAGTACAGACTAACTTACTTGAATTAATTTATTATAGTTTGCTTATATAGGTCTTGTTCTATGGTCGTACCCAAATATATACCTTCTGTAGGCCACTTGAACAAGATAATGCTCTCATCTGATATGTGATAAGCAAGTTCAGAAGCAAGGCATGGCCAAGCAATGCATCAGCCTCGGGACTGAACTTAGAGGTTCCAATAAATAAACTAAAACATCATTCACATATAGAGACATTTTATGGATTTCCTGCTGATTTCTATCCCTTTCACAATTATATCACCTCGTATCACCTGCGTCAGTTACAAAAAGGAGCAGTCATAGCGCGTAGGTTTAAAATAGAAACAGACAGGATACACGGTCAAATGCTTTTTCTGCATCAACCGCTAATGCCATGCAGGGATCTGGGTATTTCTTACTATACTCCATAACATTAAGCAGTCAGTGAATGTTATCTGACAGATAGCTATGACTGTAAGTCTTGTCTGGTCTGCTTGTATAACCGACTCCGCTCACTTAGCTAAAATAGAACCTAAAAATTTACAGTCGAGATTTAATAATGCAACTGGCCTCTAGGAGATGCAATCAATGGGATATTTATGTTCTTTTGTCATCACTGAGATTTTCACCTTCTTTAGAGCCAACAACAGTTCTGATTACATCTTCAATTTCCTCTTATTGGTTATTAGTCTGTCCATAAACTCAGATGACATAGGGTCTATTTTAGGTAGTTTGGTGGATTTTAATAAGGAATCAGTTATTTGTGGGTTGCTTTCAGTTTTTTTTGTCTGAGTGTAGATCTTTGTAAAATACAGCAAAGGCTTCTGAAATTGTATTTGGTTTATATAGGGATGGCTTGTGTTTTTTGTTCCATTGATTTTTGGGACTTTTTTTCTCAATTGGGGTGCCAAGAGGCAGCTAGCTCTACTCCTAGGTGTAATGCTTGAATCAGACATTTCTTTTAATATTTTTTCCAACGGAAGATCGTCAAGTTTTTTTGGGGGGGGTTTTAAGATTTTTTTCCGGCATAGACACCTTTATTTTAGCAGTAGATAGACAGGAAGAGAGAGGGGGGTGTGACATGCAGCAAAGGACCTCCGGCCGGGATTCGAACCGGGGTCAGCTGCGCATATGGCATGTGCTCCAACCATCGACCACCTGGGCGCTAAGATTGTCAAGTTTATGTTTAGCCTCTTTAAGCTTGTGGAGATTTTCAACGGATGTTTTTGAAATTGAAGTCAATCTGATTATTTTCCCCCTTAACACAGCATTTACCATGTCCCTAACATGGTCGTACAGGTAACAGTCTGTCCCACATCCCAAACCATTGACTCTGGCACATGATCACACAGAGTTACGTTAAGAATTTGGCATTCTAATACTATCTATATGATTCATTTCTAGGCATAAAAAGTAATCAATTTTTTTTTCTTTTTTCCTTCTCTTTTGAGGGTTGTTCAAACCCTTTACATCAATGGTTCTCAAAGTGGGGCCCAGGAATCCCCAGGGGTCCCCAGCAAAAGTGGGATATATAGTTTTGCCATAAATCCGTCTCTGTATACTCATTCTTTCTTTCCTGTAAGTTCCAGTGGTTTTGGTAAAAGTCATAAAAGGCATTAGACCATAAGAAAAATAAGAGTAAATCAACCAGAGATTTTAGAGTGACATTATTTTAACAAAAGCTGCTGTGTCTGAAACAACTTGCCCCAGCCTCCTGACTTTGGTCAGGAAGCACAGTAAAACCTACCTTAAAGATTCAGTGGTAAGATGTAGTTAACTTTAATCCCTTCAAACTGTAGCTCATACTCAACATTCACTGTTACACTGACTGCTGTGCTTACTGCTAACCAGACTCCACTATGCTGCAATATCTCAATATCAAATCTCCTCATACATCCACAAAGAGTTATAATGACAATGTATGTATGAGGAGACAATGACAATATAAGCAGTTATTATCATACCACTCAGACAGCCACTATTATTATCACCTACACACTCTTTGTGTAGTCATGGTGGTCATTTTAACTTTGTGTGATAGTGTCAGTACATCCTATGTTTTTGTAACTGCTGTTGCTAATGCACCAGAATCCATCTGAATCTATAACTGTCAGAAAAACACTCACACTTGTTGTTTGCCAAGATACTCAGAGCTGACAAGGGTGTAATTATCACTAAGCTGGTTTTCACTGTTTGCCACGGTGCAAGATGTAACTATCAGGAGCCAAACTCATGGAACACAAATACTGTACGTCACTGCACACTGGCAGTCAAAAATCTGGATGTGGTTGTTTCCCTCCTTTTGATACGTACTAGATAATGAAGAGGAAAGGCACAGTTGAGTGATTATGGAAATATAATATAGGCTTTTATATATATATATAAATAAACAACAATTGTATCTCATGCATCTCTACTAATCTTAGAGATGCATGATTACATATTTGATAATTAAATCTTTGCAGTAAAGAAGTCTCCAAATTTTACAATAAAGCTTCATTAATTCATATTTTATATCAACAGGTGAATATCTATAATTAATTGTCTGTACTATAATGCCAGTCGTAGTGAGAAACCTACAGAGAATCATCATCCATCTCTATGGAGCTACAGTGTAGTTATTATCTTCTTCCTCTCATTGTTATGGTTTCGCTCTCATTAAGCAGCATTCAGACTGATTATTTAACGGAAATGAATGAAGTTATTTTGCTAAAACTTGGCTGGATTGAGCCTTTTAGATGTGATGACTTAATTCTTCACTTTGTCACACATAGTAGTAAACTGTATGTCTTTGGATTTTGAGCTTGACAAAGTCGGATAATGACAAACACATGACCTTTAACCGTGGGATATTAAAACAGGCATTTTCACTCTTTTCTGACATTGTATAGACAAAATGAGTTATCAAGAAAATAATCAATAAGCAGATTAATAAATCAATAATGAAAATAATTCAGTTGCAATAAGTTAATTGCAGCCCTTCAAAAATACAAGGGGCTGTGTTTATAAGCAAAGTAGGAAGGAAGTTAGGTTTTATTAACAGATCAATGAGTCTGAAGTGGTTAACAATAGTTAATACTAGTGATTAACAGTTAGTAAAGCTCATTTATATGAATGAGGGGGCTGTATTTTTTCATGCAGGGCTAAAGATGATCTTAATGTAGCCTAACCATTCTGCACCTGTCTGGAATTATTGAATTATCGAAGCTTAAAACAGCTAACAACAATTTGGTACAATTCTGATGCAAATTGGACCGGCTTGTGTTTGATTGATGTATTAATTTGAAAGATCCTGTTACCATTTGTAATTATGCACTGTTGGATTAAGACCTATTTGCACCCATGATGATCCCTATTAAGTTATAAGTTCATCAATCATCAGGAAACAAAGCAGCTGCCAAACTCTTCTTTCACTTTTTGGTTTGTTTGTGCATCCCAAAAACTATTCTGAGGTTGGGGGTGACCAGTGCTGCAGATCAAACCCCTCTCTGCCTCCTGTTTGTGTATCTGCTATTAAATAAAGAAAGCATGCAGCTGCATCTGTAAGCTCAGGACACAACAGTATATTTGAATGTGTTGTCAACCTGCCTGAATAAAATGGGCTAAAAGCCACGTGTAAAAAGGTGCACATGAGAATATCAGTTTATTCATTTCCAGGATCCCATAGCAACAGTCACCTCAGTAACCAGCAAGCCCAAGAGCAAGTGGAGGCCGCTTCCTTTGGACACAGTGGTAAGAATATAAAATCTAATAGCTACACACATACATATGCACATAATCAGGCTGTGGATGTTTATGTTACAAAATGAATGTTGTTGTTTTCTCAGGACAGCAGGAACTGTTTTATTTTGTCAGCTTCTGTCTCCTGACTCGTAAACCTGCTCGCTGCTTTGTCCCACTCTGAACAGTCCTTTATCTTCTTTATCTTTTCTGTTCTAAACCAACAGGAGATGGAGAAACTGGTATCGCGGAAGCTGAAAATAAATGCCAAAGAGACCATGAAAATAGCTGAAAAGCTCTACACCAAAGGGTGAGTGTCTGACTTTTAAACAGGCAGCATTTTAGGTCATTTGGGGGGACACACAGAAAAGTATTGTCTTGGTCTATATGCTTAATGTCATCAACACTTAGTATTTTGAATCTTTCATTTGAACTTTGGAAGCACCTCAAAGATGTGCTTATTTTTTCTACATGAAAAGGCGCCATCTGGCAGTGTGGTGTCTTTCAGGAAGGGTTTACCAGCGATGTCACATTTCCAAAGTCTCCGTTTGTGCGGTACCAAGATGACTTGTTGTGACTATGTGTTTGTTTCCTCTCAGGTTTATCAGTTACCCCCGTACAGAGACGAACAGCTTCCCTGCAAGCCTGGCTCTCGCCCCCCTGGTGGAGCTGCAGACGCATAGTCAGGACTGGGGGACATTCGCTCAGCGGGTGCTCGAACAGCCCGGGGGTCCCAACCCACGACAGGGCAAGAACTCTGACGAAGCCCATCCCCCCATACACCCCACCAAGTTCACCAACACACTGCAGGTAGGTCCACAAAGACAGGAACTCAGTTTTGTATATAATTCATTAATTTATTCATTTTTACCTCTCAGAGGCAATTTCCAGCCTCTGGGGACATGTCTAAACAAACATCTTGTACAGTTATATGTTTGTAATATAATTATATATGCAATTGTATATTTGAATACAGGTTTTGCCACTAAAATGTTCATTTTTAATCATTATAAATCATAGTAGCGCTTTTTGCCACCTTGTTTTTGTTTTTTTTATTTATTGAGCAGTTTGTGAACTTCAGTCAACAATCTTGAGGACATAAACCGTATGAAGCAATGATTTTCTGTTTCTTCTGTGTCCAGGGCAATGAAGGTCGTTTGTATGAGTTCATCGTCCGGCACTTCCTGGCTTGTGTATCCCAGGATGCTGTGGGGAAGGAGACTGTGGTGGACATAGAAATCGCTCAAGAAAAGTTCTCTGCATCGGGACTCATGATCATTGCAAGGAACTACCTGGACGTTTACCCGTATGACAGGTGGAGCACCAAGGTGTGTGTGTTTTGTTTGTTGGTGCTCATCTGAAGGCTTCACTAAAAAAAAGGGGGAACGGGGGACTTAATGAAGACGGACGTTAACTCAGGATACCCGCTTTGTTTGTGCCAGGTGATTCCAGTGTATGAGCAAGGCACCCAGTTCCAGCCTTCTGCTATCGAGATGGTGGACGGACAGACGAGTCCTCCGCAGCTGCTCACTGAAGCCGACCTTATTTCGCTGATGGAGAAGCACGGCATCGGTAGAGTTCAAACACACACACATACACACATGGGAGACTGTGTTTCTAATGTGTTTCTGTGTGGTCCCAACCACTCAAAAACTCACAAATACTTACTTATGAACATTTTATGAGGAATATACAGGAGAAATGATTTTGTATCTCTAAAATGTTCCTGTGTGAATTGTGTGTATTACAGGTACAGATGCAACACATGCAGATCACATCGAGACTATAAAGAGTCGCATGTACGTGGGATTGACAGCAGACCAGAGGTTTCTCCCCGGAGAGCTCGGGATGGGGCTGGTGGAGGGTATGTACACACATACACAGGATGCAATTTGCCGGGGGGGGGGGGTTGGTGGTGATGGGCATTTCGCCTCCTCTGGTCTGTATATCCCTGCCTCTGCTGAGTTATTTTTATCCCTGGTGGGGATAAAAATCTATCCCCCTCATGGTGATTTATTATTGCTGCTTCACCCATAGACCATATAAAGTATCTGAAATAAAAATAGGCTGTTAAATAAAAATCTAACTAAAGCACTTCCACGTGATAACAGTCATTTGTGCAAAGGACAATAAAATCAGAAATGGACTTTCACTGCGCACAACAAAGATGACACATGATGGACCAATGAATGGACGAGGGGTTGCCCCCCTTCCTGCTCTGAGGTTTGCAGAGATGTGGGTAAAAGAGGGGCCACATTCTACGGATGACCCCTCCAAAGGAAAGCAGAGAAAGATGACACATAGAGCTAATTAAACATTGACTCGCAAGAACAACTTTTAAGTGTATTTTCTTGTCTGGTCGAGTGTTACTGTTCACAGTACTGAAAGGAGTGTTGGGGGGAATTTTGGCGTGTTAAATTAGCATTTAACCTTCTGTTTTGTTGTATATGATCACATCTCTTACAAGTTGGCATGAGGAAAGGACAAAGCGTGAACTTCACATCACTGAGAGTGAAAATATCACACTAGATGATGAATTGAATCAACACACGCTCTGCATACCATAATACACTGTAGGCCTTAATAGGTGTTGATGCTGAAGCCTCCTTTTGTCATGTTCATTCAGGTTATAACTCCATGGGCTATGAGATGTCTAAACCAAACCTACGCTCTGAACTGGAAGCGGACCTCAAGGAGGTATCAGTGGGAAGGAAGGACAAGTGGAGTGTGCTGCAGCACCACATCCAGAAATACAAGAATGTCTTCATTGAATCTGTCAGGAAGGCAAAGAAGTTAGTCACTCTTTACCTTCTAGCACATTTATGTCTTTCTGACGCATACCCAAATGAGTAGCATTATGTCAATGGATTAGTCACACCTGTCCTGTAATAACTGCAGGCTGCTGGTTGTTGTCGCTTAGGGAAGAAGTAATTTTCTATTTTGGCCTCAGGTTAGATGAAGCCCTGTCGCCATATCTGGGTGCAGCTCACGAGATCACTGAAGCAGAGCAGCAGCAGGACATGGAGATCCATTTGCCGGTCAGAAAGTGCCCTAACTGTGGGCGGGACATGGTACTGAAGAGGAAGAAGGAGGGAAACAGGTGAGACGAGACGAGACAATGGAAAAGAGCTTAAAACTATATCATCACAAGACTCTGCATTTCTTGTATCTTTACCACACCTTCCAACTCTCCAAACCCATGATTCATGCTACATATATATTTTTATTCACCCATGTTTCTTATGCTTGCCTTTGTGGTTTTACTTTCTAAGAACTGTCCTCCACCTGTCTCTGTCTCCCTGCAGTAAGTACCTGTCCTGTGTGGGCTTCCCGGCCTGTAAGACTGCAGTGTGGTTCCCTGATACAGTGTTGGACGTCAGGAGAGATGACAGCATCTGTCCCACCTGTCAGCCACACCCTGTTCACATGTGAGTATTTATCTTATTTTGGACTCTTTTACTGGTTAGTTCACAAAGCTGTGCTCCATTCAAACCAACCCATTTGTAAATACACAGCAGTCAAAGATACAAAGTTGGCCCTTTCAAACTGAGTGAGTGAGAGAGAGCAGCGGTGGCCGAGCAAGCTAGAAAGTGAATGAAGTGAGCGATTGGTGCCAGCGAGAACAAAGCAGTGTATCAGAGAAATAAAACATTATTTTCTGATTGTGTCTTCTGTGGCATCTCTGCTCTGTGTGTGTGTGTGTGTGTGTAGCTCAGCCCCGCCCTCTGTCAGATAGACACACAGACCTGTAGCTCTTTATACATCCATGACACAGAGACAGACAGCAGAGCAGAGCAGAGGAGAGAGACAGTGATGTAAATGGGCCACTCACTTCTAGTGGATCAGAGGAATTGTTTTGTATTATTATTATTATGTAGTGCCACCATGGGGCTAAAGATAACACCTTCAAATAAATAGCATTCCTGCTAGCTTCTGCTGGACTTTGTTAGCATTGTCATTGTGAGCATGCTGATGCCACTGTCCCTGAAGGTGCCCATTTTCTCAGAATGAGCTGGTACAGTGGGTGCGCTTGTCTGTTCTGGAAAACTACAAAAAATGTTGGATGCCTCTTCCTATATTCCCATATCACAAACATGAGGAAGAGGTTTCAGGTGTCTTTTGACCTTCTGACAAATGCTTCATTTGAGCCATAATGACAGCTTAAATACAGCATCACAGAACTGCTAGTGGGACTCTTAGTCATCCTTAATGTGTCTCTCAGTTTAATGGAAGTGCAATATTAAATTAGTGGATTAACCCTTGAAGATCTTAAACATCTAGTACTTCCATTTGTTTCAAATCATATCACATCACAGATAAGGCAAAGCAAACAAACAAAACAAATATACAAACAAAAAACAAAAACAATTATAAAAATAAACCCATTCGCCCACCCACCCGGGTAACCTACATATTCAGTTAGACAAAGTTCTGTAGTACAATAGCTTGTACAGGGTGTCCACAAAGTCTCTTTACAATTTAAAAAATGAATTACAAAAGATTGATGAGATATGTTCTATGTACTCAGTGGTTATCAAGTGTATTGAACAAAGATATGGAACATCAACGACCTGAAGCAAAAGATCAATGATGCCACTGCCACCATTGATGAGGCTATGCTATCGCCAACATGGAAAGAAATTATGTGTCATGTCTTGATGTGCTTCATGCAACTAATGGTGCCCATATAGAGGTGGATTAAATGGTTCAATTTCCACAGATTTGTCTATTCATTTGCTTTTGTAATAAATGTGTTAAACTGTAAAGAGACTTTATGGACACCCTGTACACAGCTGAGTGTTTAAGGCTCACACAACAGCAGTGTTGTTCAATGCCATGCCCTCAGTCCTCTCATCTTACCTCTATGCTGTTCATGTTCTAAAGGGGAACAAGGTTTTTATCTGTGTTATAAATGTGTTTTGTCAGGGATCCATTAGTCCACATAATTTCCTCTCAGCACCATTCACCTACAGGTCCACACATATTAAACTTAGAAAACATGTTCTTTTCACTTCAATGCCAAGTGCCTGTTTTTGCCATGAACACACAGCTTATATTTCTTTATTATTGAGAAGTGTGTGTGGGAGCTCAGAGCTGTCAGCCATGGAAGCTGAACTTCACTCTAACAAACACACACGAGGCTCTCAGTGGCTTCACCAGTGAGAGAAACTTGTCAAAACTGTTGTTTACACCAGTGGGCGTTAACCCCTCAAGCACGTGCCTCAGCTCGGTCCAGATATAGGGTACGCTCGCAAGCAGCAAGCCAAAGCGCTCCACAACAGCATCTGTTACCATAGCAACCAATCTGGTACAGAGCTCAAAGTTGAACTACAGCACTTACACTAAAACAATATCAGTGGGTTTTTTCAAAAATCAGATTTCACCCAGCAGTTGCAGCATGTTGGATAACTTTCAGATGCTGTGATGCAGCAGATGCGTGCAGTGAGAACCGCTGCCGCCTCGCTGGTCGCCACGGCAACCTGCTGTACCATCTCGACTTTTGTTTAACAGACACAAATTGTGAAAAGCAGATTCCTTCAACCACTTTTTGATGGACTGTTTTTACAGTACACAGTAATGTCACATTTTTTACATTTCAGCAAATTTAAATGATTTAATACTCCTGCTGTATTTATAGATTCATTTAACACACCAGATGGACAGCACATGCAAATAAATATTAACATACAAGCTCCTTAAAAGTTTTTTATGGTGATTTCAAAATATTCTGAAAATGTATACAAGACAAATAAGTCTGTCGAAAAAAAAGAAATTGGATTATAAACTCATCATCATCTTTCTATTTGACTGACCATCATCATCATCATCATCATCGACTCACCTTTCTTTTGTGCTGCATCACACAGGAGCTCAACTGCTGGCTCAGCACAGATAATCCTTGCAGTTATTTATGAGGATTTGACATGTCGTTACATTTTATTTTAAGGTGCAACTATAAATAAATAAATCCCCTCTTTGCATGTGCAAGGGTCACCAGTTCACTCAACTAAGGAAGGTTGATGCCCATTATTTTAACCTTAAAGACTTTCAAACCCTCTTTTCAACTAAATGTTTGTGGTGAAGTGTAACAGCTACTGACTCCCTCACTGAAAAAGCAAATATTTTAACTGTTGGACACATGATGTCTCCTACTTCACTTTTAAAGGCCATTCTCAGAGTTTGTGCATTGGAGGCTTCATGTTTCCCACATCAAACTGTATGATAGATACTGGCTGCACTGGCTCTAAACTAGTTGAATATGGAAAAAAAATCCTTCAAACTAGATGGTAACTATCACAACCTGAATCTGTACCCTGAAGTGCAGTGTCAGTGATGGTCGCTAGATGCTGCTATCAAAGAACCCCTGTCTCCAACTAACTCCTGTTTTTTTTTTTTTTTTGGTCTCAATCCCTGAATTTGTGTCCTCTAATGAGTGTGATGGTGGTCATTTTGGAAATTATTGCTCTGTTCATAAGATTTGAAGACTCAAACTCTGTACATACATAACTCTACACAGCGAAGGCCAAACATCCAAGCCCAGTCCAGCACATCTGGTTTTATCCTGAGGTTGATGTACTTAAGCTTTGTCTCCGGTGTGTCTTTCATTCATCAGGTTACACTTCCAATTCCGAAGGGGCAGCCTCCCTCCCATGATGCCTTTAGAATTTGTCGGCTGCATCGGCGGGTGCGATGAGACACTCAGAGAGGTGCTGGACCTGAAATACCTCCGAGCAGGGGGAGGTGGAGGTGGAGGTGGAGGAGAGGACCCTCGTCCACCAGTCCCAAGACCCTCCAGAGCAGAGCCACCCAGAGCCCCAAGATCAAATCCTCGACCTTCCCTTCCACCTGTCCCCTCCTGGGCCCCGCAGCCAAGGGCTCCACCAGGTGGCGGTGGTGGCATCAGCGCAGACACCAACAGTGATGTCATTGTATGTAACTGTGGTCAGGATGCGCTCCTCCTGACCGTGCGCAAAGATGGTCCCAACCAGGGGCGCCAGTTCTACAAATGCAACGGCGGGACTTGCAACTTCTTTCTGTGGGCAGATCAGCCGAGTCAGCAGGGGCCACCGCAGAGTCGAGGGCCTGCGCTGCCACCTCCAATGAGCTCCCAACCTCCAAGGCCTTCACTGGGGTTCAGGAACAACCCCCCCGGAGTAGGCAGGGACCAGGTAGGGTCTGCTGGAGGACACGGGGACCAGATTATGTGTAACTGTAATGAAGCAGCAGTGACACGCACGGTGCAAAAAGACGGTCCAAACAAGGGTCGAACGTTCCACACCTGCGGGAAACCAAGAGAACAGCAGTGTGGCTTCTTCCAGTGGGCTGACGAGAATGTACCACCACCAGGTAAGACTCACACACACACACACACACACACACACACACACACACACACACACACATATCTGTTCTATTTGTTTTTACCCTGAAGCCTGAAATGAATATCCTTAGAATTCTTTGCTGGCAGTGGAGCTCTGGGAATGGCAATGAAATATATCAACTATTAAATGGCTTCAAACTTGATGCACACATTCATGTCCTCCTCAGGATGAATTGTGATGCCTTCGATGTTCATGTAGCGCCATCATCAGGTCAACATTTCACTTTATCCAGTAATTATATTTGTTCATAAAATAATGACATTCCTATTGGCCTCCTCAGCTGTTTTTTTGTGCTAATAAGCAAATGTCAGCATGCTAACATGCTAATCTAAGATGGTGCACTGCTAAACATCAGTATGCTCTCATTAGTATTGACTTCAAAGCACAAGAAATTGCGCCTTGCACAGCAGGTGCAAACGGATCAATCTCAGTTCTCAAGAATGTAATATAGGCTACTTAGAGTCAAACAGAGCATTTCCATGACTACAGTAGTAAACAAGCATGGCGTGGAGGAGCATGTACTGCTGCATTTACTGCACAGAAAACAAGAAAAGAGATAAGGCGCAATGTGCAACTTCGAGTCGCTTACACAGGAAGACGAAGAATTTCTGTCTGAATGAAGGTGACAAAATTCAGCACGAGCTTCGTTTAACTGGTCAGCCTGAATGAAAGGGGGCAGCTCTCTCTTGGCGACTGAAGCTTGTGCTTGTGACAATGTAAAGAATTTTCAGGTATCTCCCCAGAAAAAACCGACATGTGGGATCAATCTTGCGTATCTCAAATGGTGTGCATTCGTTTGAGTGTAAAGCATGTTTTGGGGCCCTAGTCTTGTTACTAAATGAGACATTTTGAGACCAGCTGTCAAGTTAAAAAAAGGGCTACTTTGTATTAAAAATAGATCAGTGGAACACCTTGGTTGCATCAAGCAGTATAATCACCTTTCAAATCACAAAATTAGTGTGTTTCAGAAAAGTTCGATACAAAGGACTTTAACATTTTTAGAGCACATTTGATTGTGTTGTGTGACACTTATCAGATTATAACATTTGACTGTCTCTGCATCACAAACTTACACTGTTTCACATTAAAGTGAAGAACACTCATCAGTACTTACACAACAATGTAGCACAGGCAGACATTTGTAGTGTATTTCATTTACTTCTCACAGCTCAGTAAAACACATCATATTTATTGCCCGCATGCAAAGTTGACAAGATGTACCGAACACTCAGATCAAACATGAGAAAGATGCTTCTCACCTACGTCCTTACTTAATGATAAAGAAAAGCTGTCACGACTCAAACACTCCCACTGAGACCTTGAGGCTTTCATTTACCAAACTGACACGGCTCCTACAACACACAGAAAAACAAGTATTTCATGTTTTTTATTCAGTGGTATGAAAACAGCTCATGTTAGGGTTTGACTTCTGCTCCTCTATGTCAGGTGGTTTCGGTGTCACATTTAATGGCGGTGGAGACGGAGGGAAGAAGGGAAGGAGGATAACGGGAGATGCCGGCGGTAACAGACCCCCCGCTGCTAAGAAACCACGTACCTGCGGCATCTGCCATTTGCCGGGACACACCCGAGTCACCTGCCCCCAGCGGTGACAGCTGCCAGCGGTTCTACATCCCCACTGTGAGACTGCTCCAGAGCTTTGTGGAGTTACAGCCTCTTTTTTTTTCAAATATGCAGCAACTCTGATTTAAGTACCATAAAATCTCATACGGACCCTGCATCCTTTCCTGAGGAGAAAGGGCTTTTATGATTACTGTACATTTTAAACTGATTGTCTGAACTGTCTCGCTGCCAGAAGAAAAGGAAGAAGGGAGTACTCTGAGGAGACGGACTGCTCTGAAAAGTTGTAGGTGTTTGTAGCCTATGTAACCTGAAGGGACTCGAGAGTTTATAGGAAATTTACACAGCCGGTCTTAGATTCCATTAATCCCTTGTCTATTTTGTTTTCATTATCCAGCTTGACCAAACAGCTGGAGGAACAGAAGCAGCTCTGGGTTCAATGGAAGAACAATGAACAAGATATTTGCGCAGAGTTTATTCATAATTAACGGTGTAGTATGAATGTGCTGACTGTTGGTGTTCATCATTTTCACCATCATACAATATCTATAACAGCATTTTACATTTGTTAATTCGTTGGGGAGAAAAAATCTGTTTTTACATTGTACATATAAGATAAATAACTGTTGGTTTCCTTCTTGGTAGTCTGTCACTACCAAAGATTTCTATTTTAATATTGTTGAAAGTTAATAAAGTTGAATGTATGTAACTGGCCTTTGTTATTTATATCTTTATAGTCATGAGAGTTTTGCAATAACAGGCTGATGTTACGGGTTTTGATTTAGTCTGAAACTCCCCCTCCTCTCCTGACCCCTCCCCTCCCCTCCCCTCCCCTCCCTTTCTGTTGGTCAGGCAAATTTTTCAGCTGGTTCAGATTTCAGCCCACGAATCTACCGGAAAAACCCCAAACTTAAAATGTCTTTCTTGCGACAGAACATGAGTACAAATAAATCAAAACTTTTATCCCTGATGCAGTTTACTAAAAGAATAACCAGATTCAAATAACTTAAAAGCAAGATTACCATAAGCACAGTACTTAAATACTTTAGTTATATAAAAGTAGTAATGTCATACTGTTCATTTAATCATTTGATCATTTTGTCTAAGATGTCCATTATATGTTCCCTGTTTTTCAGGTCAACAAATTGTCTGACCAGTCCAAAGACCCAAATATATTCAGTTTACAATGATATAAACAGAGAAATCCAACAAATCCTGATTCTGAGAAGCTAAAACAGTAGAACGTTTTGTATTTTTTAAGACTTAATCAAAAAACCCATTTCTGACTGATTGACTAAACGTTGCAGCTGTTAAGCCCAGCATTCAGAATTCGAAGTAAATATAAGTATTGACATAAAAACCCATTTAAGTAGGCTATCATAACTTTTTAAGCATATAACGGTGCTTGTTGTATTATTATAGATTATATTACTGTATTATTAACACTGACACATTCATGTATCAGTGGCAGTTTACTGCTGGAGCACTGTTCATTTCAACTACTGCACTTTATAACTCCATATGTTCTGTTACTTATTTTCAATTATGCAAAGTCACATATGTCATTCATACAGTGAGTGAGGTAAAAAGTGCAATATACCTCTGAAATGCAGTCTCAGTATACAGTAGCATGAAATTGATATACTGTGGTAAAATATTTAGTAGTAGTAGTAGTAGTAGTAGTAGTAGTAGTAGTTAATTTCCACCACTGGTCCTGACTGTTTCAGTGCACAAATGAACACTTTATGGGTCTAACTGTTACCAAATGTTGACTGTTAACAGGTCTTGTTTCTCGAAATAATTAAATGGTTTATTTTCCCAGAAGTGCCTCGGTTGACAGCCGCAGGGTAACTTATACAAAAAGTGAAAGAGAAACGCATGGATTCCCGGTATGAGGCTGTAAGTTGCCTTAATGTTGTTTTTTTCCTCCTCTGTTGATATTCCAAGGGAAGCAGCGCTGATCTTACTGGCACGTTTGGTGACTCATACGTGAGTCATAACATGTGGGTGTGAGTTGTTTTCGCCGCTCCGTCCTCAGCTCAGCTCCGAGCTCCACTACTGTAGTATCCGGGCAGATAACAAGTCATGTGACTGCCATTTGTCTTTTCTCAATTGCAGCGATAACGTCCTCCTTACGGGAAAAGCGCTGGCAGCTTTACATCCCGCATTACCTTGAAGACTCGTTGCTCTCATATACCGTAACTCTGATCCCTGTAGGAGTATTACAAGTGTTACAGTAGAGGATCAAAAACACCAAAGAGCTCCATGAGATCATCACAAGTCCTGATAAAAAGAGCATGGAGCTGTACACTATTATCACCATCATGCAGGATCATTGTGCAAACTCACCTCTGATGATGACAATAGCTTCAGTGAGGATAAGATCACTATAAACTCACTATTAATATCTTGTATGAGTGTTAAAGCAGTAGCCTATTATGGCAGTAATGTAAAGGAGGGCATGAAGTTCAGATTGATTTACTACTACTACTACTACTACTACTACTCTCATGTGTGAGACATTAACCCTGGTGATGTCATAGTGATGTCAGCAGTTATCTCAGGCTTCAGACAGGATTATAGCAGAAAGCCGCTGTGATAGGTGTTGAGACCTGAAGTCAGGTTACCTTGACCTCTGCTTCTAAGATTTCAACCATTCTTTTTAAAATCTGCCTCATAATATATATTCAAAATTCATTAAGTT
Source organism: Scomber japonicus (assembly GCF_027409825.1). Lineage (NCBI taxonomy): Eukaryota > Metazoa > Chordata > Actinopteri > Scombriformes > Scombridae > Scomber > Scomber japonicus. Next base: position 10,474,876 of record NC_070595.1, on the reverse strand, counting down.
GATTTTCCTTAAAGGGCAACGTCACAGGAAACAAAGACAACCTAAACATGAAAATGCATAAAAAGATAGATAGATTTTAGGAATTTAGATTGACTTTTGTTCTCTGAATTTAGCAGTGGAGGGTAAATTATAATAACTTTACGGAAGCGACTGAATCATTTGAGAGTTCCTCTTTAAGACATGTAAATACAGTGAAGTTGCCAAATTATTAAACATCCTCCTACAGATGCGGTAAGTATTGCAACTCCTCTACAAGAAGAAGAAGAAGCATGATGATTTAAATAAGAGCTTAAACAATCCACAGAAAATTCATCAGCAACTATTTTGATAACTATTTAGTTGTTTTCCACTTGTGGTTATTATTGTTTAACGTACAGACATGATAGTGGTATCAATCTTCTGCCAGGAAGCAAATAAACATATTCACAGAAATGTTGAACTTTTTCTTTAAAGAGCATAATCACCATAAGATGATGTTCTCTAATGATTGATGCCACAGATGCTATACTATCATTATGATTACCTCTAATTGGTCTGTTTCTATGCTCTCAGAACTGAGAGGTCAAAGGTCACAGTTGGGTCAGTATGGGTGAATCACTGTTCTTCACTAACTGCTTAGCAACTCTTCCTGCTGTCTCATCATCATCCAGCTTTTCAGTGGTTCCCGTAGAAACAGTTGCCATGACACCCAATGCCCGTAAGTGATGCAAGTGTTCCAGGTGCAGTGAGACCATGGACTGTAGACCGTGTGTGTGTGCGTGTGCATGTGTGTGTGTGTAGTTACAGCGAGTTTTACTGTAAACTGATACACACCAGGCCTAATGAAAGATAATAGGAATCTGGCTCTGAGCCTTTTTTCCACTGTAGTCACTTTTATGAGCTGTTCCCACCTGAGGGCTGGGAGAGCGGCTGTGCAGGTGAAAAGTTAGGTAAGTGTGTGTGAGTTCTGGATTTTAAGAATCAGCCATGGTTAAAAAATAAATAAATGTGGGCTTCAACATATCAGCAGTCATCACTGAGATCTGTATCTGTGTCCTTATACCTACTCAGCCTCATCTTCAGCTGCCCCTCGCTGGAGATTGTTGGTTGTTTTTCACTCAGGATGTAAGATTAAGACTTTCAGTGTTTGACTGTTTAGTTCCAAATTTGGATCAAACGTGGCTGGAGGGGTGAACATTTCCACCAGAGAGTGAAGCAAGGCTTTCATTTCCATTGCAGATTCTGATCTTTCCTGCCTTTACTAATGTTACATAAAAATACATGAGCTCACACGATGTTTCATGCTCAGGCTGGATTTCAGTTTCTCACCACACAACCTCATTTGGCTGCATTTCACCTGTGAATTCATATTTTGAAGCTATGGTTGGACTGACATGTTCTGTTTACTAATGTTTTAAAGCAATAATTACTGGCTTTCTACAAAATCCACCAACCAGCACCTCGAAACGTCACTAATTATACACATTAGTAATTCATACCAAAACCAATCGGAGGTTATGTGTCGGACAATTTTTTGGTCAGGACCATTTACGTCCTGGGAGGTTGCCTTCTAACCGCTCTCTGTCAAGAAATAGTCTGGCATATAACACCTAATTGTTGTTTTTACACTAAATTACATTTAACATGTTCATTAATGAGCTCTAGAGGCGCAGGTGGGCTAATTTCGTTACCTTTACACAGAACCAGGCTAGGTGTTTCCCCCTGTTTCGTCTTTATGCTAAGCTAAGCTAACCAGCCTCTGGCTGTATCTTCATTTTTCTATAGCCTACTGGCATATCGTCTAACTCCAGAAATCCAACACATGTATTGCCCAAAATGTCAAACTACTTCTTTATAGTATGAAAAATATAATTCAAAGTTTTGCAGATAATTAAAACATAGTCATGTCATTTTAGACCTAACTAAAAGAAATAATTTTTTCTTTACAGTTCAAACAAATGAAAAAAGGAAGAAGTAAGTCTTAACCCCTTTAATGGAAACAAAACTTTAATTTAAATGCAGCAATGTCGCTATAAATGGAACAGTGTTTGTTGTTTTTAACAAAACTTTAGAAAATTTCCACTCGCTCCCTCCCCTACCAGTAGTTTCACAACAACCCTTTAGACCCCTCCTGGCCCTCTTCTGCACTCTGCTCCAATTTGCGTGCGCGGCCCCGTGGGCGCACGCCTGCTCTGGGGGCTCGGCCCTACGCAATGAAAAGGGGGCGCGCCTGACTTAAAGCAGCGCGTTGTGTCCACTGTTGATGTGTCGCAGATTTTAAAAAGTGAGAGAGGCAGGCAGCTGGAGTTTGCTGAGAGAGAAGCGCATAAGGCACAGCACGCAAAACAAGTCCTCACACCGGGAGCGAGCCGCTACACTGACACTTGTCACAGTTTCCCCCGCGCCTCTTGAACTACTTTTATTTCAACACTTCAAGAGAGAAAAAAAGCAGCGGAGAGCCAGTTTGTTTTCTGTTTTGGAGCGTGTGGAGCAGCGTGCAGCGATGGAGCTGTCATCCATAGGAGACCAAGTGTTTGCAGTGGAGTCAATAACAAAGAAGAGAGTGAGAAAGGTGAGCAGAGCGCTTGGTTAACACTTCATCTAACTTACATAACTTATTTTTCCCTGTGCTTTTTAGCCGAACGGCGCGGAGTGCTCTGCGAAACGTCTAGAACTAGGCTACGCAGTTTACCCCTACTTTACGCTAAATAGATGTAACACACCAGAGCCAAAGTTTAACATTGTTTGCGTGCACGGCTCGCATCCTGTAACCTTCCTGTGCAGCGGCTGAGATGCTGCAGCGTGAACGTGTTTTGAAGCAGCCTACGCAGCTGTAGTAAAAAATGGAAAAGGGGGTGTGTATCCTGAAAACGGGTATACGGCCGGTGTGTGAGGGAGCTACGCAGTTTATTTAGTTGACGCCAGCCAGCGAGGGGAGGCAGTGGTGGGGTATGTGGATGAAACTGCTGCGTAATGTGACTGCTGCGTGATGGTGAAACGGCGGAGGAGATGTTGTAGAATGACGTGCTCACGCTTTTAACGCAGAGTGTAGGGGTACACACTGTATTTAACGCAGCATGCCCCCTTCTTCCTATACGTGCATACTGCTCCGTAAATGAATGGTAATTGTAGTGTAGTGCGACGCCACCTTCATCGGGTAGTATTAGAAAGTTATGTAATATCATAGTAATGCACGCTGCGTCGGACTGTGAAGCATCAGAGGAGTAATCCAGTTTCTTTTTTTTCAATCGGGATGACTGTAATTATTGTTTCGGGGTTGCTCAGGAGGTGAGACTTGAACGTTGCGCAACACCGACTTGTTTACATGTTCCCGTGGCCCCACCTATCCAAACCACCGGTGCTCCTCTCATAGAGCCCGTGCATTGTCGAAACCGGTCCGCGTAGCCATGTGCAGTCACGTCACCGCGATGCGAGAGAAAAGCTGCTGTTTGGAGGCCACCCAGCCCCGCTGTCATTGACGTCATCTCCCAGAAAAACACCATTTGAAAGGGAGAAAAATGTCCATGACCCTCCCTCCCTCCACACCTTAAAGTTACAGTCGTCCCTTTTTTCTCTCTCTGTGTGCATCAGCAGCTTGTTTCTGCATCACACTGGATAAGATTAGAAGTGCAGATTGTGTGAATGTATTCGATTCTCTGCTGCGTCTCCTCTAAATGTTCCCCCTCCTCTCTCTCCTCTCTCCTCAGGGTAATGTGGAGTACCTACTGAAATGGCAGGGATGGCCCCCAAAGTGAGTAAGCCTTGAGTCATCATCCAGTGACCTCATCCCCTCAATATAAACTCAGTGGCCTTTCCCAAATATGCTCCATGATATCCAAGCTCCGTCTGTGTGGAAAAATAGCTATTAAGAAAGAACGAAGTATTTGAATATAGCCTATGTGTGTTTATGTTGGCAGGTACAGCACTTGGGAACCAGAGGACAATATTTTGGACCCTCGCCTGGTTCTGGCCTACGAAGAAAAGTGAGTAATCACAGAAGACTTTCTGAGAGCTTGCAAAGCACTTTTTGGTTTTTCTTTATGTTCTGTCTCTCACTGTCTGTTTTTTCTTTATACATGTTTCTATCTCTCATCCAGTCAGGAGAAGGTCAGAGCTCTGGCCTATCGCAGGAAAGGACTCAGACCCAGGAGGCTCGTGCTGCGGGTAACAACACTTTTCTTTCTTTTAGTCTGACAAACCTTCACTAACCCTTGACTGCTCAGTGCGGTGTTTATTTAAAAAATATTCCACCTTTAGTCAGGTCATGATTGACGAATGGGTTAAAAATTCAGCCTGTTTGAGACCTCAGACAGGTGCTGTTTGAGATGAGCAGTTAAAATAACAGTGTCCATTGATTGTGATCAATTAAAGGGGTACTCCATGAATTTAGTAGTACACATCCCTAAAGATGTGTGACTCACAAAAGATAGATTGAAGCAAAAATTGTTAAAATCTAAACAGCAGAGGCTCAAATATGTGTTGAGTATGTTTCTTGCTCCAAAAATACTGGATCCTACATTTCCCACAATGCAACTCAAAAGGTCTCCAAATGTTCACCTCTTTTAATCTCACACCTCCAGATTGTAATGTAGCTCGGTTAAAATTTTAGTCTCAATTCAAGCTGAGATACCCCTTATGACATCATTATGACATCATCCAGGTGTTTGTTTGTTTGTTTACTTTGGAAAGCTCCCTACAAATATGAGTATTTAAGGTGTTAAATATGTGGAATGCCCCTGTAATTACAGCAATATGTCTCTAAACACGTGAGAACATTCAGTAGTTAGAAAATCAAAGAAAAAATCCCCCTGAAAACAGTGAGCCATTGTTTAATAAAAGCACTTAGTGTTTCACTTTCTGTTGTCCTTCTGGGCCCATTTCATGGTCTGGATTGTGCAAAACTGTCTGAAAGTCACGTAGAGCAACAGAAGTTTCAGTAATCAAACACACCAGAATGCAAAGCAACTAAAAAAACATGTTTTCTTTAGCAAAGGGTGTGACCTTAACTGACACTTTTGCTTTTCCTTTCACTATTGCTGTTACTCTCTAAAAGAGAGGTCATGCACCAATTTAGTCTTACAAGAAACATCTCCTGGATGCGCTGGGACGCATCATCAGTATTGTAACCTGGGGTCAACAGGTGTTTCGGGTCTCACAACATACACCCTCGCCCAGGTGACCCGGTCAGGGTTCATCAAGCCCCAACCTGCGTCCCAGCAGCGACCCACGGATCAGCCCTCTTCATCCAAAGCCACCTTGTAGCTTTCTCTGAGGCTTCGCGTGCGGATTAATTGCCCTCTTCTTGGCTGCTCCTGTCACGCCCAAGCGAGAGAGGACTTTGCTGAGTGAACGTCCTGCAAAGCCTCTGCAGCCGACCTCTATGGGCTCGTAGAATGTTCTCTAGCCTCTGCCCCTGCACTCCTCCACTAGTTCCTGGTGCTTGGCGCGTTTCCTCTCATTAGCTTCCTCTGTGCGCTCTTCCCAGGACACCGTAAGTTCCAGCATGATCTGGTGTTTTGAAGCCTCAGAGGTAATGATCATGTCTGGCTGGAGTTCCACCGCTCTGCTCACTTACTCTTCCTCCACACCAGCTCGGACCTCTTCCTGGAGTAGATGGTGTCTCTCCTTGCCCTGGGTCTTGCTGACTTGGGTCTTTGGGAAGTAACCCAAGCCTGCTCTACCAGACGCCAAGGTGCCCACCAGTGCCTTCTGTCGTGATTCTGCGACCTCCACTGCCTTTTCCGCCCTCCATTTCCTTCCTGTCCTAACCTCGATACCGGCTGATGACACTTTGCAGTCCCTGGAGTCCCTGTACTGTAGGGCTTTTCTTGTGCGTGCTACCTTGAATTCTTCAGTGAGGCCACTGAATGGTAGTTGCAGGGTGTTACTCGTCCCATACAGGGCTGCGCTGGAGAGGCTGCGTGGAAGACCCAGCCACTTCCAAAGAAAGCCACTGATCTTCCTTTCAAGGGACTCCACAGTTGTCACTGGGACTGCATAGATCAGGAGTGGCCACAGGACTCGAGGCAGGATGGAATGCTGGTAGATCCAGGCTTTAAATCTACCAGGTAGGCCAGACTTGTCAACCTTGGTTAGCCAAGTGCTGAGCTGTTGTGTGGACTTCTGGATGGCGACGGTGTCTTTCAGGCTTGAGTCAAAGAGCTTCCCCAAACTCTTGACCGGCTGCTCTGTGATGGATGGTATGACGGTTCCTGAGATTGAAAACTGGAACTTGTCAGTCACCTTACCCTTTTTCAACACCATGGACCTTGATTTAGAGGGCTTAAAACTCATCCTTGCCCAGGTGATGAGTTTCTCTAGTCCTTGTAGGATCCACCTGCTCCCTGGGACCGATGTTGTCGTGATGTTGAGGTCGTCCATGTATGCTCTTATCTGGGGCTGTCGTACACCAGACTTGGTCAGGGGCCCTCTGCATTCCACCTCGGCTGACTTGACCACCATGTTCATGACAAGGGCGAAAAGAACAACAGAGATGGTACAGCCTGTTATTATTCCTTTCCCCAGATGATGCCAGTCTGGTGTTTCTGACCCAGAAGTGATCCTCAGCCTGAAATTATTGTAGTAATCCAGGATCAGATCCTTAATCTTACTGGGAACATAGAGGTGGTCTAGTCAAGTGCGAGCTCAACCAGCTTGTGAGGTATACACCCGTAGGCGTTGGCCAGGTCCAACCACAACACTGTTCTCATGAGCCTCTCTGATGAGCTGCGTAACTACACCAGTGTGCTCCAAGCAGCCGAGGACTCCAGGAACCACTCTTCTGGACTGAGGGGTCGACGAAGTTGTTCTTGAGGAGATACTCTGTCACCTTTAACGTCTTCTATAGGCGCTTGTAGACGAGGTAGGGTTGACTGCTTGGTCCTGGAGTAGATGATGATTGAGCTGCCTTGATGACCTCCTCCACCTCCTTCAGGCTCAGCTCCCTCACATTGAACTTTGTTGTTGGGAGGGCAGGGTTGATGATGGCTTTTGTTGGCGTCCAGCTCTTGTTCCCTCATTGAGTCGCTTAAGGAGTCCGATTCACTTCCCCTGTAGAGCACTCAAGACAGCCACTGCGCTTGTCCCCAAGCAGTCGCTTCCTGGCTCTCTCTCTTCCCCACTTCCTGTGCTGCTCTGCGAAGGGTCATCAATTTCTTTTTAAAGTATATATAGCCTTTAATGTACAGGTTAGTAGAGAGACAGGAAACTAGAGGCAGAGAGGGGGGGAATGATATGCATGATAGGACCGCTCAGTGCGGGTTTTGAACCAGGGTCGCCTGCAGCGAGGACTGTAGCCTCAACACATGGGGCGGGTGCTCTACCCACTGAGCTATTCTCAACCCAGGGTCATCAATGTCTTCCACAGGATGTTTTGCAGTTATGCCAGTGCCTGCTTCTCCTTGTCAGTAGATTTCTTGTACTGCTTCTTGAAGGTTCGGAGCTCTTGATGCAGGTGGTGTATTTTGGTGGTCCATCTGTCCAAATCTCTCTGAGGCATAGCTGTCTATGATGGTGGTCATTGTGTTAAGTCAATTGTCAGCATCTACTTTAGCTGTTGCTTGGATGATGCTGGACACATCCTGGTCAAACTGCAGTCACTCACTCTGTTTGCTGGCTGGGGGCCACTTAATCCGCTGCTGTGGAACTACTCTGCTGGGACTGGGGTCTCTGGTACGCGGAGGGACTGGGCTCTGTGGATTGCCTCCTGGCCGGACTCCTCCTGCGTTATACCTCATTCCTTAGGAGTTTGATCAAATAAATTCTGGGCAAGTGTAAACTGAAATAAGGCACTTTATGGTAAATGGGACACAGTCAGAAAACGAAATGAAAACTGTTAATTGCAGAGTTGATTTATGAACATTTGTATTTTTAAAAAGTGGGGAATTACTTTTAACGGATAAAGCAGGTGATTCTGTATTTTTGTTACTGTTAACCAATATCTTGAAAACCAACAATGTGTTATTCAATTTCCTTGTGACTTTAACCTGTCGCACAAGACTCCAAGCTCATTGGTTCTCAAAGAAGACGTAAATCTTTAAAAACAGCTCACGAATATATAGTTTCATTTTATAAGATAACCATCTATTTTCCTAAAACAGCTGGGCACTGTAGTTTATATCAAAATGATAAAAAAAAATAAAAAAAATGTATTTATCTTTTTTTTAAATTACCAATTAGTGTATGGGTATTAATGTAACTTAAACAATTAGATATTACCCAACTTTCTCAGTTGTGTATATCAGCTTGTAGACTGACCAGTCTACAGGCTGTGTTACCAGAGCGTCCCTGATTGGTCATCACCTGCAGTAGTCTCTTGTCGAACGTACAAGCTTAACGTCCACAGGTGGCGCCATTGAGAAGGAATTTCTGATTTCTACATACAGCACTTTAAAACTTAAGACAGTAATGATTCATCTGTTAACATGTCACCTTCTCTTTGTTCCAGAACATCTTTGCCATGGACCTCCGCAGTGCTCACAAGGTCCAGGACAAGCCTCCACCCCGACTGCGCCTCTCCCTCACCCGCTCCATGAGCACAGATGTGGACCAGGGCGAGCGGGGTAGCATGTATTGTCGTCAAGTAAGGAGGAGGAGCAAGTATAGGGCGTTGAAACGGGGCCCAGATGGACCCTCAAACAAACCCATCCATCCACCCAGGAAGAAAGAGGAGTCCATGGAGGAGGACTGGGGAGTCACCAGTGAAGAAGAGAAGCAAGAGTCTGAAAGCACCATTGAGGAGAGGCGTGAAGACAGTCTATACGGTATGTCAAGTCAATCTTTAGAAATCCAGTCACCCAGTCATGACCTTTTCACCTTTATAAGTGAAGCAAAATGTCTGTTTCTGTCTTGAAGGTCAGTCCGAGTGCAGCTCCCCGCCCCTGCTGGAGCGACAGGACTTGGAAATGGAGGTGGAGGAGAAGGTGGAGGCCGCCCTAACAGCAGTAGGCACAGAGATGTGGACTGACAGAGCAGGCGGAGGGACGTCTGAAATAAGACTCAATGAAACATTTGCGTGCGACCCATCAAAAGACAGTGCCTCCGTGCCAGAGGCCGGACCAGAGGATGCCGTTACCGTGGGCAACATGTTAGAATGGGACAGAGGTGAGGAGGGCATGGTCTCAGGGTCGGAGTGTCTGAGTCACAGATCAGAGGGCGACGTTTGTCAGAGAAACAACACGACCACGGTGATAGTAAGCGTTCAGGAGAGCAGCGAGGCAGCAGGTGATGCCACCGCTGTCTGTTCGGCTTCAGAATCATGGAGCGAGGAAGTGAGAGGCGACAATCAGAGCATTACTATGACAACACCAGGTAGTCAGACTGATCCAGCTGAAGCAGAGCATCCTGGGAAGGTGATTGTAACAAAAGTGACTATCAACTCCTTGACAGTGACGATTAAAGAAGCCATGGTGGCCGAAGGCTTCTTTAGGGGCTTCTGAATGAAGAGACAGATCAAAATAACCATAATTAGACTTGCCACTCATTTTCTACATGTAAATAGTCATATATGTAAGATAATTCTTCATGTTTACAAAGCTACACTCATTTCCTGCTGAGTTCAATGAAGAAATTATTGCCTTTGAAGAAAAAATGAGTGGTAATTTTATCATTGTGGCTCATTTATTAGGAGTGATAGGAAGCCAGAGCCCCCCCCCCCCCAAAAAAAAAATGTGCTAAGATCATTTTCACATTGCAATCCAGCAGATGAAATAGATCTCAGTGGCAGCTTTCCTTCCTGGGGCCGCTGGGTTTAGTGAGAGCGGGAGACAGATGGTGAGACAGCAGTCGAGTCTATAACAATACAGTCCACATGACTACTTCCATGCAGCTACTTTCTCCAGTCGTCTTCAGTGCTTTCCAGACATCAGTCTCATACTCAGATCTGTTCTCGGGGCCTGTTTCAGTCGCTCCTTTTTCCTACGAATAATGTTTTGTAATGATATCGCTCTTTTCCAGTATTCACACAGAGCTAACTGCATGCCCTGTCAGTCTGTGCCACACACACACAAAGCCCTGTCCTGTGTGTTATTGAAGAGGTTTATTTCTGTCACAAAAGAAGTAAAACAAAGGAGAGAACTAATGCCCGCCGCTCAGATGAAGTTGTGTGTTTCAAGAAGGAGGGATGCACAAAAAAATTTAAAAAAGAAGTACACAGTTGTGTTTTTTTTGTGGGTTTTTTTTTGCAGTCTCTGTCTTTTTACTTTTCAAGTATGAAATGCTACCTGGTTCTATTTTTGTATTACCAATTGATAGTCCACTCTTTTCACTAGCCTTTGTGCATCTCAAAAGAGGAGGCATCAGTTTACACTGCTGCTGTTAACGCTGTGTAGGGTAATGTGCAAATGGAGCAAACGTAAGATACGTTAGGTCAGACAGTAGTGAGCTGTTATTTATTGCATGTCACACGTATAAGCTAAACTAACTTATGTCACGTATGTGTCCCAATTAGTCCTTCTCAGACAATGATGGGTTATCAAACATGTCTTCTCTCTGAATAATTTTTATTTTGACTGCATTTCCAATAAATATGTACTGAAATAACTGCCTCCTGGAGCTTATTTAACATGCGGGATTACTGACTGCACATTATAGTAGTTTAACGTATATTAAATATGGTGGTGAGAAGTCTTTACATCACAGAAATCTGATATACAAATATGTTATGCAACAGTGTCCTTAAAGTTGCCTCCCAGCTCACTGCTGAGGCCTGAAAGTCAACACACAGCAGCTCTTTGTTTGATGTATGATCCCTTTGGATTTGGGGGCACTATTTAGCAGCACAACAAATCCAGAGAAAGAATCATTAAAGTCAGACTTTTACCTTAGCCTCAGAACAGCTATTTTACTCTAACTCTACTATCATATCTGTAAAAGGTCATTCTCATTTCTTTCCTCCTGTATTATTACTGCCCTATTATTGAACCGGCTTTCTTCCATGTACCGCCACTAGGGGGCATTTCATTCCCAGGAAAGACAATTTACTGTAACTGACGCCATAGAGTGCAATTTAATAGTCTGTGATTCATGGGCTCAGTATGTCAGAAGTGTGCAGTGGAAGTGGGGGATTAGAGTGTGTGGGCAGACACTAACAAGAAACATTTACAATTCATCAGCTTTTACCATGCATACTCCTTTGAATGTGAAAGAGTGGGCGAGCTGATAAAGGGAAAATTACACTTTTTATCCTTCTCCGTAGCTCGGTGTGTGTTTGTGTGTGTGTGTGTGTGTGTGTGAGAGAGCTGTAGTGTAGCTTCCTGCTCAGCTTCTGTGGAGTTTGGGATGTTAACCAGCTGTGATCCCTGACTGATTTACTGACAGGATAAATGCAATGACTTGGCAGATGTTAGAATATACTTTGACAAAAAAAAAACAAAATCTCAAAAACACATTTCTAAAAGTTAATACCCAAGATTATGGATAAGTGCAGAAGTAACTTTAATACATCACAGCACATGTTGTCTTTATTTAAAGGTTGATGTGTAATATATGATTTTAAGGGCTGCAACTAATGATTATTTTCATCATCAATTAATCTGTTGATTATTTCCTTGACTAATCGGTTGGTTGTTTGGTCTTTAGGTGTCAGGAATTTTTTCAACCTTAACTGTCTTTTGTGTAATAGAAACATCATATCAATATTTAAGAAGGTGGGACCAGAGATTTTTAACTATTACTCAAAATGATTATCACAGTCGTTTTCTGCCAATCGACTGATCTTCACAGCTCTACATGAACATACAGAGCCTTTAAAAAGTCTTTACCCCCTTCAGTTTCATGGTTGTACATTGAATCAAAGTAGATTTGACACTGATAGAAAAACACTCTCTACAAATATAAAATACTTTCATTCTTGTGCAGTCATGTATTTGTATTATCAGATCACTAACTAACAGCATATCATATTCATCATATACCTGATCTTATTACTAACAAACAGTCACATGCAGGACACATCACTATTGGTAATTTTCATTTTATTATAAAAAACAGTATTTGAGTCCACAGTTTGTGTTTCCTTTGTACAGTAAAAAATATTAAATTAAACTCCCAAAGTTCTTAGCAGAAAGATAAAGAGGATGGAGTTTGGGGAGTGGGAGAGCAACTTCTCCCAGACGAGGAGGAGGAGGAGGAGGAGGAGGAGGAGATGGGGGGGGATTTTAAGTCCAAGGGAAGCAGCAAAGGGGACGAGGCAGAAAGAGACGGAGACCGACTGCTCATATCTCCTCCTTTCTCCTCATTTCTGTGCAACACAGTTCATTTGGATCAATAATCCTCTGTTTACTCCAAACAGTAGAATCCTAAAAAAAAAAAAAAAAAAACTAAAAAAAACAAACAAACAAAAAAAAAAACACTAAAAAAGGAGCCCACCCCGCTCATTTTTTTCACATCCCAGCCCATGTACTCAAAAAGTTACAGGCACACAGGTATGCACCCCCCCTCCCCAAGCCTCCACTGCTCTGTATTTAAGTGTCTTTAAAAGGAAGGAGTGCACACACATTCGAGGGAGAGGGCTTGCATGTTTGCGAGGGAAGAGTCCCTTCCAGCATGATAGATGTCCGTTAACAGAAGCTGGCTGGGACGTCGCCATGTGTCCGTTCAACATCTCAAACTCACAGCAGACCCTCAACAACTGCAAAAAAAACACTGACATTTCATTAATCCCACCTGGACAGACCCAACTAAAGACATCAAAAGTGAAATGAAATATCCACTAACCCGCCCCCCTCCCTCCCCCCGCCTTAACAGTCAATAACAAAAATATATTTCTATACGAATTGTAGCAGTCTTAGGGTACATAACACCCCCACCCCACCCGACCAACCCTCCCATAAAGAAAACAATAAATAAAGCAAACCCAAACATTTAAAAAAAAAGGAAGATATGCATCATTGTTTGGATTTACATTAATAATAATCCACATCACTCTGCAAAACTGAAAGACAGAATGAATGAAGGTAAACAAAAAAAAAGTTCTTTGCATTAAATCATTTCCTCTTTAATTCTTGTCCACTTTTAAAATCTTAAAAACGTTTCTTAAAAAAAGGCAAGTACCCCTATTTACCCCCAAACCCCGAAAATATTACCTTTCTTGTATTCTGCAAGAGGTGGAGGTGGAGGGGGGGTGGGGGGTGGGGTGCTAAAGAAACCGTCCCCCCTCTTTGTCCACAATTGGCAAAAAAATATATTAACAGCAATAACTTACAATTTATTTATTCTAATTTATTTAATGACTGCTTGATTTATTGTTCATCTCCCATAGGAAGTTCAGTTCAATGCATCTTTATTGAAAACATTTTAAATAACATTTAATAATAGTATAAAAAAGAAAGGCTAAGTAATAACAATAACACTGTCCTGGGTGAGTGCAGTTTGTGCGAAGAATCACAGGAGCCTTTTCAGCTCAACTTGACACGTTAAGTAGAATTCCTACATGATGTCCAAAGGGTTGTGATTCATGTTCTGACCCAGTGGGTCCTGACTGTTGCCCCCTGGCCCGTGAAGACCCACCATGCCGCTCAACTGAGATAGCATAGCGCTCTGGTCCGACCCAAACTGTTCCATTGAGTTCTGTTGCTGCTGCTGAGTCGGTGGCTGTTGTACCATACCCGGGTGGTGCTGGTTCAGATGGCCCGGGTGTGGGGAGCCCGTCTGCATCTGGGGGGAAATGTGATGTGGGGAGGGCTGAGGCTGCATGCGTGGGGACGGGCTCGAGTGTGGCGGCTGGGACTGTGGTCTGGGTGAGGGCTGTGGGGATCGCACCTGGTTAGCCAGTGACGTGGGCAGTGCCTGGCCCTGCAGGTGTGGGTGAGGGGACTGAGCCATCTGCTGTGGCTGCTGAGGGCTCATGGGATTGCTGTGCTGAGCCGGTGACCCCCCTGGGCCAAGATGCTGCTGCTGCTGCTGCTGGAGCAGTCTCTGATGGAGGGCCTGCTGGAGAAGGGCCTGAGAGGATTGAGGTGGAGGGCCACCTTGAGTGGGCTGAGGGCCTTGAGGTGGCTGTTGAGGACCTCCTACAGCCCCTCCACCTGGCCCTGCATCACCACCTGGCAGGCCAGCCATGGCATTCTGCTGCTGCTGCTGCTGCTGCTGCATCTGGAGGTGGTGCTGGTGCTGGAGCCTCTGTTGCAGTGCCTGCTGCTGCGCCACCGACCCTGGGTAAACCTGTCCCTGCTGGCCCGGGGGACCACCAGGCTGAGGACCTAGAGGTGGGCCTCCAGGTGGGCCTCCCACTGGATGAGGCTGCATTCCAGGCTGTCCCATGTAGCCCTGCCCCTGAGGTGGCTGTGGCTGCTGGAACTGGCCATGATTCACTCCCATTTGCTGTTGTTGCTGCTGCTGCTGCTGCTGCTGTTGTTGTTGTTGCTGCTGTTGTTGTTGTTGTTGCTGCTGTTGCTGTTGCTGCTGAAGATGCCGCCTCATGAGCAGTTCTCTAAACTGGGGACTGTTAAGATTTGCCATTTGTGGCCCCTGGCCCTGCATACCTCTTCCTCCACCTTGCTGCTGTTGTTGTTGCTGCTGCTGCTGCTGCTGCTGGAGAGCTGCCACTTGCTGCTGTTGTAAACTGCTGAGCATCGGCCTCTGCTGCTGTTGTAACTGCTGCTGCTGCTGCTGCTGTTGTAGCTGCTGCTGCTGCTGTTGCTGTTGTAGCTGCTGCTGCTGTTGCTGCTGCAGCTGGGCCATAGCAGCCATGTTGACATTCGTCCCCCCCTGGCCCCCCATGTGCATCCCTGGCTGGCCGGCACCTGCAGCATTCATGTTCACCTGCTGCACTCCTCCTGCCATGACATTACCAACAGGACCCCCTGTGGGACCAGGACCTCCTGGGACCCCTCCTGGGACCCCCCCTGGCACTCCTCCTGGGACCCCAGGCCCCCCCTGTACCCCCTTGTATTTTGAGGCCCTCTGTTTAATAAAAGCAGCCATGAGCTGTGGGTTAGATCGCAAGATGTTGAGAACTTGTTGCTGCTGAAGTGGTGAGCTAGGCGAGCGTAGAGTCCGTAACAGGTCCTGGAGGGCTGCCTGGGGGATGTTCCCACCAGCGGCCCCTGGGATACTAGCAACTCCAGGGAGAGCTCCTCCTGGGACCCCACCACCAGCACCTTGCTGCTGCTGCTGCTGCTGCTGCTGCTGTTGTGCCATATTCATCAAGGCAGCATGGCCCTGAGCTTGTTGGTGCTGCTGCTGCTGCTGCTGTTGTTGCATTTGCTGCTGCTGCTGCTGTTGCTGTTGTTGTTGTTGAGCTGCCATCATGGCCGGATGGCCCATCTGGCTCATCATAGCTTGCCTCTGCTGGGGTGGCATCCCCTGGCCTGCCCACTGCTGTTGCTGTTGTTGTGGGTTTTGAAGTGGAGCACCCATCCTCTGCTGTTGCAGCTGCACTTGAGGGTTGAGTTGGCCCTGGGGCAGGTTACCCTGCTGAGGGGGCTGCTGCATGGGCCCACCAACACCCACCATCATCCCTGGAGGAGCACCTTGTTGTTGATCCATGTGTGCCCGAGCAGCTGCCACTGCTGCTTGGGTCTGTGGTGGCATGCCCTGGGGTCCAACCATTCCTACTTGCCCTGGATGTCCCATGGCCATCTGTTGACCTTGACCCTGTTGGTGATGGGGGTGAGGAGGCATCAAGCCTGCAGCTGCTTGTCTCTGCAGAGCCATCTTCCTCTGAGCATCGGCTACCTGTTGGATCTTCATAGCAATTTCTACTGCTGCAGGTGGGGGGCCGGAAGCTGTTTGCTGCTGTGTAAGAGGAGGCTGGCTCTGGGGCTGGTTGGGAGGCTGTTGGCCTCCAACATTTCCAGACATGACAGCGCCACCAGGCTGCTGCTGGGGAGGTGTTGCAGAACCAAGAACTGGTTTTCCTTGGGACTGGTGGATTGGGGAGGAGCCCGGGGGTCTGCTGGTATATGGAGGCAAATTGTTGTGGTGCTGTTGGAGCTGTTGAGGGTTGGTCCCTGCTCCTGCCCCACTTTGCTGTGACTGCTGGACCTGAGGGAGCATCTGCGGCTGGTGCTGGGGAGAGCTCATTATCCCCCCTGCCCCGCCGCCTCCACCCCCCATCTGCTGGAACTGGTGGTGAAGGTGGTGCTGAGGGGGCATTCCACCTTGTGAGGGCATCCCACCTGATGGTTGTTGCTGCTGGACTCCAGGTCCAGGGCCCATTCCTTGCTGTGGGACAGGAGGCATGGTCTGAGTCGGTGTCTGGGGAGTTGGGGGTTGGGTTCCACCAGATGTGGGAGTATTGGGTGCAGTGGTGCCATTGTTCCCTGGTGATGGAAGTCCTACAACTGGTCCTCCTGGTGGCCCTCCGGCTGGCTGCCCCACCCGCTGCATGCTGGCCATCCTCCTCCTCAACATTTGGGCCTGCTGGAGCCGGTGCTGCAGCTGCTGCTGCCGCAGCTTTTGCTTGATGTTCAGGCAGAACGGGACGGGACATTTGTTCTCCTGACAGTGTTTGGCATGGTAGCAGCACAGAGCAATGAGCTGCTTGCAGATGGGACAGCCACCGTTCGTCTTGCGTTTGCAGCCTTTTGTGTGCTGAACAACACGCTTCATCTTCTGGCAGGACGGCAAGGAGCAGTTGGCGTTGCGGCACTGGCACGCGTGGACCAGCGACTGGATGCAACGCTGGATGCTGAGGCGGCGAGAGTCTCCAGGGCTCTGGGTAGCTGCGGCTGACTGGTTGTTGCTGTCGTCGTCCAGTCCAAGCCCCAGCTTATCCATCTTGTGCTCATGACCTTTAGTGTTGTAGCAGGTGATGCACAAGTCATAGTCCTGATGAGGGAAGAAAAAAAGAGAAACGGTAAAATTAATATGAATTCAAGCACTTCATTAATAAACTTTCCAGGAAAACAGAAATCAATGTTACATACATCAGCTTGCACAGCCACGACATTTTAAAACCGTGTAGTGCCCAAGCTTTTGCACCACTTTCCCTTTATGCAACAATGACACCTCAAGAAATATGACTGAGCCTTTTCTTCTCCTTGATTTTGGGAACTTGTATCTGGGAATGTTGTGGAAAGACACTCCACAAAACAATTGTTTGTATTCACAGGTAGAACAGGGGAACATCACAGTTGCCCACAACCACAGAGACGTTGATTCAGTCAGTTTGGCTGGGAACTGTGATGACCACAACTGGCAAAGGTGGGGAGATGGTGAGGGATCATATTTTTATTCACTACACTAGCAACTCCTACTGGTTGGTCAAGGCACCAGTGTGGGAGACTTCTGTCGACTCCATGTGTATAAAGGGTATAATGGCACCCTCTCTAGGCCGGAAGCCATAGTACAGTTAGCACTGACATTGACTGCAGTGTAAGGGAACTGGACGATCCAAATTGGAGGGAAGAAAATAAATGTAGGAAAGAGGGGGAAAAAGTACATCTGTCAAATTACCAGGTTTCTGTTGTCTGAATAAATAAATGTTTTAGCTTTCATGAAAAAGAAATTTGAGATTTGTGCTTTGAAATATTGTATTCCTGTATATTAATTAATTCAAAATAGCAACAAAAAGAGCCAAAAAGGAATCCTGTGTGTGACATCTACCAGTCACAAAAATGGTTGGATGGTCTATATTTTAAACAAAGTGGGCTTATTTATTATTAAATAATGCCACGAAGCACTTAACTACATCGGTGCAAGCATTCATCATTATTTTGTTAAAAAAGCTTTATTTTGTCAAACCTGAAACAAGACTGCAGTTTCTTTCAGCCTTTCTAAAGGCTGTTTTTGGGTGTGATAAACACCAGCATGTTTCCTCTCAGTTTAAAATGAATCTAGTTTATTGCAGGCCCTTAAGGTTTTCATCATCTGATGATGAAAACGGTATTTAAAATATTTACAGGGTTGCAGCCTTTTTGCTGCAGTTTCATCCCCAGTCATGCAAATGGAGAAAATCTTAATCTCAACAGGTTCTGATTCTCACCTCGCAGACAGTGCAGTGGAAGCGGGTCTCCACATGATGTTTACACTCATTACAGGTGTAGACGAAGCGGTCCTGGCTCTGGTTGTGCAGCTCCACCAACATACACATGGAGCTCCACATGGACCTCCTGAGAGAGCTGAACTCCAGGTGCTTGTCCCTAGCCAGAGTCAGGAAGGCATCACGGCCGTCCATCAGATCACAGGCCATCAGGGGGTCCGGGTCAGTGATGGGGGGCAGCGAGTTGGCGGCGGGGCCGGCAATGAGGCGGATGACAAAGAAGACCTGGCAGTGAGAGACGAGGAGATCAGCTGTAAGTTTATCAAACAGTCTGAGGATGCTGTGTGATTCAGGCCCTGCTTGAACAGCCAGGGTTTTTATAAATGTGGTTGTAGTGTCAACGCTTTTACCTTCCTTCACAACAAGCTACACTTTTAACATACAAGTAGTCATGTGATGATATTAAAATATAGGTTTTAGCCTCTTTAATCTAATCTTTTTCTGTTGTCAGTAAAGGTTTGACAAAGGATACTTTAATTATAGGCTGTTGTAGTCATAGTATAAACTGTATCCACTCTGCTATAAAACAGTTGAACTTTTCAAAACAGCAGCAGCAGCTGTTGCTGCTAAACAGCAACATTTCAATTGTCTGCATTCACAGAGTGAAGTTAACATCACAACTCTGATGATACAAGTAA
Organism: Scomber japonicus; assembly: GCF_027409825.1. Lineage (NCBI taxonomy): Eukaryota > Metazoa > Chordata > Actinopteri > Scombriformes > Scombridae > Scomber > Scomber japonicus. The sequence goes on along the minus strand of NC_070595.1, from coordinate 10,456,276 downwards.
CCGTAATGTTCTTATACTATGATTATTCCATATAATGCAATAAAAGAGAGAGCATCACTTGCTACAACACAATGAGACACACAAACCTCTTTATGTTTCTCCATGGTGGCGTAGAGTTTCTGGGAAAGGTCATTGGAAACATTGGGCATCCCTGGTTTCTTCTTATTGGCTCGGCTCAAGCTACTCTTGTTCTTGCTTGTCTTTTTATTGTTCTTCTTTTTGGCATTCTTGCTGTCTCCTTTTGTAGCCTGTGAACATTTTAATGACAACTTCAATACAAAGCACGGGCATGAAAAGCATCAGGATTGTGTGACCAAATGAATTCTGACCCTGAAAGTAACGACTCTTATTCTACTCACATCTGTGCTCTCATTGGAGGTACTGTTCTCCTCCCTCTTCCGCTCCTCCTCCTCTTGCTCCAGCTCCTTGATGCTCTCCTCCAGCACGTTGGGCCAAAAGTCGCCCTCAAAGTATGGCAGCTCCTTGGCACTAGTCAGACGGTCCTCTGTTGCCTGTTTGAAGACGTCCTGAAGGACAAAGAGGGACGACAGACAAGTGTTCAGTTCAGTGTAATGCTTTTCACTGTTTTAGGAAAGACCGGTTCATTCTCGACTTCAGAAATAGCAGTACTCACCACAAGTTCCACAAGTGACTTTCAATAATGTGAATCTATCACCCGATAGAGTTTGTTCAAGGAATTCAGTAAAATTGCCAATTTTTCAGATTTGTTTTCAGTAAAAAAACACAGGAAGTTTGAACATCTGTATATGATTGAAAGCTCCAGAACAGCTAGTAAAACGGACCTTGTGGTGAGATTATTTTCTCAAAATATACATATTAGCAGACTGGGAAAATATGCATTAAGAATATCATGGAATTTGGTTATGAAAGAGAGACACACAAGTCTTCATACTGTGAAACACACAGTCAATACATGGACTCACCCAGAGTCCTTAACATTGTCTGTTTTGCTGTAATAAAAGCACTAATTCACAGAAAACAAGTCTCACCTTATAATCATGGATGATGCGCTCAGAGACAGCCTTGTCCAGCATCTTCTTGTACCACTCCTGCAGGCGCTTTGGCTTGGGGATCTTCTGGTCCGCTGGGTGACAGTGGAAGATGTAATCATCCCCTTCACTGGGTGGGCAGGCCCAGATATGACCCGCTGTAAACCTGAGACAGGGAGACGTGTATTTTTATTTACTGAGGCTAATATAAAGGAAATACATTCATTACCTTGTATTCCATCTCCTTGATCATTTTCATCCTACTGAAAACTTTGTCTATCTTAAAGGGATAGTTCAGATATTGAGGTAGGGTTGTATGTGTTACTCATCCATAGCCAGTGTATAACCTGTAGTAGATGGTGGTCGGCACCCTGTTCTGCCTACTTCCCCAAATGGGGGGATACAGACTGCCAGCTACTACTGGTTATCACTGACTATGTACCTGATATAACCTAACTTCAAAAAAAATACAAACTACCCCTTTCAGATGTTGACATGGTCTAAGTTTTGCTCTTACCCCTGCCTCCTGACATACTCCAGGTAGCCAAGCAGGATCTCATGGTAGACAACAGTCCTGAGATGTCGAGGTTTGAAGAAGTGCACGCTGTCCAGGTAAGAGATGTACACTCGCCTCTGGTTGGGAGGCGGGCAGTCGGAGCCGTACTCTTGAACGTGCATGCCAAAAAAACACACATCTGCTCCATCGATATCCTCAAATGCAAACAAGGCTTTCATTCTGTATGGGAAAGACTCGGACATCTCGCCGTTGTCCACAAATCTGGAGAAAGCAAACACAAATATTGTTTTAAATATCTAAATGTTGAATTTCTGTAGTTATGATGGCACATGAAACATTATCAGTCACTCATTCCTGCTCTTTCTTCACCATAATGTTTTCATCTTCTTAACAATTCTGACAAAGCTACATGACCGCATAGGAAGGTTTCCAAATATGGCTTCTAGCTGTGCAGTGTTTTTAATGTGTGAGTCGTAATTAGCTGGTTAGAACTGACACAATGACGACTTGTTGACAAAGTAGCAGTGTTGAGGCTGTGAAGCAGTGAAATATTTGGTTCGACTGGGTGCCAGATGAGATGCACGTCTGCAACCAGTGGGTGGAATTTTATAACAAATTACAAGCCTCTTGCAAAAACTGAAAGGATATTTACTGTAAATGCAGCACACACTTTATCCAGGATGTAGAACAAAAGCAGAAAGGAGAAAAGGCTGTCCACTTCAGTTTGGACTGCAGTATTATTGTTGGCATTTAGTGGAAAACATTAAAAAGACAGTTTTCTCAAACTGATTAGGAATTGGCATTAATACTATAATATTTCACTTTTTTATTAAAAAGTTGATTAAAAAACACAAACTTTGCTGTGCAGCTGTAGCTTTTAAAATGTAATACTAGGCTGCTGCACTGAATCAATTTGATCCATCTGAAGTAAAACTGCTCCAACCTTTGTTCACAATATTTCACACCCTCTAGTAAACAAACTCTCCATTCAGTTGCTTCTTAGACTTCTTGTTGGGATTCATCCGTTACCTGTGCTACTGTGCATCATGGCCAACCAGCCGTTGCCTAGCAACAACAATCTTGTGCATTTGTTTTTGCAGAGGCACGGAGGAACTGTTGCTAGTCTGAGAGAAGCTCAGCCTCGCCTGATCACAGATGTGATTTAATGAAAAGTTAAAGTTTGGCATAGGTGAGACCATGTCGCTTCGTGGTTGCTTACAGGACAGTGATTTGCCAAAGTGATAAACGTGTGTCTCTTTTGGTTTATTTCATCAGAAGAAATATACATTTTCTATACCAAATTATGACATAAATCCTGCTGTTGATTTTGTGCACTTTCTGGCACACTCAGAACCCATTAGCTATCCATTTGATGTTGATTTATGCTTTCGAAGCAACAGTCAATATTATGCAGCTTCCAGTGTAACCAGTGGATATACTTCCTCTTCTGTGCACTGGTCATTGTTTACCGATTACTAACTTGAGATAGTCCAGACGACATTGCAGCTAATCTCTATAAACAGATATCTGCATATGAATGTAGATATATTTCAATTAATATAAAATAAAAGGCAAAATCTTTGTCAGATGATAGCCAATGACATCTGAGATGCATCTTGGCGCATGTGTTCTCTTTTGCTCTGCAAACTGACCATTTACCTGCATGCAACAAAAAACTGCTGAAATATGAATGATCAATACTACTCTGACTACAAACCAGAACTCTTCTGGTACCAAAACCTTGTTGCCTACAGATTTTGTATTTATATGCAGAGATCAGTTTATAGGGATTACACTACTTATTATAATATTCATTCCTGTTACATTCAGGATTTTGCTGAGTTTCTGACAAATATCAGACTTAATCAGTAAGCCATCTTTTTAAATATGTTCAGTGGTGCTTGCCACACTAGTAGTAGTAAAATTCAGCCTCCCACCTGGATTTCATGCCCGGCTTGACCTCAACCACCTTGTCTGAGACATGGACCACACGGATGGTGACCTCGCCACATTCGTGGTGGCTCTGCCGCTTGAGGTAGTCGTTCACTCGTGATTCCAAATAGTTCCCCAGCTTGGTTTGAGGAAGCCCTGCAGAAGACGAGACGACAGGTGAGGAAAGTGGTGGAATACAGAGCTCACTTGATGTGTAATTACAATAATTTTAATACTGTCATGGTCATTACAAAGAAGCAACAACAGATACATACAACAAAACAGGCCTTTTTTTATTTCATTTTAGAAAAGCCCATAAACACAACAAATGGCAGTTGAGTTTAATACACCATTGATTGCAGGTATCAATCTTGTTCAAAACCTTAATCCTGATTTTCTGAATCCTGAATTTTAGTCCCAAAAGAATCATTTGAATTCTTGGGGATTGAATGAAGTAAAAAGAAAATGTAATTAATAGCATAAATCACTAATATAATTAGACTTTTCACAAAAGAAATATTTAATAAAAGATACAAAGAGATCAAAACCTGAGATGAAAATGAATGACAGTCATGAAACACAGACTTATTCCACTTACTTTTAGCTGCGTATTTGTTCTCTTTCCGTGTCTTATTGGCCTTTTTGAGGCAGTTGTCACATACGAAGCTGTGATGAGGGGGAAAATAAATAGTAAAATGATTACATCTGCAGGTTACCATCTAGCCTGTCACAATAAGCACCAGCGACAGTGATTGAGTGGCTTTAATCAAGACATGACTTGCTTTTCAAGTCAGTCTCCCTTTCTTTAAACAACTTTAATGACTCGGTAATTAAAAGATGTAAGCAAATTCTAACAGACCACACATGAAGAGAGATCAAACTCTGAGGAATGAGAGACTCTAAGCCGACACTCCAGTTTCAGGACTTTTGTGTTTGTGTTTTGCCGCCATCCTGGCAGACTTTTTCAGTCCAGATGTAATGATCTACATATCGTCAAATCGACAGCTACATGAAAATGTTTTCATGTGTACTAGGACTTAACATTTATACTTTTTCAGCAGCTTCATTGATCTTCTAAATTATTCAAAAGCTTTATAAAGAATACAGACGGCCATATTTATTTTCCAGACCACGAAACAAGTAAAGAGTGTGTGTAAGATAGCTGGCTTACCCTGACGGCCATATGGTATCATTATGCAGGACACAGATCTGGTGCATTTTACGACCGCAGTCAGTACATTCCACAAGCCTGAGCGGAGAGACAACGAGAAGACAAAAGACAGACATGCATTTAATAAGGCCACGTGTCACGCATCATTGAAATATCCTGCTCCCTTCCTCTATGGGAGCCACAAAGTTGCTAAATCAATGTCTATCATTCAGAATTGACATTTACTTCATCTTATTACTTATCTATAAGTTTTTAAAGTGTATAAAAAAAACATGAAACAAAAAATATGCTAATGTCATCCAAACCAAATACATAAAATCATAAATCAGCATCTCAGTTGTGGTTTGAAAGAATGTTAAGTTCATGAGTGAAGAAGAAGACCTACAGCTCGGGGTCGAGTGTGTCGTTCTTCTTTCGTTGAAACTGCTCTTTGTTGATGGACCTGCGGGAAAGATCAGAAGAAAAAAAAAACTGCTGTAACCAACAAGCACTTCTTCCTGCTCATTATGTCCAGTATGGAAACACAACAAAGTCATCTTCTGTAAACTGTAGACTTTGTACATCAGCAAAATACATATTATATTGATCATTTATCTCACCCCTAAGATAAGTGTTATAAACTCATGTGAACAGTTTGTGTAAGATGGTGGTGAAAAGTGAATTTATCTCTCACATTTCAGCCACCTGAGTCAAAAAAGGATAAAAATGAACATTAAAGAAGAACTGAGGAGTTTTGAACAATTATTTAAACTAAAAATCCCTATGATTCATGACCTTTAACCTCTTAAACTTCAACCACGTGCTGATGAGTCAGTCACTAAAAACTTCTGCTACACAACATTATTTTTAATTTTAACAAAGATCATATAAGTTTCCAAAAATACCAAATATGTCAGGCTCAATTTAGGGAGAATGTACATACAATAGGCTAGAGTACATGTAAAATATACATAGGGTATAAAGGGTTTGAATATTTCAACACTAAATAGCCTTAATGACAAGCTACAAAAGGCTGATATGGAATAAATATAAATGATATGATAATGTTGGACACAGTGGAATGAGAGTATTTTATTTTATTATTTTAAGTGCAAATGAAAGGAGAATACGTTCATGCTGATCTGGTCTCATTTTTAACCTTTTGGGTTTAGATATTCAAAAAAAAAAAGAATTTCTAAACTGTCAGCATCTTTAATGCTGCTAATTCATCTCCACTGAGACACAATGGTATAACTCCAAAACTCACGGATCACCTGGAGAAGCGTTACTAGACAAATTAAAGTGTGATGGTACTCACGTCTGAGGCTGGGAGGGGTCGTCCCCCAGGGAAACACTCTCGCCCTGGATTTCGTTGAAACACTTCTCACAGAAGTGGTACCTGTCAGCAAGAAGCCCATATTTTGGTGAACTACACCGTTCGCCATCAGCACAGCCAATCACAGAGAGGGCACGAAGAAGCAGCCGCCAATCAGGGCAGGGCAGGACAGGCCAGGGGAGGCGGACACACAGGAGGAGGCAGAGGGCAAGGTAGGTCGTCGCCAGGAGGTAGCAGCCAATCGTGATGCAGGGTTTTTGTATGGGCGGGTGTTTTGATTTTGCGCGTAAATTTCGGAGTGGATGATTGGTCACACCAAAGCAGGCCAATGCAGACATCACAAGCGTTAAAAAAGGAGGGAGAGAAGGGGAGAAGGGAGGGGGGAGGGGGAGATGGGGAGGGAGGTCAAAATGAATATTAAAAAAGCGTGAAATAAATAAGTTACAGGTCAGACGAGGACAATGGAGGGACAGAGAGGGAGGGGGGGGGGGGGCACATGGAGGACGGAGGGGACAGACAGAATGTGAACAACGACCAACAGAGGACAGAGAGCCAAGGCAAAGCAAAGATTAGCGTCAGACGTCCAGTGGTAAACAACAACAACATTACAGCAACATGAGAGACCACTAGGAGCTGTGGAGGAGGAAGGGGGGGGAGGGGGGGCGAGGATACAAGTCTCCAAAGGTGGATGAGGAAAATAAATTAAAATAAAATGGTAAAGCAACAAAGACCCATCATCCTTTCAGTTCATTTATAGAGTGGGAGCCGTCCTTCTAGTGATGAGAATGGATACCCCCCCCCCTAATCTATTTCTACTAGTGAATATCAGAAAATGCAAGCTGTCATGTGTTGTGTGTGTAACCTTCATCAATGGCTGGTCTAACAAATAAAGAATAAACAGCTGAAGAAGACAGGAGCCCACTTTATAAATGAAAACGTAATGGAAATTAAAACGTGGACTATGGAGATGGAGATGGTGCCGGGAGGGGGGGGGGGGGTAACCATTTGAAGCCAAATTACAACTCATCTGTGATTGCACTGATTGGTTGATAATATGTTGGAAAAAATATAACAAATGTGCAAAATAACAACAAGAAATACATCTGTGCGAGTGTGTGTGTGTGTGTGTGTGTGTGTGTGTGTGTGCATGCGTGTGCTCCAATGTGTCGACAGCCCTTACCTGTTCTGGTAGCTAAAATAAGCAGCGTCGCGTTGAATGGTGCATAATTGTTTTCCGTAGCAGCATAGAGTTTGGGGGGAAAACTCAAACTGGAACGATAGAGCGACAAGTAAGAAAAAAGTTAAGTTAGTAAAAACCTGTTGTCTGAAGAAAGCTGGAAACAAACTCAATATGTTACACATCTGAAAATAAAAACCTCCTCCTGCCTCACCTTTCTACCACAACAGTATCCCAGGCCCTGCATGACGGGATCGATCTCCGACTCAAACACCTCGGCGAGCTTGGAGCAGTACTTATAGACGCGGGACGTCTTGCGGTTGTACAGCCAGGCGTTGTTGAACATCAGCCAGATGTCCTCCACGTACTGCCACGGCTCTTGGTACTGTCCTGTGTCCAGCTTCCGCTTGATGGTCGACAGGTCCATGGGGTTCTTCACGATGTCGAAGTAGTCCTGGTTTTGGAAGGGGCACCGTTGGAGGAGGTAAAGTTCAAGAGTTGAGGAAGGTCAGAAGTAGGGGGGGAGGAAGGGAGGGAAGGGGAGGTGAGAAGAAAGAGCAGCGAGACGGTGGGAGGGTTTGGTCGTTCCGGGGGAGAGGGGGGGCCAAGATGCGAGAGATGGGGAAGAAGAGAACCATCATCATCATCATCATCATCATCATCAGGCATCGCAGTCGACCGGGTGGGACCAGAGTAGGGAGAGAAGAGGGTGCAGGGGGACAATGTTGTTGAGCGCTGCAGAGAAGAGGGTTCGCGTGCAAACAGAGAGACATGACAACTTCTGCCCTCCAGCTCTCCGCTTTGCACCCTACATTTAAAATTCAAGTCCCTATCTGTGCTGCGAACTGGGACCGGCTGACCGCCACAAGTCTGCCGGGTCCTCTGTCGCTCAAAGAACTACAATCAGAGGTCTAAAAATGAGCTACAGATTCATTTGACATGTTACTGCAACTGAAGCCCAGCTTTGTGATCCTGAAATCGATTATTTATCATTTGTCCTAAAAGTGAGCTGGGGGGGTAATCAATCAATGCTGCGGCCTGAAAGCTCACAAAGCTTTCAGGCCTGCCAGGTGATCAGGGTGCAAAACCAAGAAGAACAGAGCAGTGGCAACAGCAACAGGCAGACAGAGATTTACTGTTCTGAGTAACACAGTGGTTGGCATTAACAGCGCCAGCGGCATGGAGTGGCAATACGGTGGCAGAGTTAAAGCCAACAGTGCTGAGGTGAGGCAAATGTAAGAGGGACAGCGAGTGTCTGAGCTGTTATTCTGTCCCCGTCGTCTGCCGCCCTGCTTCTTCTCCAACTAAAAATTGCTGCGTGAGAAAGCGGTGGAGGAGACGGCGAGGAGCAGAAAAAAAAAAGAGGCCTTTTGGAGATTCAACCAAACAAAACAAAACAAAAAAACTTAAAAAAAAGGGGGCGGGGAGGTTGAATTTCAAAGAGCACGGTTCATCTCAGTGTCACCATGGCAACAAGAGTTAGGAAATAGACCCTCATCTCTGAATGGAACCACTCATGAACACACAAGTGACACATATTCAACAAACAGAGCCGAATTTATATCAACAATTAAAGTATTTAGAAAAATGAGGAAAATAAGTCACATCACTTGACTGTTGAGCTGATAGCCAGGTGCTCACTCAACACAGCTCGGAAAAATGCCTTCAATTTGATATATTAATGGAGGCTGGGGGATGGGGGGTTTTAGCCTGAATATTAGTGCAAACAGATTTGAGACCATAATGAATCTCAGGTATTGTCCCACCTCTACACACTTCCCACCTGAACACTTACACACTACTACTGGTGAGGAACTGAACTAGAAAGCTAGCAATGGACCACTAGGATGAAAGCTACACAAATCATAATTCAAATAAAAAAACCTAAAAAAAAATGAATGGATCAAAAAGGCAAAAGTCAAACAAATTAAATGATAAATGAAAGCAATTGGCTCATGAACTGATGTTGGAGCTTATAGCACATTATTTGGGGTGCGATGAAAGGCAATCAGACATTCATTAATTATGATTATGATGCTCTGTTGTGGATGTCTGGGTCATGTAAAACTGTGTAATGTTTTGGGTTATCACATCCAATCCCAGTGATAAGTTGTCAAAATTGGTCTCAATCAGCCAAACCGTGGTTTTATATTTGAGGAGCACATATTATTTACTTTTTATCCTCAACTGCTCATCACTACAAGTTCATGAAAGGAACGGCAAATGTTCATAAGAGTCATTGCTTTGATTTACAAATGACAAGAAGTTTCAGAAAAGAGACCACACACTCTCTCTCACTCACACACACACACACACACACACATACATACACACACACTCATACACATAAACACACACACACTTCCAAATCTCATTTTCTTAACTTCTGACATGCAATGGGAGAAAAATAAACTAAGAAGAAGCAGATATATAAAACAAATTTTGAAAATATGACAGCTATGACAAAAGAGAAAAAATATTAAAGATGGAAAAAAGGAAAAACAAACAAATGAAAAAAAAAACTACGTTTTCAGAGGAGTTGAAGCAAAATGGCAGCCAGTGCAGTCCCTTACCAGGTTAGTTTTGTTACTAGTTCGAATACGTACGGGTATTCCCAGTAACTGGGGGTCCACCGGCTGACGGAAGGGAAGGGACTCAGGGTCCTGCCGGTACAAAGCTTCCAGGGTGGGCATCAGAGCCTGACGCAGCTCCTCCGGCTTAAAGACTGGAGAGAAGAGAAAAACAAAAAAAGATGAATTAAGGCGAGTTTGAAAATACGAATGCAGGAGCGTCCTGGTAGCTGAATGTGCATGCCATGTAAACACAACGCCCCTGGTTTGATTCCAGCCAGGGACCCTTGTTGCATGTCATACCTATCACTCTCTCCTTATTTCCTGTATGTCCCTTCACTGCTATCCAATAAAAGGCCAAAAAAATAATCTTAAAAAAAAGAATTCAAATGGGACATGGTAACAATGATCTGGTGGGTAGTAATGGGTTACATCTACTGTTTCAAGCTACACTGCTCTACTTTGACATCATTTGTCATTTCAAATCAACATCATTTTCAGTCTGTTCTGTTTTTAACTTCTTACACTTCAAAGAAACTGCTGATCTGCTGATCTCAGGTCTTCTGTGGCTCTCTTGCTATCAGCAGGAGATCCATACAAGACAAACCATCCCTGACTTCACTCCTTTTCTCTGTCGGCTTTCAAACAGCTCTATCTGCTCATGCTGACAGAGCACAGCTCAGACTCCAACAAGCACCAGTTGTGAATGCTGGTCTGAGGTCAGTGCATCAGAGCATTGAGCTGGCACTGAGCTGACAGAGAGTAACAAGTGTTGTGTGTTAACTACGTTTCAGTATCAAAACTTTCTCCCCTGATGTTAATATCAGCCCTACTGCAGATGGTGTGACTGTATTCAGTATCTAATTAAGCTTAAGAGAGAAAAATATGGAAAAGATTATGTCGACATGAAGAACACCGCCTGAATTAATTTGGTGTGTATCGCTATTGTTACTACTAGTTCATAGCTTCTCCACCCACCTCTGCTGACTACTGAAAATTCAAATAACTCACTGACATCACCTTAACATGCAGATAATGACTGTTTGAAGATGAAACATTCAGACTCACTTTTCTTCTTGCTCTGAGCACTGGCGGGGGAGCTGGTGCTGGCCGTTGACCCTGACCCCTCCTCTTCCTCTTTGGGCTCTTTCTTCACCTCAGGCTTCTTGTCTTCAGCTGTTGCTACCGACGATGAAACCGACGATGATGATGACGACGATGATGATGATGATGTGTCCATGGGCTCGCCTTTACACCCGTCTCCTGACACCTTCTCTTTCTTTATCTGTGGGGAACATTTATCAAAGTGATTACTTCTTAAACTTAAATTCAGATAAGATTTTCTTTTTTTTTTTTTTAATTAAGATGAATCATCATGATGAATCAAGACTTCTCAGGATTTTCAGACATCCAGATCAGTGTCATTAAGCCAATGTGGACAATCTTACCTCTGGTTTCTCCTCCGTCTTCACATCAGGCTGACCCTTGCCCATCTTCCCCAGAGCCTTCCCCTCTCCTTGGGTTTCAGCCCCTTCCTCCTCATCATCCTCCTGCTTCTTCACCTCCATTTTGACCTCTTCCTGGCTCGAGGCGGGGCCATCGGCCGAGGCGAGCTGGGAGCTGGGGTTGGTACTGCTGCTGACCGACGCCGGAGAGGATACCTGGCCGTCTACGGACAGAGAAGGCTTCGGAGATATCTGAAGTGAAAAGGAGAGAGATGGGATAAAGTTTAGAATCGACATACAGGAAACCACCCTTTTGTAGTCAAAGAGTATTTGACAATGGAGTATAGATCATTTGATACTTTTGAAGGACAAATGTATTTTTCAAAAGTATGTCTAGACCATCCATTCTTTTACTTAAACTTAACTTCCTGGCCTTTTTTAAAATCAAAAACTACTTGGTTTAAGGAAAAAACAGTGGTTGGGGGTAGAGGGGGAAAAGGCAGGGCGATCCACTCACTGGGGTCTGCGGCAGCTGCAATGGCACATGAGCATTTTGGGTAGGCATCGAAGCCTGACTTGCTTGGGGGCCTGAGGAAGCCGCGCCCCCAAGCGTCTGCTGTGGAAGCTGATTTGCTTTCTCAGAGTTCCCTGTCTGCCCTGATGGCGGCTGCTGCGAAGCTTGCTGCTGCTGCTGCTGCTGCTGCTGTTGCTGCTGCTGTTGTTGTTGCTGCTGCTGCTGCTGCTGCTGCTGCGGTTGTTGTTGTTGTTGTTGTTGTTGTTGTGGAGGGGGCAGCTGGGGTGTGCTGGGCGTCTGTGGCTGTGGGGTCTGAGAGCCATGTAACGTGGGAGGCGTTTGATGGGGTTGAGGCGTTAAGCTGCGTGCTGGTGAGGGGGAGTTTGTTCGGATGGGGGGGCAATGAGGGAAAGTGTTGGTCTGGGTTGGGGTGGAGGATGGAGGCAGGTTGGGAAGAGGCCCAGCACCGCCGACACTACCAGGCCCCATGGAGCCTGCTGAGACTCCAGAGCCTGGAGCAGAAGAGGCAGACTGTGCCGAAGGGCTGCTGGCTGGGAGGGAAGGCGGCGTTGACATCTGGTTCTGCTACAGATGACAAGACACAGAGGTCAGAGCAAGAAGACAGACAGATCTTCAACGAGAACAGAAATCATTTTTCTAAAAGAAAAATACTCAAAAAATAAAAGAACAAAAGCATGGGTTTGTCTAATTAAAGGTTTTTCCAGGTAAACTGTATAAAGTTAAATAAATAAGGAAGGCGACCTCAAAAGGCACAAATAATCCATCTTTAAACTTGTAGATAGAGCCAATAATAACTGATCCATCTCTCACAGCGGTCATGAATTATATGCCTAAACTCAGCTCAGTTAATTATACAGTATTCAACACTATTCATCATTTCCTGCAAAGCAGCTCTCAGAGTTTATGCCTCTGTTCATCATCATTTGCTTTTACACATTCATCTGATTTCAACATCTCACAATACGTTTGCAGACAAACATTAGCACATTAGCGGGTACCACTGTCACTCTGTCACTCAATCCTTACCGGTGGCACAGCAGACTGTGCTCCTGGCTGGTTCATGCCAACAGGACCAGTACCAAGTCCAGGACTGGACCCTGGAAACTGGCCTGGAGGGAGGTACTGGTTCTGTAACTGTGTGGCATTAGGCTGACCCATCCTTGTTTGTCCCATACTCATCTGGAAACAAGACAACAGGGAAGTGAGATGTTTTGGATAAATGAAGGACCATTTCCTCCAACTGTCATATGGTCACATTTACTGTTGCATGGCAGTCAAATCATTTGTTATGAAAGTGTGAAGTTGCATACACTAAATGCGTTTCTCCTGTGTCTTTTTCAGTTTTCAGTTTTCTTACACTTAAAACTAATCTTATAGAAGTGGTAAAAGCAGTGATGCCAACCTGGTTCATCGGAGCATTGAGAGGAAGAGGAGGTGTCGACCTTTGATTCATCGACTGCATCCCCATCTGACCAAACTGGTTCATTCCTAAAAGTGAAAGAGGTCCAAAATGAGAGACGTACAACAAATAATAAAAACACCAAAGGCTTGCTGTCAGTAAAACTACATTATTGATCTCTTTGCAAACACAAAAATGGAGAAAACCAGCGAGAACAGATCTCCTGAACAGATAATTGTGACACCAAACCATCTGAGAAGCTAAGTGTGGAAGCATTTTGAATTTGATACCATAAGATGAATGATCATGGATAGAGATAAGGCCTGTTTTCTGATCAGGATTGTGAGCGTAAAGGAGCTAATGTAGCCGTTTTGACACAATTGTTATAACTCTCTATGAATGTTCTTGCAACAGGGATGTCGTGTCTGCAGAGACAAGCTGCTGCTGAAATATATACACTACCAGTCAAAAGTTGGACTCATTTTCTCACTGAGGAGAATGGAAAGTGGAGTGTCCAAATAGAATTTTTCAAAGCTGTAAAAGCCACAAAAGAAATCCCATTCACCCGTGTTGTATTGGGCTGGCATCAGAAATTTCAGGGTCAAATATCTCAAAACCTGGACAAATAATATCAAAACTTTCTGTATGGCTCAATATCACGGAAGAAAAGATTTGCTTCTAGTTTGAGTGAACCAACCCTTTAATCCTCCAAACATCACCAGCCCTGGGATCCCTTTAAAAGCTTGTGTAACAGGGTGTCCAATATATTCTACAGATTTCATTTCATTCACATCCTCTTCTACTTCAGCATTACATTTTTAAAATCATTTCATTGTATGAATCTCCCATTTAAAAAAAACACATTTCTTCAAGTTTGGCCGCTCAGCATGTATTTGTAATAATGTCATTTACACTTCATGGGAGGACTCACCTGCTGGGTTCTGCATTCTGTTGACCATCTGATTTGGTCCAGTCGGTCGGACCATGGACGGATCAGCGTGAGGACCATCTGACAGGGTGATAAGAGTTACAGAAATTACATATCTTGTCTTCAGGATCACTGAATACCAGTAAAACCAAAAATGACTACAAGATGTTTAAAAAGGGTGAAAAAAAACTATAGTCAGACAAACAAACTTCATCATACATATGTAACAAGTGGCGTGCAGGTGTGTTTGCTCTCTTTTTCCATTTCAACACATTTCCAAGATCTACTTCATTTCACGACTTGAACATTTTGAACAGTGTTTAATGTCAATACAGATGCGTGCCAGAAAACATGAACGTGAAAGTCAAATTGCTTTTCTATTCTGTGCATGCCAGCAGTGTGTGTGTGCATCAATGTGTGTCTATGCACACATAAGCCCCTTTCATACTGGTGAGTGTAGTCCTGCCATGCCAGCTGGACTTTTACATAAACATCAATCAGTAATGTGAATACTTCCACTGCCTGTTTAATGGTGAAACAACAATGTCCCCATATGTTTTATACAGAACAATGAGGTAGAATAACAGTGCAACATTCCCGCCTTGACCAGGCTGCATAAAGGTGGCTGAAGAAAAGTCATAGAAGTCTCTTTACTTACTTGGGGGTTGTCCTGGGACCATGGGTGGCTGTCCCATGCTGGGAGGCACCTGTGGGAGGCCTGAAGAGGCCATGCTAGGCTGGCCAGGCATCATGCCCTGCTTCTGGAGCCGTGTCCGCCTCTTTTCCTCCAGCTCCTTTTGGATCTTGTAGATCTTCTCAGCCAGTAGGTGGTAGTACTCCGCCTGGAGTGAGTGAAGCACAGGGAATGTTACAGGACACATCCCAGCGATGCAGAACATAAATAATAATAATAATAATAATAATAATACATTTCCTAATTTCTTGATGGTGATGTTCATGTCACAATACTTAACACCAGTGTTGGTTTCTTACCCTACTGTTGGCTGACTCGTACATGTCCCCCTCTACTTTCCGAGCGTAAGCCACCAGATTCTCCATCCGCCGGTCCTTCAGTGCAGCTGGGTCGGGTGTGGGAAAGATGGCTTGCACACTACGAGCACACAAACACACCAAGGACACTTACACAATATTTCTTCAGACAACTACAATTAAGATGACATGAAAAGCAGAAAAATATGCTCTAAATGATGCAATATTGAAACGAGTTCATTTCATTAGCTCCGGCCTCCTAGTAAGATTTTTTGCTTGTTTTTTGGTAGCAGTTGCAAGACTCTGCAGACTCACAGCTTGTGAACAAGGTGATTGCGGAGGTCTTGCGTGATGTCTTCATGCCAAGACTTCCTCATGCCTGCAGCAGAAGGAGGAGTGGCAGTAGGCATGGAGCCCAGGTTGCCCACGCCGTCATTCATCAAACTGGGGACAGGCAAGAAGGGGCGAGAGGAGTAAGATTTGAGCCAATGCAGAGCTAATTTAGAGAATTTTCTGTAAGTCGGTTATGTGACAGCAGCCTGACTTGAGAGAAGGTAAATAGTTGTGACCAACGGAAGGCAATCCTACCTCTGTGCATTCATGTGTAACATGGCGTCTGGCAGTAGGGCGGACTGCTGGTTGGGGGACTGCACCCCTACTCCACCATTCACTCCCATAGAGTTTGCTCCTGTAAAGAAAAAGTTAGTAATAGTTTTTTTTTTAATTTAAATTTAACTTGTGTGAGAAAGTCAACGTATAAAAACACCTGTTACATTTCTTTAAAAAAGGTAGCGTCACTCATTCTGAAGACTTTTTGAACACCCAAACAAATACACCTCTCCCATAATGCTCCGTCATATGTTTCGCAACCCATATTCACAGACGCACATTGCCGAGGCAACAACCTAAAGAGAAATATGGCGGAATTCCGATTGATGCATCAGCTGTAGAGTCACTTCTATTCCTCACACATTCACACTTACTACATGCTCAAAAACTAACTTATAAGACTCCATCCACTCTCTCCACCTCTCTGTGGCCTCCCCACTTCTCACTTGACCTGCGTTCAGCGTCTATCTCCACAGAAGCAGCCGCCTGTTAGCTGCAGCTCCTGCAGAGCCGAGAGAAGAGCCGGATAAACTTCACCAGGCCGACTGACAGCAGACACTTACTGACCCAAAACAGTTTGCATGTCGGCTCCACGGGAAGAAATCATCAGTGTTTGTATTTACTGATTCATTGATACAGTTAAGTTGAAAACACACACATACAGCAGGATATTTGTGTGATTTAAACAGCTGCCTGCTCAGATTACGCTTCACTAAACGTGACAGAAACAGATTCGGAGCGTAAAAGAAATGTGGGGGTCTTGGATTCAGTGTGGATTGATATATCTAATAAAATGGAAGCGTATCTGTTCCGTGAGAAAACACTTTCTGTATGAATTGGTCATGCCCCCCTGCCACACACACACACAATTCGGTTGCTGGAGATGGGGAAACTGTCACGTTCTCACACGGACAGCTGCTCTGTTGACTTTCCCATGTCCTGTGAACATGAACACCCCCCTGCTGATGTGTTTGTTTCTCTTTTACAGAATCAACGCTGAGTATGAACACCCAATTTTTTTTCGGTGCACACAGAAGGGACAGCAAGTGGCCCATGAGGAAATATTCACTGAATTTGATAAAAAGCGTATTTAACAATCTTTCTCCAGAATCACTGACTCCACCTTCATGTTCAACACATACTATCATGTGATTACACTTAAGCCAGCAACATTAATTGAAAAAACTGTATTAAAATGCTACTTCACATCACTTCTCAACTGGTTTGGCATCATTTGCACTTATAAACATAACATTTTTAATTTCAAAACACATGATTACAGAGCGAACGTTTAATTTCTTCCATGTTTTAATTTCAGCTTAAAAATTGTTAGCTCTGGCATGTTACCACATAATTTGTGATATACACGACGGAAAAACTAACCCATGGTGTTCAGAGTCCTCATGCCAGGCTGCCCTGGCAACCCCTGGTTTGGCATGTTGGCCTGCGGTGACTGCTGTGGAATCTGGTTTCCCTGGTACGTGAGGCCGAGAGCAGCATAGGCCCTCTCTATGGAGCTGGGGTCAATCTGGTTGGGAGGGTTCAGGTTCGGCGAATTGGACTGTCCACCTGGCACCCCCGAACCTAATGAGTTCACCAACCCCACACCTGCACTGTTGACAAGAGCTGTGGTGATGGGAAGAGATAATTGATGGGAGGAGGAGAGGAAGAGCAGTAATAAAAGATGAGCATGTGAGGATTCATGGATTTTACTGGTTAGTTACAATATATAATATAATGTGTAATAACTCAATGATCAGAGCTGCATGAGAAACACTCACATTGCTGGTTCCTCTTGTCTCCAGCGTTTTTCAATGGCAGGCATACAGGACAGTCATGTCGCGTGCAATTCTTCCAATGAGAGATGATCTGTCTGGATGAGGCACAGTGCGCCACTGCAGGAGAAAAGACAAATGGAGAGAAGTTTGAGAAAAAGAGAAGAAGCGAGAAGATGGTCAGAAAGGGAAGCCAAGTGAAATGAGCAAGGGTGACACAGTGAAGGAGGGAGAAGAATGATGGGACAAGAAAAGGATTAGAGAAAAAAAAAAAAAGGAAAAGGAGATTCAGAAGGAGGAGAGAGAAGCCAGAGACTAAGAAAGTTATTGTATGAGTCATTCAGTACCATAAAACTACGTCCAGATGGAGACTCAATGACAGAAGCTGGAGGAAAAATTACAGTAGGACGGCCAGCTACAGGGAGAATAACTCACTCTGATACAACGACAAATGGGCAGCAAACCAAGAAGGATATAAACAACATACAAGAACAAGGGATAAAAAGGAAAAAAACTGAATTGCTGCAGATACATTGCAGCTTTAAACGCTCCCTAGTGTTGATATAAACCACACACCATAAAACTAGCAATCAGCATAATTCAGCAGACTCACCCTGGCAGGACTTGCCAGCCTGGCAATGAGTCATGTGGTTGAGCACGTTCTTCATGGTGCGGCAGTGGGGCAGGTTGCACTGCCGCACTTCCCCGTTGGCCTGCTCCCTCCGCTGGCACTTGTGCGCATGGAGCAGGAGGACCAGCTGCTGTTGAATCAGCTTCCGCTTCTCGGGGTCTGCCGTAGGGGGCGCTGTGCCGGGACCAGCCCCTACGGCACTTAGCCCAACCTGAGCCCCTCCCACTGCTGCCGCTCCGCCGACGGCTGCGGGTTGCTGCTGCTGAGGGGCCTAATGACAAAGAGGAGAGAGGGGTAAAGATGAGTGTTAGAAAGAAATAATACAGGTACATATAAACATTGAAACATTTATTAGATAGTGACCATTTATTTACCTTTCACTGAGCCATGTCATGTCTAATACATTTTAATATTTAAGGAGTTCAACACCCTACAATGATCTGTGTAGAAATAAGCCAGCAAGTCCATTTCATTAGCCATTAGTTCCCCAATGTTCAACTTTTATCCAAATCATTGGCTTTTGAAATACTGTAATACTAAAACCATAATGTTTCTTTTAACACCTTATTGACAAGGACGGTAATAACCTGACCAGCCAGTTTTGGTGCATTCGGTTCATCTTAAGCCTCACTTTAAGCTAGTTCTTCACTGAATTCCCCCACAAGACAACCACTTCCCTCCTATCAACCTGAAGAGTCAGCCCAGGCTGCTTCCCATATGAGTAGGTCTAATACATCTCTAAATCAGTTAACACATTATTTCCTGTTAATTCTGTCAGTGACTGTAAGTTTTTTGAGGGAGTAATTTCCTAATTCAGTTACATACACGCGTCTTTTTTGTGACTAAAAAAAAAATCCCCCAAAAAAGATGAGAATGTCACAGCTCTTATATTTAAGCAACCTGAAGACCCATGATCAGTGACTATTGAAGACATGTGGGAACAAGAACGAGGGGCGGACCTATCGCTTCCCACAACTCCTAAGCTGGGAAGGTTATCTCTCACCACAAAATATTTTGATCACTTACATTAACCTGTTCAGGTATTTAAAAGCAGCATTTCATGTTTTACCATGGTGCAGAGGTAGTTTATATTTCAGCTCATTTCCAGATAAATACAGTCAGAAATCAGCTGAAGTTCACAGTACAAAAAAAAAAAAAGTATTTCTCTTTCAAAATGCCATGTTGTCTTTTAGAGTGCTGTGGAAATTGTTGTCACTGAGGTGTCACATTGATCACACAGAGCGCATGAAGGATGTTTCGGCTCTTCAAACAAGCCCCAGTTTGAACGCTCGACTGCGACTGTGATTACTGTCTGAGGTTTTTGTTAGTGGAGAAACCGGTTTCTCTGCCTCATCCATCCACACACGCACGCACACGTAATCATTTGCTTATAACATACCAATACAGCTTTATTAAGTCACAAATGCAAATCAGGAAAACAGGATTTTATATTACGTGATTGATGGTCACTTTTATTCTGTGTTTGATATCTTTAGCTGTACATCAAAGATGATGTAACCACATTCATGCAGGTGTGTTAGCGATTTTCCTCGGACTGATGATGATAGCGCTGCACTGAGTCCCTCGAGGTTATTAGGCTTCATAACGGCCCCACTCAAAGGCTCAATATACAATAAATTATGATATTATTTTGTTATTCTTAACAAAGCCCTTGGTGTGTACATCTGCCTTCATTTTCTGACTTACCAAGCTTACCATATCTGAAGGCAAAAGTTTACAGCTATTCCAAACGGGCATGCTCAAAGGTGAGGTGAAACGCCTCATGTCAAAGAGATGAAGTCGTTTTTACATATAAAAATCAATGGAAGCAACCAGTTAATGACTTAAAAAAAAAAAAAAAAAGATAAAATCCTACTTTCTGTTTCACTTCTGCACACCTGGCCGGCTGCTGCATGTGGTGAGTTTGATGGACAATTTTGCAAAGTTAATAAAATGAATTTCATGCAGAGGTGAGGTTCAAACAAGCACTCGGGACTGAAAGCCTCAGTTTACTTAAGCCAGAGCCCATTGGCTCTACTATGCAAATCTTTATTTGTTGGTGATTATTTTCAGCCACTAATTTTCATGAGCTATTGAGTATTTACAGCAGCAGGATGATGTATGTGGGGTAGAATTGAGATAAACTACAGCACCCATCATGTCCAGCGTATCGAAGCACAGAGGGGGAAAAGCTTTGGTTGTGCAGGTAATACTAGTTTGTAGCATCAATTCATTGTGATTTGGTCTTTTCATGGGGTTTGTTGACATAAAGAAAAGCACAGAATACCAATAGACTTATCCTTTAACTAAGAATTGGAAACTCGTCCAAATCAGACGTGGTATATGAGAAAGTGTGTATGGCTAAAATCTGTAATTTATACATAAATCCTACCATCCCAGGCATTCCTTGACCCGGCTGCACCTTCTTGTCCATGTTGAACTGGGTGGCCATATTGTTGGGCAGGCCCGCCTTATTCTGGAGCTGTGGGCCCAGCCCTGCTCCAGGCAGCCCCTGGCCAGCAGACTGGCCGTACGGACCGCCATAGGGGCCCGCGTTGGCCATCATATTCATCTGGAGAGCAGGGCGAGAGGAAGTAAAAAGAAAATGCGAGAGACAGGGAAAAGAGAGAGGGGAGGAAAAGGAAGAGGAGGAGGGACAGTATGGAGACAAAGCAGGAGATGAAGAAATAAATTGTTTAGCAGATCAGATAAATTACTTTTCATGATCTATGACGGCATGATTTAAACAGCCAGACTATCGGTATACAGACACTCAAGGAAGAATTATGGGAGGGATTATAGTGTCAACTTTTTGGGTTTGAGTATAACAACTTACAGACTGCTTGAAAGTTGCTATGACAATGCCACTGAGTAAAAAAGGTGCTAGGAAGACAACAGGGAACCACTTAACAAATACTAGTAATATGTACAGTTACAATATCACTTCATTTTTGTCCCGACATTTTGTTCTCTGCAGTAAATTAAAAACAGAAACAATCTAAATGTGACCTTTGCAAACAAGGTCACTGACTACTATTTTCAGCCACTTCAGCATCTGGCCAAACTATTCCTGATTTCAACAGCAGCACATCAAACTGATGGGTGAGGATCCAATAAGGAGGCTCCAATAAGAGCAATAAAGTGGAGTGGTTTGTTAACTGATGTTATGTGACCAAGAGAGACTCGTGAAACTGTTTACACTTTTACATCTGAACTTTAAGTGAACATAAATCTGCCTACATGGTTAACACAGTGGTTTGCAGCGCTGCCTTCACATCCTTACTACCAAATCATAACCATCATGTGGCATATTGACAAGCAAAGAGGTTAACCATCAATACCGCAGAGTGAACAGTGATCTAGTTGCAAGTCCAACACATGATCAAATTCATGCCTGAACCTACACCTGCTCTGAAGAACTCGTCTTCAGCTGTACAGCCTACAACTACTATCAAGTCTGGAAAGTTGTCTGCACACGTTAAATGTGTTCCAATTTCTTCTAAATCCCTGTGATGAATCTTAAATTAAAAAGCCCATTTTAATTTTTGTCTAAATATTGTCCTTTCAAATATAATATATTGCACTTGGAAGACAAAATGTACTTTTTAAATTTGTTACTTACTAAATATTTTCTGTATACGAGAATTTTTTTTTTTTTTTTTTTTTACATCTGAACATGCAGGTGTGGGATTCAACAGACCACCAAAACTGTACTTTGTTTAGGAGCATCTGGAACCTCTTAGTCTCAGTGAAAAAAAACCACAAACTATCATGATTAAATTAAAATGAAATTAGCATTAAAATAGTTGCTTCTGAGACATTAGTGTAACTCATGGTCCTGGTGTGCTTACCTTGTTCAGTGCCCCGGGCTGCTGTGGTCTTAACCCTGCCTGACCCCCAGGTCCCATCTGCTGACCACCCTGCTGTTGCTGTAGGGTTTCCGCCAACAGATTACCATTGTTACCCATGCCTGCACTGCCGGGGTAACCCATTCTCGGCGAGCCGTTCATCACCTGCCCCGCCATCAGCCCTTGCTGTTGCTGTCCAGCGTTGCCCTTCTGGGCACCCATCATGGCAGCTGCCCGATTTAGCGCTGCCACCCCTCCCACCATCCCAACCTGCTGCATTAATCCAGGTTGCTGCTGCTGTCCCTGGGGGGGCATGCCTTGGGGTCCACCAGAGACACTGACACCCCCCATCATCCCCATGGAAGCCCCGGGTCCTGTGCTGTTGGAATTAGGACCACTCTGCTGAGCTGGTGGTCCAGCACGCAAGAGTTCAGACAACTGTTTGTGTTTTGCAGCTGCGTCCTGGCCTCCTCCCATACCGATCCCTCCAAGACTGGTATGGAGTTGACTGACATCCCCTCCATTGGTCAGTCCCAGGTCTGGAGAGCTGATGAGCTCGTCTGGGAGGTCATGCTCCAAGTCAAAGAGTGAACCAAAATCTAGGCACAAAAAAGAGAAAATGCTTATCCACCAGAAAAATTCAGTGAAATTTTAGGAATACAGCCACAATATTTCAAGGTTAATAATTAAATTAACATAATTTTTGTTTATAGTGTGGCACGGCTCTGACACCACTTTGAAAACTATCAAGCACTGATTTGGGACCTACAGCTAGACAGGCAGTGCAGCAGTAGCTGCCTCTCACAGCCTGGGCTTCTCTCCTGGGCATCAGTTTGTGGTTTGATGGGATGCCAAACATGGAGAGTGAACGCAGTAGGGTCAAGGTGAGAAGCCGCAGCGGGGTAAACACTAGGTAGGTGTGTGCATTGGATCCACAGTTACGTGGTGTGAGAGCATGAAATAGAGGAAGGTGTAAGACTTAAGTTATATCCACTAAGAAAGGAGCCAAAGGAAAAGGGGAAATGTGTTTTACAGGACATTGACTCAATCAATCAAAGTAGACTTTAAATCCAACATGATACAGGAAAAACTGACATCTTCCCTGTAATATCACAAACCAAGTTGTTCTCTATGGATGGCCCCATGAAAACATTATGCACGTTTGATTTTCTATAACGGCCTCTGGCATGTTAACATCCCAACTAAAGATTGATGTTACAGTGTGAAGATGCCGTGCCTGTGTTTGACTTCATGCATGATACTGTAACTGCTGTAACCCTTCCTCTGTCCTCGTGTACAAACTTGCCATGTATTACTGCATTAAGAGCTCACATACTGTGAGAAATTACACATGCTTTGAGCTTACTCTTTAAAAAAAACAAAAAAACTCATATTCATTCATTTTCTAACACAACTGGAGAACTGGAGTTGTGGCCACTACTTTTTAAAATATAATTTCACAATTCTATAAACTTTTTGTGGTAAGCTATACGCACTGATTATCGATTGAATGTCTTAATCGTTGTGGTTGTGCAAATTAATGTGTTTATTCGTTTGCAATTGCGGTTTAAATCACAGTGCATTTGAGTGGTTTGCTTTGGCTAAGTGGTGAATTTGAAAAGTAAACTAGAAAAAGTGCAGCGCATTGTCACCGTGCAGAGGCAGACAATGGAGGCTGAACAAGAATGGGCACCGTCGGTAGCACAATTGAGAAAACTAAACGCCTTTGAACAAAAGACGTGAGAAGAGGCATTTCGGAGACGATGGTTGAGATGGCCCTTCTACTTACAACGCGGTAACCAAATTGAAACGGACGCAAAGCTGCATCTTCAGTGGGACAACAAGGCTTTGCGCAACTTTAATCAAGTGTCGAACAATAGCTAGCTGGTATACGACAACCTTTCACTAAAACAAGAGTATCCCCACTGATAACACATGTACACCAAATCCATGGCCCCACACAGTTTCTTCTGCGGCCACTGAAAGGGCCAATTCCGACTGAAAAAGTCGCTGTGGTGACCAATACGGTTTAATTAATCACTTATTTCCTTTGCTAGCCAGCTACTGAGCTCAGCTGAGCCGGCGGCTAGTTAGCTAGCTCGCTCGGTTCCCGTTACTTTCTCCTAAAGCTAGCTTTGAAACGAGCATTGGTCTCCACGCTTATAAAATATTCACGACGCCTGGTGTTTAATGTGTGTCTGTGCTCTCAACCTTCCGATGTATTAAACTTCTAAAGAAGCTAGTAAAGTTGAAGCGAACTGGGGTGGCTCGACTCTTCCATTGTTTGGAGGAGGATCATTTGGTCTCTAGCTAGTTAGCCTCTTGAGGCTAATGCATCAAAACATCACTCCTGGAAAGTTGCTCCTGGCGCCAGCTACAACGATACTTCGTGTTTTCTCGATAGCAATCCAAATTTACCAGACTAGCCCTTTTTTGAAAATAAAGCTACCAATGCGTGCACGTTTAAAACCATTTAGTTATGGAGCAGCTCTGTGTCAGCCCAAGTAAGTTGCAGTGCAAACTCTGCAGGGACCTCAAGACTGACCAGCAACTATTACACCTACACTTTTATTCAACAAGTAAACAAAACATGCGATAAACTTACCATTTCCATCACTGGCAGACACTGAGAGAGCTGGAGAGGACAGCTTGGGCCTCTTGGCTGAAGGCGGGCCGGACTCCAGGACATTATCGGCCATATTTTTGACGAATTAAAAAAATGCTGTAGATCCACGGAGGGCAGGCGTATTTCCCTTATTTGTGTCTCCTTATCCCTTTAACATATGCTTTGATCGTTCCCCCACCGCTTGGGGGACGGTAGGGGAGAGGACAGCAATGTTGAACTGTTTCCCTCACAGTTCTCCCTCTCGGTTTATTCCTCTCTGCAGATATCAGTCAGTCCCCCTCCCCTGTCGGAGAGTTTGTTTCTTCAGATTTGAACAGGAGGAGGTGGGAAGGTGGAGTCGGCAAAAAAAAGGCAAGCGTGCGGCCCTCTGACAACCTCATGTAGCCTCTTCTGCGACACAAAAACTGTCCCAAGATCCGTCCTCCGTGCTGCACTCAGTCTTGTCCGCCATAGTCGGCGGAGAAATCCTGTATTTCAGGTCTGAAACGCTCCAGTGAAGAGTCTCAGTAAGGGCACGGAAATGCTAATTGTGTATTCCTGTGTTAACTTTTGCAGGTCTCATGCAACAGCTCGGAAACCCTCAGTTGCATTTAACATGGCTCTCACCGGATCAGTCATCTCTCTGCTGTCCATGCCACAGATTTACAAATCAACCGGTGTGTGGAGACTGACCGGCAGTGGTTTTAAAATACAGTTAAAGCGTGAAGCGGTACTCTCAAGTGCAATACCGAGAAAAAAAACACAACTTGCATTGGCTCAACAGCAACTGAATAAATAGCATAAAACAGCTCTGCAGAAAGATGAAAACACTGAGGTCCCAGGCTTGCAGTTACTTAGATAAAAGAAAATCTACTCCGAATGTAAAATTCCATGCATGAGTTTCCTTTTGCATGTGCATGGTGACTATACTGTAGTGTTTGACCATGCAAGGCACTGGGTCAGAAAGAGCGGACTCAATATTGCACATTTAGTTGATGCAACCCTCCTTTTTTTGCGCGATTCTGCCTATTGCAGTATGCAGGGTAGGCAAAGGTTGAAAATAGAAAATCTTATCAAAAATCACTGATCTTGTGCAATCGATTGGATGCAGACTTTATATTTCTTTGACAGCGTAGTTCTTGAGGGCAATCACAGCACTAATTGCCAATCAGCGGGCAGTCAGATTGATCCAATTAGTTTTATTTTGCAGAGGACAATCTGGAGAGGAGGAGGAGGAGGTGGGGGTTTACTTATCTTGTGCTCCAGATGAGGTTCCTCCTCCGGTTCTCGCTTGATTTTTTTTTAAACACTTGAAATCTCTGGTAATGCAAAGAATTAATATTCCGCTAAAATACACCTATCACTCACTGCTTGTAGGACGTCTTGGTTGTACAAGCGAAGAGAAAAAGGAGCAATCTTAATCAAAAACAGGAGCAGAGCTACGGCGTCAGGCGAAAATGTGATTTAAAAAAATGACGATGGATCGCTAAGAAATTATGGCTATTTCGGAAGCAGAGCTTCAGATGGGCACAGTAATGTTGACACCCCCTTAAAATATTTTGGGCTGACAAAATCCTCTCATTGACTCTTTGTGATGGAGAATGCCCCCCTTCGTGTTGATCCTGGCAATTTCCCCTTCTCTTTAAACCCGTCTTTCTTTCCACCTCTCCCTTCTGCCCGGCAGCAATTTATTTATATAATTGTCTATGCGGGCTCTTTCCTTCCTCCGCGACGGACACATAATGATTTTTCATGTTGATGTTTTCCCCCGTTTTCGCAGGTATTTCCTCGTTATTATAATATCTATAGCCCTCTTCCGCCTCTCTCCGTCTCCGCTCCGCAAAACACCCCCTTCCTTGGATTTTTCGGAGTATTTCCTTCTCATGCACAAATATATATATATAAATATATATATAAATATATCACCGACTCGTTTTTTTCCCTCCACTGTCGTCTTATCTTTTCGGTGATGCTTTTCCCCCTCTCTCTTGATAACACGGACAGGATTTCGCCACTCTTTTCTTCCCCCCAGCAGTTCCCGGAGCGGCGTGTCGTCGGCCGCCGGAGTCGCTCCTTCTCTCGGTTATCTCCTCCTGTTTCTGACGGTCTGTCCGACAAACAAAATGGCGGCTTGTTGTTTCTACTCCTCTGATACGGGGGGAGGGTTGGAGGTACAGCAACATTAGGCGTGAAGGGGGAGAGGGAGGGAGCGAGGGGGGAGAGGGGAGGTTGTCTTCGTAGGTGTTCGGGATTGTTCGGAAAGAGGTTCGTCGCTCTGTCGGCAGTCGCTGATCTCAATCTGTAGGGGACGGTGGAGCTCCACTTTTCACACTTTCCTGCTATTTTAAGTTATACTTTTGTGTACTTGTGTGTATTCAATAATAATAATAATAATAATAATAATAATAATGATAATAATCACATTTATTTGTACCAGATTTTTCATTCAATAGTGAATTTTAAAGTGCAGCACTATCAATAACAGAACACAAAACATAAAGTAATCGTAATAAGAGTTTTGATGAAAGGGCCTCTCTGAATAAACAGCTTTTTAGAGTCTAATTCCATTACTGATGTTTCTGAAACTATAGTAGATGCAAATATTATGCATTTTATTATACGAGGATACACTTATATTAAACTCTGAAGACAACTCAACATAATGACTACTTTTACTTTTGATATTTTAACTACATTCTCCTGCACATTGACATAAAGTTTGAATGCAGGACCTATATAGTTTAGTTTAATGTTTGAACATTTTGAGGGGTGAGCATACAATTGTGGTTTGTGACATCACTAGTTTAGAGCCTATCCTGGTCCAACTTTGACTTCAGACTTTTACATACAGTGCTTACACACAGTTTTCACACCCCTTGAAGTTTTCATGTTTTATTTTTCTACAACTGAATCAAAGTAAAAAAACAAACACAAATCTTTCATTTTAAAGTAAAAACCACTGGCTTACCTAAATGTAACACAGCCATCATTAATGTTACAGATTTCACCTGTGCTTTCCTGCTTTGACAAGTCAAAATATCTGCTGTGGAAAGGGTTAATTTGCCTTCTCAGTGGTGATTAGATGCTTGTAAATACAAATGTTGTGTTTTATATCTGTAATTGAATAGGAAAAAGTGATATTTTTTCTGTGTCAAAAAAGCTAAATTAAAATCTATCTTGATTCAATGTTGTGAAACAACAAAACACAAAAACAACCAAGGGGACTGCTCTTATACATGTCTCTGCTTTCCCAAAATGACATCCATCTATCCAAATAGTTTGGATGTGATTTTCTGAGGTTTGCAGATACTGAGTAGTTTGATGGGATTCAAAGTGTGGTACCATGAAAATGTATTTTAAAGAACTCAGCAACCAAGTACAGAATGACGCTGTTAATCGCATCATAAGTGAAGATAAGTGACAGGTTGTCTTGGTCCATCTTCATCTCCAAAAAAAACTGAGTGGTACTTTCCATCCTGTTCAAATCTCATTTCAATGCAGCCACTATTATTATCACCATCATCATTTTTCCCATCGTGTCGTCATAAGTAAGTTACATCCAACCAAAATAATTTATTGGTTATGAAAGAATAGAGATCTTTTTAATACATATACACAATTTTCTTTAAAGGAGAACACACACATACACACACACACACAATCTCTTATAAGTGTATACTTCTGAAATGATGTCAGTGCATTTGTATAATCGTTATCATTCCAGATTTATCAGGAGCACCTCCTTGGGACAGAGTCCTCTTTATTCATTACTTGTGAGCATAAACATGGTGATCTGCTGATTTGCCATGCTCTGGTCAAATTAAGCGTGTGTATGTAGGGTTTACAAGTTATTTGAGTGAGACAATAAACATACGGTCATATCTTGGTGAGCCATGATGGTGGTCATACTGAACAACATGGTGTGGAGCAAATTGATTTAAAGAAGCTAACATTTTTTTTGCACTTGGTTCATCAGTCTGTCAGAAACAAATGCTGGCATGCTTGTAAGAGCTTAACACTGGGTTCAGTCTTGATGAGAAGGGTTAACAGATGTTTCTAGGTTTTAATTAAGAGTTCAGCATCAAATTTAACCTGCTGATAGCACCATTGCAATACTTGATGGATGTACTGGCATCGCTGTACCTGACATAACAATGTAGTACACTATATAGACCATAATACTGGAACTAAATCCACATTTACTGTAGATGTATGGAAACATCATCATGTTTGCTTGTTTGGTTTTCTGCTTTGGAACTTACAGTCTTCTGCAGGATTGATAAGTGTAATGAGTGCAACGTCTTGTTCAGTAATATGTTGACAAGACTTTCTGCGCTCATGTTGACAACAGCTAATTTGACTGAAGACAGTGGTGTGGGAGAACTTGCCAACAAAACATAAATCCACTGTGTTTCTTTGAATATTTAGGCAGATCATCGTCCACAAAAACCAATGATCCTCCACACCACGTTTCTACATTTTTCGCGGCCTTGCTGAGACTGAAACCACAGTCTTGCACACCACAGTGCGCTCCCACCTTTCATGTACCTGGGCCCTGAGCCTGATGACGTGATCACCGTGGAGACAGTTGAAAATCACAGCACACTGCCTGCCATCGACTGCTGTGGCTCACTTGGTCACTTGTCTGTCTCTCCCTGCCCTATCTCTGGGCGCAGGCCTGCTCTACGTCAGCGATGGTCTTCGGTGCATCGGACGATAGAATCAGAGGGCCTCCCTTGTCTTGGATCACCACGTCATCCTCAATCCTGACACCTAGGCCCCGGAAACGCTCTGGGGCCTGATCGTTGTCGTCGCTGATGTACAACCCTGAGACAAAAGGAGAAAAGTAGCAAATTCAGAAAGGCAAAGCAAGAATAACATGAGCCACAAAAAAGTTTATGAACTGATGTGGAAGTTATGGATCCAACCATATAATACAAGTCTACATAAATTAAAATAAAAAAGAAAGAGAACAGGATCTTTCATGTTCTAGCACAGCTACACATCTTTAAGAAAAATCAATCAAGGGAGTAAGATGAAGTTTAAAAGCCTCATTTGTTTGTACCTGGTTCTATGGTGATGGCCATTCCTGGCTGTAGAGGTTGTGAGCGGGACAGCTCAGGAGTGTCATGGACGTCCATGCCCAGGTAATGACCAACGTGATGTGGGCAGTACCGCCGCGCAGCCTGGGATGAGCATAAACAAAATTAATTAGCTTTTATACATACCTGCCTTAAAAACAGAACTGAATGTAAGCCTTCTAGCAGCTGGATGCATAAAACACATTCATTCTCCATTAGACAAGGAGTCATTGCTCACTTTGAAATAATCATATTCCCCAAATTGTGCAACTACTCCTTTAGCTTCGAACGCCTCCAGCAACTACTTTGTTTTCCAATAGCCAAGAACTGCTCATTTGTTTTCACATTTTTAAAACACTAGGCCAGTTTGAAATGTGCAATTTCTCTGACTATAATTACCTTCAGAACATCAGCATCACTGGTACTGGCCTTGATGATACCTAGCTGCCTGAGCTGTCGTCCCAGCAGAGCCAGCATCGTGCTGTAGATGTGATCTAGACTGACGCCTGGGGAACACAGAGACAAACAGGAGCGCTGGACCTCCAGGACAGCCTCGTACAGCTCGGCCTGGGCAG
The DNA here is from genome assembly GCF_027409825.1 of Scomber japonicus. Taxonomy (NCBI): domain Eukaryota; kingdom Metazoa; phylum Chordata; class Actinopteri; order Scombriformes; family Scombridae; genus Scomber; species Scomber japonicus. The sequence goes on along the minus strand of NC_070595.1, from coordinate 10,426,163 downwards.
GGCTGAACCTGGCAGGAAGGAGGTGGGAGCAGCAGACAGTTAAGATGTGTTTGCATCAAGGGGCCTGGGGGTGGGTGGGATGGGGTAAGTAAATTCTGGTGTTTATTACATTTATTCGATTTTTGCCTTTCGTCATGAAAAAAATCAATAAAGGATATTTATCAAAAAAAAGAGATGTCTCCGCATTAATTGTTGGTATGCTAAGTGCTAAAACACAAAGAGTGATATGACGTTTTCATTCAATTTAAAAAGGCACTAAAATCTGGAGACCCATAAGCTTTCAAAACAAATCATGTATAACGTCTATAAAAAGGACTAATGTAAAAACTGTTTATTCACTGCAAAAAATAAAGATAAAAATGAACTTTATGTAGTGTAGTGTTGCAGTCTAATATAGTGCTACAGCAACAGTAACATTTAGGCTAACTCTGACTTTAGATGCCAAAAGATTCTGTGTTGTATGAAGGATGGGTGTAAAAAGCTTCAGCCACAACTCAACACGCTCAATTCGTAAGTGACTAGACACTGTTTTGAGCCTCTGCTGATTCTCACCATAGCCCAAAAAGTCATGTATACATATTCAACATCTGGGTCAAGGTTACATATTCTGTAGAGATGCACCAAACACGCTAAGTGACCTTTTGTTAAATATCTACTCGGTCAACATCAAGTTATTTATAGCAGAGTAATGATAACATCTATTTGGAGTCATGTTTCTGGTCAAATGGGTGAATGTTGGTCAATATTCACTCTCCTTTTAGCTTTCAGTTGGTTTTTGGTCTCCTGAAGAAAGTAACTGTCTCTATCACCTCTAAATGCTCCACTGTAGTATGAATGTGTGAAAACATGAAGGCTGCAGGCTGGAAAAGCAAAACAATAACATAAAAAATGCTTTAAAGCTCCAGAGAGCTAAGATTATGTAAGGTTAATCACTGAACGTTACCTCTTTCACATTACACATAGCGATCCCATTACCTGTTAAAATAAATATTAAATAGAGCCACTTTAAACTCTGAACTCAAATCTTTTTCATTCAAAAGGTATCAGCACAGTATCCCAGTAGCATCTCTCTTGAATACACCCAAAAATGCGTCTACTAAATATACCAAAAAGGACAGCAGTACAATCCAACTGATAAGAGACCTAACTTTAAGAAAAACAGCTTATTGTATGTAGATAATAGAAGTATAAAAGGGTATTCTCTGGGACGAGTGTCTAGGTAATATTAATAAATTAACTGATCCAATTCGAGATGGTCCATAGACTCCACCCTACAAAATCAAGATTACACAAGATGTACCCTGACATATTTCCTACCTGTAATAAATGTAACAGATTTGAGGGTACTTTGTTCCACTCTCTGTGGTCATGCCCCCAAAATTCAGCCATTTGAATTCTTGTCAAATGCTTGAGCTGCCATAATAAAACAAAATCCACTCATAGGCATTTTGGTTGCCACATTGAATAATGCCAATAAATGCCAATGACAGGAAGTTTCATTATATGAGGTATTAGCATAAAAGGTTATACTTTGAGAATTGGAGCAGCCTGTGCGCATCTTTGAAATGTGGCTTAAGGGAACGGAGCAATGTATTACACTTTTACTTTGATTGCTGTTGATTGATTGTTTTATTTTCCATATTATAAGTCTAACGTGCTGCTCTGTGCCCTTATACCTCATACCTACAAGTCTGTCTTTATGTCACTTTCCTTCATAGTGAATTGATCTGTGCTTATTGTTGAAGAGCAGTTCTTACACAGGGCATGATTTAGTCTGATCACATTAGTTTGGAGTTGGCCTTATGAAACAGTTAGTTCCTGTTTCAGTGTGTTAGGCTCATTCAAGAGAGCAATGCTTTTCCCACTCATCTTCATGAAACCTCCTTCTGGTGGCTCTGCACAGTTACCCTGATCAGATATACTTCAACTCAACTGCTGCTTTTGTTTGAGTACAATTTCTGATTATTTTGTCATACTTACTTCCCGTTCACTGGCCATGTTCGTGTGACATCACTGACATAACCAAAGTATTCACAACCGCCATCAAGCAGCACCATTTCTCCGTCCTGGCAGAGGGGAGAAAGAGGGAAAATAGTGTGAGAGCCATTTATGCTACTGAATCATTATTTTATATTAACCACTTCTCATTATCGGGATGGTTAATGTATGTGTGCTCATTACACCTTTGTTTGTCTGGTTTACCTTAATAATCTGGTTGTTGTTTATGTAGTGCAGAGTATTGGCTCGATTTCCTCCAGCAACCACAGGCGGATAAGCCAGGAAGTTGGCGCCATGGATTCGATTCTCAAAATCAAACTGGAAGAAGATGTGATGTTAATTATATTACATCCAGTAGCAGACAGAGGAAGAGAGAGAGAGAGGATAGTGAAGGTAAATACAGCATTAACTGTACTTTTACTCTTGTTTTCGATTAGTGATGAACAGATGGAGACACTAAATCCAGCAGAGTTCAGACAGCCAGAAACCAAACTGTGTTTAGCCAAAGTTGATCAAAAACATCAGACTGGAAAAGTATTTCTAATGGATGAAAGAAAATATTGTTATACAAGTAATGATCTATCCTCGTATTAAAATTCTAAATTCAACTGAAGTACAACACTGAATTGAAACTGACAATGTATAAATAAACTGGTTTTCACAGCTGAATATTTGACTAGTTGGGGGTGGCGGGGAAATCTGACTCATTTCCTTCGTAACCCTGTTTTCTCTGAATAACTCTTTTTTTTTTGTGTGAAACATAATGCTTGAGGACCACAAAAGGAAAGGATTTCCTGTGTGTTTGTCAGTCGTTATCAGTACAGTGTGGGATGTTGACTGTTGAAAATATCAAATAAATTCAATCAATCTGACAGTCAAGTCCAGGTCGCCCTAATGAGGAATAATAATAGTTTCTTCTGAATTGCCTGAACTATCAATGGAAAACACTTCACATTAATCACATTAAAGATCATTAGAAGACACCAACATCACAGCAGGGCACACATGATAATGTAGAGATTATCAGTTACCTTAGCAAAGAGCACAGCTTCATCCACGTCTCCACAAGACAGAGCCATCGTCCTCCTGAAAGCCTGAAAGACAAGGAGTTGAGTTGAAATAGGTACTTTTACATGTATCTCTGTGACAAAACTCAGCAGTGGTTTAGGGGACAATTTCACTTAAAAAGTGAACCCAGTGTTAAATTAAAGTGTCCATGTGTAGAAGATCAACATTTATGTCTTTGGCAACTCATAGTGGCAGCATGGAAAAAACATAGGCTAAAAACAACATAAACTGTCCCAATTTTCACTGGTATTGTTTCAGTTTTCTGTAAACAAAAACCTCAGAAAATCAGAACACTTTGAAAGATGCTATAATTACATTTTTAAAATCAGAATAATGGCTTTAATATTCAGATTTTTGGGCAGGTTTGTCAAGCATATGCAGTGTTGTTGGTTTGACTTATTGAGCGTCTTATTTTTTATAGCTATTAGATACATTTTCTTATTATATGAATGTTGTAGTAGAGATTGAGGAGATTTTTTATAAGTGACATTGTAAACCAATCAGTAACTGAGAGAAATAAAGAGTCACTGTTAAATTACAATACCAAACAATGAAAATGATTACCGGTACATTTCTTGCTTTCATTTCTATACTATTATGACTCTATAAGTAATTTAAACACCAACCTGTGCTGTGATGCGGCCTGCTTCCTGCATGAGTGCCACCTCTGCTGAGCTCTTGATGGCCCTGAGAGAGTGTAAGAGGGGTCTGAGAGTACGCGCAATTGGCCCGGCCTCTAGCACGGGAGCCACATGCACCTGGTGAAGCCGAGGGTGGGCTGGCTGAGAACTGTCGTACCACAGCAGAGTGCCTAGAAGAGGATAAGTCAACAGTAAAGTTAAACTACTTCTAACTAGTTTGTGTTACTGTCTGTCCATCACCCCTCATCTCTATGTCAGTTCAAACCACTAACCATTCACTGATGCTTTCCATTAAAACACACAATGCTGGTTGAATTTCATCAAGCCTTCTTCTGAAAGACTGATAATGGTCTAACAATGAAGTATTGACTGAGTCAGGGTGAGCAGAAAGTGAACGCTGTGTCCATCAAGTGCCACTGCTTTGTTAACTAGTGTTTAATAATTATGGCCAGTATTGTTCTTGTGCAACTAATAAAACCTACTGAGCACTGAAACATGCTCATAAACTGTGGCTGTTCAAATGAAGCACTAAAACATCTTATTGAAAATAGACGCTGACACATCTGGACACTGCAGTGTTTCTCCATTCTTCTCTACTGGATTCAGACTCTGACTTGGCCACTGCAGGACATTTATATTGTTACTCTAAAGCTTTTAGTTTTATGCTTGGGCACATTTTCTTGATTTTGAACAAATCTCCTGTGGCAAGTTTCTAGCAGACTGCATCAAGTTTTTCTCCAGCATTTCTCTGTATTTTGTTACATTCATTTTATCCCCAATCCTCACTAGCTTACCGGGGCCTACTGCAGAGAAGCGTCCCCACAGCATGATGTTGCCACCATCATGCTTCACAGTGGGAGTGTTATATTTATGATGATGTGCCAGTGTTTGACTTATATCTAACATGGCATTTTGTCTGACAGCTGAAAAATTCAGTTGTGGTATCATCAGACCAGTAAATCTTCCAGCTGTACTTCAGAGTCTCTTGTGTGTCTTCTGGCAAGTTGTAGCAGATTCTTTCTAAGAGTAACTTCCTCCTTGTCACTCTTCCATAAAGTTGCAACTGGTAAATCAACCTGGCCAACAGTTGTTGTCTCCAGTCTCCTCCAATCTGAGCCTCTAGGAGCTTCAGTGTCTCCCTCACTCATCTCCTTCTGGCACACACACTCAGTTTTTGAGGACAGCTTGCTCTACAGCAGATCTACAGCTGGGCGACACTCTTGCCATGTCTTAATGCTTGAATTAAGTGTACTCCAAGTATTGTTCAGTGACTTGGAAATGTTGTCTTGTGTCCATCCCCTAACTTAAGCTTTTCAATCACCTTTTTTCCAGAGTTTCTTAGAGTGTTCCTACAGTATGTCTTTATCATGAGGTTTTTACACATCTGTTCTGATCTAGGTGTGTCTGCTTAAAGGGGGTAAACACTTATCCAAACACATATTTTGTATTTAATATTTATAGTTAATTAAAATCACTTTGTAGGGATTTCACTGTGTCACTTAAACATTAAAGGGTATCTTGCTGTTAGTCAGTGTCAAAAATTTAACCTATTTGACTCAGATTTGTTAAATAATGAAACATGAAAACTTTCATGAGAGGTAAAAAGAACAAGGACAGCAAGGTTAGTCATGTGAAGAGATGTTCCTGTTGGTCCTGCGTCCTCACACTCCCATCCACCTACCTTTAAGGCTCTTGAGCACAACACCCAGTTCTTCTGTGCTATGAACTCTCTCAATGCCGGTCAAAGCGGCCGCCCCATCCTTCCCTGAGCGGGGCCCGTCCCACAGCTCTCTCCCTGGGTCTCTGCGGGGGACGAACAAGATGGACTGGTCTGGTCGCCCTTTCCCATAAAGAACCAAGGCACTGTCGGGCTCTAACATGCCACTGAGGTAGAGGAAATCCTGGGGAAAATTTGGCTCCTGGTTAATTTCTAAAATTAAAAATAATCAGTATCCCAATTGACAATGACTTACAAAAATAAGACGGCAAAGTGTAGCTGAGGCTTCCTGCTTCAAAATTATGTGTTTAAAACTGTTGCTCTTTAGTATGTTGTTTCTTGTTACATTTAACAACCAAGAAGCACAAAGCGATTAAACTGAACCCACACCTGGTTCTGGTGGAAGGGATAAGGGATGTCATTGGTCATGTAGCGGGTCGGATGGGACAAAACAATGACCACGTGGTTGCCAGAGGAGGCAGAGGGTCCCAGCTTGTCCGCCTGGGCCTCGATAAGTGAGGCAAGTCTGTGTCTGCGGAACTCGTATTCTGTCTGGCTCAAGCCTGGGGTCACCTCACCTGTGGAGCAGAGATCAGACAACAACAGTTCATCACTGACACTTAGACTCTGCGCTACTATTCTGTATTCAACATTAAGTGTAGAGTGCTGAAAAGGGTATGTCAAGTTGTGGTCTTCTCCTAATCCTCATACTGTACTATGTGTGATTGAATCCTATCTAAAGAAAGAACTATCTAAACCTATATAAAGATCAGCCTGTAAAGACCATTCATACAGCTTTTCCCTAAAACGTGTCACTGTACTCATACAACTAAGCTCCAGTATAAACAATACTCACCATGTTTGATGATGTGTGGGTGAGAGAAAGGGCTTGGCTGGCCCAGGTACCGAGGAGGAACGGTCTTTGGTTTCAAACCTCCTGGTTTCACAGAAATGTTTCTGCATGGGCACGACACACATCCTACAGACAGCAACCCAACACAGACATTAAAGAGTCTCGCACATAACAGCTTAAAGTAGGACTGGGCGATATGGAAAACATCTTTATTTATGAGAATTTTCAATTTAAATTATATCAAGTAAGAGACAAGAAGACAATGACCAATACATAGACAGTAATAAAAAAGTAAAAGAATAAAAAAAAGGGGGGGGGGGGGGCAACAGTGACGCATAGAAGTAAAACAAAATAAAATAAAAAGATAAGAAAAATAAAACTAATGAAAATAAAAAATAAATATTTTTTTAAGGGGGGGGGGGGGTCATGCTCCACTGTACAACTGTCTGTAAGCAGGGTAGGAGGGTAAAGAGAGTATCATTGGTCGTTCATATGCTCTAGCACTGGACTCCATATCCTGGAGAACTTAAGAGGATTACCAGAAAGTTCGTATCTCAGTCTTTCCACATCAGAATGCTGAAGAGTTCCTTCAACCAAGTCTCAAACTTGGGAGCTAAATAAGACTTCCAGAGTTTCAGGATACATCTCTTAGCAATCATCATACCATGAATCGAAAAAATCATTTTTGACAAAATATATAATATATATTTAATATTGTAGGGATGACTATAGCTGTGCTTCCACAAAACATTTACACAATGTAAATGACAGAGCCACCACATCCCCTCACTGCACGGGTTAAGCATTCAGACCATACCGGTTTTTCATTGAATTTTTCACCCGCCTGTAGGCTATATTTGCAATATGATGGATTAGTTTTGTCATTGAAATGCACACACATTAAAATACGTTTTAAATATGTAAATAGTGTTTTCTCTTCTCCTCTGTCGTTACAGTTATACTTTTGATGCTGTTACGCGATAAATGAACAACCAACGAGTTTAAAAAATAACTTTTTGAGAGAAAGCTGAAGTGGAGCCACAGGTCAAAGACAGCTGGGTGTTATAATGAGGAATTGGGTGACTTTTCGACTGAATAATGAATGAATAAAACGTTAAGATAAGACAGAAAACATAACAACACCAGACTAAGCTCACCTTGACTCCAGCTTGTCCGTGGCAGCAGCCTGACAACAGACCGAACCGCGGTACAGGTGGAGGGCAACATTGTAGCTGCGGCTCGACGACAGGACCAGTCACAGCATGCGGCTCCTTCTGTCTACCACCAGAGTTAAACTACAGTACACAGAGCTCAACGAACACTGGATACTGACGGACACATGTATAGAGATATGTTGTTGCGACGCACCAACGTTAAAATGTTCTCCTATAGCACACACACAACTGTCTCTTTACCTTTGGTTGACATTTACCCTCGATAGCTTACTCAACGCTTGCTAGCTGCATTCATTCCTGTTGGGTTGTAGGGAAATTGCTGCCCTGAGTTTTGTTTGCCAGGTGCGCAATCCCTGCTTGTGTGCTGTGATTGGCTAACCCAAATCCTAACACTGAGGATAATTTTAAAGGATCACACCAATGTTTTTATTCTCTTTAACTCATGTATGTTCACTTTCTTACCACCCTCCTTTTTAGGGCTTCCGTTGTTTTTATTCTCCTTCTCTTCCTCTCCTTTTTTTCTACATTAAAAGTGTTTGTGCAGCTACTGAACACAAACTCGCACAATGATGGTTGTGCCAGTGTGTGTGTGAATGATTAGACTCCTGATGAACAGGTTGGCACCTTATGTGAGTGAATAGGTGAATGTGACATGTAGTGTAAAGTGCTTTGAGTGGTCAGAAGACTAGAAAGATGCTATATAAGTGCAGTCCATTTACTATTAACACTCCCTCAGCCTGCTGGCGGCACTCAGCCCCAAGCCCCCAGAATAAAAACTGGTCAGTAGAGTAATCCATTATCATGCTAACCCATCCCACATATCTGAAGTGTATCTGTGGATGCATGTCATACCCCTTTCTCTGCCCCTGTGTCCTGTCTTTCTGCACTTGCAGTTGTCAAATAAAGGTTAAAAAAATGATAACAAATATATTTATATTTAAAAATGTGATGGATTATATATTCTCTGTAGTTTGTCTGTGTCCTACTTTTTTTCACACTTCATTGAGATGATGCTGCCTGGAATTCAAATTTGAAAAACATAAATGATCATAGATTTGAATAATTGTCATCACTATCCAGTATATTTGGTTTGGAAACCAAATGTCTGAGAGAGCAGTACGACAGCTTTCACTGTACTGAAGTAGTCTACAGTTCACAACATCATCCACCAATGAAATTAAGTAAGGCTACAAGATTTTTTAAGTGATGGTATAATTAAAGCCCTTCACAGGTTAATTCGATTTTTTTTGACATCCCAAATAGTTCAGAAGTCAACTCTGGTTCAATATACAATTTACACTTTACACACTTATTTAAGTGTGATGTGGGAACCTGAAGCCTGAGAATGGACTTTACATTGAAGTAGGACACATGCTGTTAATCCAAATTTACATATTAATAGGTTTTTATGAGTTCTTTGCATATAATGAAACTGTCTGACAGTGTGCCTGAGAGACCTGATTCAGGGCATGCATACTACAATAATGTTCCTGTTAGGCGCGATTCAGGGCATCAAATATGCCTGACAGGCGAAACTCAGGGCAACATATATCCCTGTCAGTGTAGGTCTGTCCGACAAGTTGCCTGAATGAAAACACTGGAGCGACGCCACCACCAGTGAAGCAGTGTTGTGGCGCTAATATCGACTGCAGCCTTCCTGTGCGGAGTCTCTTTACGGGTGTCAGTGGTATAATCTTTGATCAGGTGCGTTTCCCTTCGATTACTGAACTTTATCGCTGCAGCCACGACGTGTTTGTCAGTCATTTGCGGCCTGTGTTGCAGCTAACCGCTTAGCTACACGATGTTATCATCATGCGTCAAACAGTAATCGCGTCACGGACTGATTCACATTTCTAGAAACGTCTGTTCTTGCAGCCTGTGTTAAAGCTTGTCGTGCACGGTTGCTTCATTGCAACCTGAAGTGCATTTATTGTTATGTGAGGCAATGAGGTTGTAGCACACGCTCATTCAATCCCTGCGCGTTAGCATGTTGTGCTAAAGCTGGTATTACCCTCAGCAGTTGCGCCCGTAAACAAAGCCAGACTTGATTTAAGATTTTCCTTTCTGTTTCATCCCACACGCAGCGCTGTGTGTGCTGGACGTGACAGAGCAGCATGGACGCACGTAAAGTGTCAGAGTTGAAGGGCTTCGTGCAGATGTGCGAGACCAATCCTGAGGTCCTGCACCTGCCTGAGATGGGCTTCCTCCGGACCTGGCTGGAAAGGTCAGTACACCTCAGAGCAATAAATCCCCCCTGTGTGTGTGTGTGTGTGTGTGTGTGTGTGTGTGTGTGTGTGTGTGTGTGTGTGTGTGTGTGTGTCTGTGTCTGTCCACCTGTTGTTGCAACAAGGTGAAGACACACACACACACACACACTGGAGTATTTGAATGAAATCAAAAAACGTCAAACTGCAGGCTCAACACGTGCCATGTCCCGCCCACCCCTCCAGTACAAACTGTACCCCTATATGTGCGTGTGTGTGCGTAGAAACCATTCACATGTCTTATATATAGAAAGTGAATGGAGTTGCAGTTAGAGCTGCAACAGTCAGTCGACTAACAGAAAATGAATGGCCAGCTCTTTTAATCATCTCATTGAGTCCTAATCTAAGAAATAAATGTTTCCAGGTTCTTAAATGTGAATATTTTCTGGTTTCTTTGGTTACTTTGATAGTAAACTGAATATCTTTGGGTTGTGGATTGTGGATTGTCGATCTGGGCAAAAAAAAAGACAGACTTCAGGCCTTGGGATACCACGATGGGCATATTTCACCATTTATAGACCATGTGACTAATCAGTGAATTGAGAAAATAATCAGCATATTAATTGATAATTGAAAATAATTTTTGGTTGCAGCTCTAGCAGTTATGCCTTTTTGCCTGCAAGCTGATATGCAGACTTAAATAGACTAGAACTGAAATGATAAATCGATTTTACATTAAATGAAAATATATGTTGCTCACTAAATTGTTCTCCTTTATTTTATATTGCAGCATGGGTGCAACCATCCCTCCCCCACCTAAGACCAGGGATAGATGCCAGGTACTACTCAAATATTGTTCTTGTACTTTCTGACATTTTTTGATCATTTGCTTTTTTCCTCTTATCTTTTTGTTATATATTTTCAGTTCAGAGCAAACAAAAAAAATCAAGAAATTGGGTTACAGTGTTAATGAGTTGCCAGTAAGTCATCACACTTGTCACCTCAGTGCTCTCTAACTTGCAGGGGGGCTGTCCCTGTGGTCCTCCCCCGACATCGGCTGCACAACCTGAGCCTGAGCCTCCCGTGCTGTCCGAGAGCGAGGAGAGTGATATAGGTACTGTATGTCCATCTCATCCATGAGCACAACCTGTCTTCAGTCACAGCTCTACACTCAGGGGTCAAAGCCTGGTTCCTGTGGAGAGACTAGATGTACCATTATTTATTTATTCATATTTTTCTACAGTCTGCACCTCCAACAGTGACGGAGCAACATCAGAATTCATTTGTAGTTGTGTTTTCAGCCATCTGACAAATATTGCCCTCCTTTTAGCTCTGTGTTTGGTCTCCACCAACTCCTCTAGCCGCACAATGCTCCACTCTGTTCACCAGCTAGTCACTAACGTTATCTCTGTTTGATGCTGAGCAGGAGTCGTACAGTGAGAGTTTTTATAGCTTTCTCTCTGAAAACAGCTGCAGTCTAAAATGAGTCTCTGTGTGGGCTGTAAACTTGACAACTTGTGTTCCTTATGAAGATGGTGCAACTCTTGATAACAAAGGGCTCTGCACACTTATAGCAGGTTCACAAAGGTTTTTAAACTGTTAAACCTTTTATCAGAGCCAATGTTAACCATAAATGTTAAATATATGCATTAACAAAGCTTGCATGAAGAAAATGATTGGCATTGTTGAGTGTGTGTGTGAAGTCTGGGATGGCCAGACTCAGAATTTATTTCCTTCACTGTAATTTGTTTAATCAAAGTGAATTTGACCAAATCTAAGTAAAATAGTTCCATAAAATGCACCCACTGTATTACTCTGAAGAGTGCTTTGAGTCAGGACTTCAAGTGTTGGATATTGTTTATGTGAAAAGCTGTTTGCTTTTTCAGAAGTCGACCAAGAGGGAGTGATCGAACCAGACACAGATGAACCACAGGAGATGGGAGAGTTTGACAATATTGAGGTAAAATATTCTGCTTTTCCAATTTATTTTGTATCAAAACAGTTTAAGGAGATATCCATCTTGGAAAATAAGTAAACCTTTAACACAGATTATGTCTGTATGTTTCTTCAGGTCACAGAGGAGATGATGGATCAGGCCAATGAGAAGAAGATAGCGGCCATTGATGCTCTGGGTGAAGGTAGGTTGATCTTGGGCTCAGAAAGTGGGAAGTGCTTGTAGACACAGTTTCTGTAGTAATTAGGTAAATAGAGCTCAAGCTTGGGTTTGAATTTTGATCTTAAATGCCTGTTTCCTTCTTTTTACTTACAGGGGATCTGCAGAAAGCTCTGGATCTTTTTACAGAAGCCATCAAGCTGAACCCCTGTGTAGCCATCATGTACGCCAAGAGGGCGAGGTGAGAGTCCTCAGGTCGTTTGTGGCAGATCACCAAAGTGTCATTCAGCCATGCCACTGTTACATTCCTCTACATAATACATGACATTTAAATGCTTCCCCTTCCCCTCTTTGTGTTAGTGTCTTCATCCAGATGAAGAAACCCAACGCAGCCATAAGAGACTGTGACAGAGCCATCAGCATCAACCCAGACTCTGCTCAGCCTTACAAGTGGAGGGGAAAAGCTCACAGGTACTACATTGCACTAGACTGCACTGCACTACACTACACTGCACTGCACTAGACTGCACTACACTACACTAGACTGCACTACACTGCACTACACTGCACTGCACTAGACTGCACTACACTACACTAGACTGCACTACACTGCACTACACTGCACTGCACTAGACTGCACTACACTACACTAGACTGCACTACACTGCACTGCACTAGACTGCACTACACTACACTAGACTGCACTACACTGCACTACACTGCACTGCACTAGACTGCACTAGACTAGACTACACTGAACTACACTGCACTACACTGCACTGCACTGCACTAGACTACACTACACTACACTGCACTACACTACACTGCACTAGACTGCACTACACTACACTGCACTACACTGCACTGCACTGCACTAGACTGCACTGCACTGCACTACACTACACTACACTGCACTAGACTGCACTACACTACACTGCACTACACTGCACTGCACTGAACTAGACTACACTACACTACACTGCACTACACTACACTGCACTAGACTGCACTACACTACACTGCACTACACTGCACTGCACTGCACTAGACTACACTACACTGCACTGCACTACACTACACTGCACTAGACTGCACTACACTACACTGCACTACACTGCACTGCACTGCACTAGACTACACTACACTGCACTGCACTACACTACACTGCACTAGACTACACTACACTACACTGCACTGCACTAGACTGCACTAGACTGCACTGCACTGCACTGCACTGCACTGAATTGACACAGTAACAATCCACCTGTACATATGCTTAATATAACCAAACCCTCAGTGGTCAACAATCATGTAGTGTGCTATCAGTATTAACTTGTTTTACTATGCTGTATCGTACAGAACATGTTTATATTCATCTTAACATAAACTCCCTACACATTCTTTACATGAATACAAAGATAAATGAAATGAAAAAAAATGAAGCAAGTTTCTGGGGTTTCTTCTCCATATTTTAAGACAAAATTGGCGTTAGCTACAGCAGCTGCTTTTAGAAACCGACACAACAAAAACTACAGTTACCATGGAAACTTACCAGCGCAGGTACTTGAATCAATGTAACCCGATAAATTACAAGATGTTTTGAAATTCTGTCCTGCTCAGCACTTTTCCATGTCACAATTGTTAAACAGATTTAAGAGAATATTAAAAAAAAAGAAAAGAATATTGGCCGATATATTGTGCTGTTTTTTTTAAACTTGAAAAACTCAGGAGGGGAATTGTCCTCAAAAATCTAGTTTGACTACAAACTTTTCAGCTGTTAGCTCAGCTGTAGTAAACAAGACACACTATTGAGTACAGTGATGTTTCAAAGCTGGATTTTTAGTTATTTATGTTTCTACAAATTCAAAATGAGGGTTTCTTACTGTATTAACAAAACCCGGAAGTTCCAGTTTCACTTTCACTTGAGCAGTTACAGTGAGTAAACTTGTCACAAGTTGTGAATAAAGTCATAACCAGTGTAGACGGATGATGTCTCTCTGCATCTTCTGTTTACATTTTTTCACTTGGTCTTACTTAGACAGCAGTCTATTATCACACCATGCCTCAAAGTGGATATCAGTCTGACAGATTGTTACATAGATCTCATGTGACTGATCTCGCAGTGTGGGAAGATTGTCATCACGAAAGGGTTTTTTTTTTTTTTTGTTTTTTGTTTTTCCATGCCCATGCAGTTTTTCTCTGTGCCTTCAATGCTGCTTTTACCATCTTGTTGAACTTGGTGTCATATTTTGCTTTTTACCTTGTGTGCGCGTGTGTGTGTGTGTGCTGCAGGCTGCTGGGCCACTGGGAGGACGCAGCCAAGGATCTGGCCACAGCCTGTAAACTGGATTACGATGAAGATGCCAGTGCAATGCTGAAGGAGGTCCAGCCTAAGGTATAGTACAGTTTAATGTTGTATGCCAATCTTTTTCTTTTTTTTTTTTCTGTTAGAAGTAACTGATGCAGATGTGTCACGTCCACATGTGCAAGCCGAAAGGAAGAGTTGTGTTCACATTTACTGATGCACATACGCAGTTTGACCGGTGAAGTTCTCCAGAAGCTCATAACTGGCAGGAAATGAAAGAATTTGTCCCTGATGTGAGTTTGTGATGCATTATTTTCGTCATGCCCCCTCTTTATTTTCAGGCTAACAAAATCATGGAGCACAGACGCAAGTACGAGCGCAAGAAGGAAGAGAAGGATATCAAGGAGAGGCAAGAGCGGGTAAAGAAAGCCAGGGAGGAACACGCGCGGGCTCAGAGGGTGAGAGAAGAAACACAGGATTCTCTATTATAGACTCTGAAAAATAGAAGAAATGGCCCTTTAAGTCAGAGTTCCTGCTCACATGAACTTTATCCTGACTTGTTTCTTTTGTGTCTCAATAGGACGAGGAAGCCAGGCAATTCGGTGGAGGATTTTTCCCAGGTAGGTTCATTGGATGATGGGAGCAGACATACACTCAGACAGATTTGATACAACACCTGTAAGCAGAATAATTAGCACTGCTACAGAGACTCGATCTCATTGTCACCCTACAGGTCCTGCTGGATTCCCAGGTGGAGCACCTCCTGGCATGCCTGGTCTGGGTGATCTCCTGAAGGATCCTGAGCTGCTCAACGCCATGAAGGTGACTTATACCGCTCAACATCAACCATTTTCATCCCTCCAGTGCCATGTCTCACGTATATAGTGTACAGATTTTAAAGGAGTAGTGGTTATTCTCTTTCTAGCTGAGTGTTGGATGAGAAGTCTTAAGTCTGTACAAAAGTATGAAGCTCAGACAAGAGGTTAAGGTCTTATGTCTGAAGTTAATAAAAAACACTTACCATTAATTAACACATGATATATATTGTTTAATCTACACAAATCTCAATGTGTAAAGAGCAGCCAGCATTCATCATTCACACTGCGATGGGACTTTGGGAGTTCATCTCGGTTTACACAGAGAGAGGAGGAACATGTTTTAATCCCACACAGCACAACATGTGGATTTGAGCCTTTGGTAGTGCTGCATGGTGATGGACTCACATTAGTTATCCTGTTGTTCACCCAAAGAGATTAAAAAGGTAGAGAGCGAAATCCTGTTTACACAGAACAGATCTGATGTACTCGCTCAGGCCGCTGCACTGTCAGAGGCAGACGAGGTAATGCTTTATTACCATCACTCATTCTGACTAACTGGGACATTTTTTCTTGTTCGTGCCCAACAATTTGGAAAATACCTGTGTTGGACTCATGGAGTGTTTTTAGGAATAGGTCTGATCAACGTCACGGTTAGACCAAGAACAAATGTAGACCTGCAGGTTTTAGGGAAAAGGGAAGGATTGAATGGAACTTTTTAATCGCCCCATTCAATTTTATTTTGCGTAGATAAGGGAGAGTTATCAATCTTCTCATCTAACACTTAGCAGGAAAATAAATAGGCGCGTTTATGAACTACTCTTTTGAAAACTGATTTTGACTTTAATCTGTCCAAATGTGTATTTTGGTAATTCATGTTAATGTGAATAAATATGACCCTGACCCACTGCCACATTCAACTCCAGGACCCCGAGGTGATGACCGCCTTCCAGGATGTGGCACAGAACCCGGCCAACATCTCCAAGTACCAGAACAACCCCAAAATCATGGCCCTCGTCACCAAGCTGAGTTCCAAATTCGGAGCCCCTCCGCAGCCGTAGACGGGACAGGGACACCAAAGTGGAGAGGAGAAAGGGCGGGGGGGGAAAGGACTTGTGGTGAAACAATCTGGAGAAGCCACAACGCTTGTCAACAATTATTCCACTGTGTGCAGATCAGACAGGGCAGCTGGGTGACGGGTTAGTTGATGTGATGTAGAGCAACTGGGGCAACTTTTAAAATGTTCTTATTCAGCCTGTCGGCACTTACTAATGTCTCAACAAAGCAACCAGGTGGTTTAGGAGTCAGGTCTGATATTTAGACCACCCCCTCTGACTCGTCTCAAACGGGACTTTACTTAACCACAGGTTGACATTTCTTAACCTGTATCTGGAAACGCTAAACTGGGAACTCCTGCATTAAGACGCTAGCTAGCAAACATTTTTACAGTCATTTGATAAGTGGGAACGGTTTAGCGACCCGTCTTTTCTTTCTCCGAACAGAGCCCAACTCACAAAAAAACCCACCAACGTCTACACTTTTTGTTTTCAGATGTTATTATAAATGCAAAAAAAAAAAAAAGTTACTTATTGTGATGTCTGACCCTGTTGGAAATATGATTCACAATAATAAAACCTCTGTTGCTGTAAAGCAGGTTTGACTTTCATTTGTTGTTCAGCTGGTTTTCCATTCCTTGACTTTGAAAACATGGATCAATTAGGTCCCAATTTTGCATTTGAAGGCCATTAACTGTCACAGTGAAACAGTCTTTTGATTCATTTTAACAGTTTGTTTATATAGTTCATTTATTACACTATTTATGATTATCTCTGAGGGCATGTCAGGTTTCCCATTAGTGAGAACAGTTACTGATTATTTTAACACTGAAATGAATTGTGCATGAATATTATGTTGTGTGATGCACAGAAGGAGACTAGACAAGTACTTTGTTTATCCACACGATAAACAGTTGCCTGCTTCATTTATGGCACCAACACACAACTTCTGTTAGATTGCCACCTGTGTGTAATTCTGGAGAACAGATCACAATGAACCATGGTTTTAATGGCTCTGCTGGTGTGGGAGCAATATAAAATGGAACAAGGCTGAATTCATTGGGATTTACAGGAGCCTCATATTTATTGATGTGCACAGTTGATTTATGAGGGGAAAAATGTTTTCATGTACATTATAGGTAAAACCTTCAGTTTTCATCGGGGTGCCTAATATTTTTGATGGAAGACCAAATTCAGAAGCTTTCTTTCACTCAACTTTTTTGATCTTGCAAGTTTTGACATCAGTTTGAATCCAGATGTGTTAATGGAGCTACATAAAGCTACAACTATTAGTTGAATTGAAAGTTAATGGTAGTTTCTCATCAATAGTTTTAACAGTAATTTAACATAAATACCAAACATGCTTTTGCTAATGTTATTTAAATATATTTTGAACTGTCAGACAAAAAAAAAGCTATTTAACATTACATTTGGAATATGAGGTTCTTTTCCTAAAATGTTTTAACATACTTAAACCAATAACACAAGTTGTTGTTAGCTGCAGTCCAGGCCAAGTCAACACCACTGTTATGTAGTTGGTTTTAACAGAAACTGAGTATACAATGCAGTCTCTACAGGTACAGTAATATAAATCAGACCCAGAGGCAAGAGTGGGTCACCAGGCCACTTAATCCGCCTGTGGCATCTGTCTCTCAACCAGAGGATTACTGCTCTGTAACACACGCTCAGCTCCGGTTCTCACTGGCTCTGTATCACAACATCAGAGCTGATCTCAAAAAGCAGATTCCTGTAACCGAGAACAGCTTTCAGTCAACCGAAATGTCGTTTAACTGTTAACCAAGTCATAGTCGGGAAGGGGAGTCTTTGTAAATGTTGAGCCATTTTTATTGAACATGGTACATGACATTATAGTACATTGTACCTTCAGTAACTCCTAAAAAAAATAAGATCTGTTTTCACAATTCTTATGTTTATTTGTGTACTTACAACATACCAAAACAAAGACATAGGCGTAAAATAGGATTACAAGTGGGAGGGGAGAAAAAAGCAGTGAGGGTGACGCTTGTAGAAGCCAAAAAGGAGGTCAGCAATTTTCCAACTAGTGTCCATATCTGTGAAAACATGACACAGAGAGAGAGAGAGAGGGGACACAGTGTCAGTACATCTGTTCATTTCAGGAAATATTCACAACTTTTCACTGTGAGGCTATTAGTAAGCAACCAAAGTACACTGTTACAGTAGCACACAGACACACTCAATGCCATTAATCCAACGATGACACTTCTACAATTAATGATACTCACTTCTGAAACTCCCACTCCCTGTTGTCTAGAGGGCACACCTGTCTGGTTTTCAGCCAACGAGAAATACAGTGGAAATGGAATGCATGCTGAGGAAGAAAAAAAACCAAACAGGGTTCAACATTTGTTTACATCAGAGAAACAGGTCAACTTGCTCACCTGTAACTCAAGTACTGTTTATGCTACAGATACTGTTAATATATGCATTTATGTGGTTCCTCTACTTTTACAACATTTGCATAAATATGCATATTTGCAGATATAGTCCTGAAAAGCTACTATAGATGTAATGCTTCCAAGATGGCTGTTATGTCAAATATAACCCAATTTTTTTGAGGGAAGATGTTACATGATTTATTAAAATGTTTCATTGGCTGACCTCCAGTGTTTAAACTGCAGTGACATAAATGTACTTCATGACACTGACATTACTGTTGGTTGTGATTACAGGTTACCTTACCTCTGTTGTATAATGAAGAACTTACAGTTTTTCTTTTTCCAGTATTAATGTCTAAGTTACCGAGGATAACCCACAGACATTTAGCTTTTATTGGAAAACTTTTTTGTATTTAAAAGGTAAAAAACATAAAATGTTATTTCAGCCCGTTCAATGTATTTCAGTTGATGGACACTCACATTGCACACACCCCACGCAACAGTGCACTCCTCAGAGGTTGCAGAAGCTTGATTGGCCTGGCACTCTATACCTAATGAGGGGGAAGAGAAATGTATCAAAAAATACTGTTTCACAAACAGACATGACCTTAACAACTTGTAAAAACTAAACCTGGACCAAATAATTCCTTATTCCTTTGTTAGACAGGACAACCAAGTTAGGGATCTGCAGTTCTTCTTACTGTAAATAAAATACTAACATTTTCATTTGCTTGTTTACATTTAAGTTGGTAAATTCACCTTTAAATCAGTGTAATTCACTATAGTTGAAGTCACATCCTTTACATTGAACAGGCATTGCTTTAAGATTATAACTATACCATACTACATAAAGTCTGCCATACTGTCATATAATCCCTACTAGCGACAAGAACAATCAACTGTTTGTCTCTGTTAATGTGAAGTTTCACAGCGGCTGCCTCAACCAAATCATTAATAGTTCACACAGTCTATCAGGAAAGCAGTGTTGAGTCCAAAACTGTGTGAAAGTGAACTTACAGAGATCCATGATGTGGTTCCTACAGATTGCACAGTTATCTACCACAATGTCCCAGGCCCACAGCGCAACAGCATTCCACTGGTGGGGAAAAAAAGTACATTTAAATGTCATGTTTAAGAAAATATTTGCATATAAGATCTGCACAGCATAACACATGGAATCAGCTGTTGTAACCTGATGGACAGCTTTAGAGACTAACCCCACCTTATTTGTCAGTTTGTAAGCTAAATTCGGAGATTTACACTTTTTTAAAAAGATGGTTTGAAAACCAAAAGGCATAAAGTTGGAACCATCGAAACTTGGTTATGTGACATGATGACTACCGAAGAGGATATTTAAAAACGTTAAAAGAAAAGAAAGAAAGAAAGAAAGAAAGAACCGTGTGTATCAGTTTTCTGATTTCACTTGATTAAAAAAAAATATAGTTTAAAAAATATTTTCAAGTGTCGTTTAAACCAGAGGGTACAGATTTAAAGATATATCATAATCTTATGTTTATATATAAAACGGATAATGATTTCACCGACATTATCATACGGTTCCAGCTGATATTCTTAGATTATTGTTACATTTTTACAAAATATACATGTATATAATATGTAATTAAAGAATTTCACGTTATCTTTTAATCTGGGATTTTCAAAATGTTTGGTTAACGTTAGTAACGTTACCGCCGGTTAATAATAACACAAAGTTCAATCATAATTTGTTTTAGGCTGCCTCATACTACTTTTAGAGAGGATCATAGATATATTATGTACATTATAATTTATGGATTTAACTCTTTGTGGGAGCTACCAGCCTCGGGAAAGGCGGCTAAGCTAAGCTAATATGACGTTAGCTCACCGGGAGCTTTGCCGTTCAGTTAATGTTAACGTTTGGTTTGACGTTAAAATGGTTTTCTGTATCGTTGGTTAACGTAACTACACAGTGATTAGTTAATGGGGTGGTATTTACATCATACCATCATATGTTCGTCTTATTAAATCTTTTAACATTACAAAAAAGAGAAGTGCACATTCATGCCGTGTATGGAGAAGGGTAACGACTAGCGTAGTAAGCTAGCTTACTATCCTACCGATAATGAGCTGGTTAGCGTTAGCCTGCTAATTGCACTGAGCTGTGTTAGCTGTCGTTTAGGGCTGCTTAAAGATTTCACAGTTTGTTCACAACTCAGCACCGAGTTACAGTATGTATACATACCTTTTTTACTTCAAACCGCTTCTTGCTTGCTCCACTGTTTGTGCCGCTCGGTGTATCAACATCCATTGCTGCTGCCATCTTGAACGAGGAGATTTTGAGTGACTGCCCCGGAAGAAATGTGGAGATTTCCGTCTGCTAACGATTAGGCTTTAATTTCATTGTAGCAGTTTGTGCCATCATATGCGCACTCTGGAGAGGAGTTGGTTAAATATTATATCACATTGCTTAAAGTAGGTTGGTAATTTCAGTAGTATGTGATGCAATATGCAGTAAAAAGAAGAGGAAAAGTTAGGTTCCACCGAGATTTGAACTCGGATCGCTGGATTCAGAGTCCAGAGTGCTAACCATTACACCATGGAACCGTTGACTCCCATTAGCGAAACTGTACGGTCATATCGTTTTAAATATCAAACACACTTCCCTACAAATATGTAAGTTAATTATACTTGTAGTGTCTACACGAAACCCTGCATAGCGTGCCTTTAGGACATATAAAAACATACTCTTCTTGGAACAATAATGTTTGTGTGATATCTTTTAAACAAAAAAACTATTTTAAATCCTTAAATCCAATTTGTCACAGTTCATATTACATTTTTGGCTTCATCTCCATTTCCAGATGAAAGTCGGAAATTACATATGAACTGGTGACATAATTTGTGAAGATGAAAAGAAGAAATGTCAACCTGTGGTTAAGTAATGTCATATTTAATCATTAACTATGAAAGCCAACAATTCAAAACATACTCTGACATCCTCTCTGGACATGCATAACAATTCAATATGAACTTGTGCCTTTTACCCATTTTTGGGCACCCCCATGGTCTTTAATTTGTAATACTCAAAAACGTACTTAAGCAAAAGAGCGGAAGAAAACATGTATTGAGCATAAGAGAGATTTTAAAAGAAAGTCTTTCAGCCACATTTCAGCTGATAGGACTAGAGGAACTTGAGCCTCTTCATGTAAGTGTAATATGTCAGTACACAGACTGTATGAATGTGACGGGCAGTGTGGATTGTACAGTATGATGTATGGTCCATGAGCAATCAACAACTGCTTGTATTCTTTAAGCGCTTTTTTTATTTTTCTATTTTACTACATCTCATTTCACTGTAACTCCAGCTCTGTTAGCTTTGACATAAAACACAGAGATGACCTGAAATCATTTTAGTATTGTCTTCTTCTTTTTTGTCACTGCTGGTGTCACAGGTTTCCTCTGAGGCCGATTCTTGGTTGGTTTGGGCTGATTAGCTTTGGTCTTTGTGGGTTTAGCCTTGAGTCCAGGAACCTTCAAGAGTTTGGGGTTCTTCACTTTTGGGGGGGCCTTAACAACCTTCTTGTCTGGAGGCGAGCTGCTTTCAGGGCAGGACTTGAAGACATGGATGTCTCTGACCTTCTGACCTCTGAGCTCAGGAGGGTGTCCACAGGTGGCGGTCACTTCCAAGCTCACATTCTCCATCCACCTGAGAGACAGAGACAGAGAGTAATTATATCATGTTTATTATAGCTATGTGCATGTTACACCAAACTAAAAACTTGTGAACGCCAGCCTGAAATGCCATAATTTCAAACACTGAATCGTTATTTCTGAAAGGGTTACATGAAAATTTACTCTGCCAAATAATTTCTGAAACCCTTATCTTAGGGAGAACAGTCCTGACCTGCGTAGCGGCAACAGAGGACAGTCACACAGCAGGGGGTTGTCCTGCAGGTCGACCACCTCCAGGCTGGTGAGTGGGCTCAAGTCAGGAAGATCCTCCAGCTGGTTTCCCCTCACAGTCAGAGCCCTTAGTCCTGGGCCCAGACCTGCCAGAGCATCCCTGGACATCTGGATTGTGGTCCAAATTAAAAAAGATGATCAGCAATATGTTCTGCTTTTTGAGGATGTTGACATGGTCATGGTCTCAATATGTATTTTAATATTTTTACACCAGATATGAGATGGTTTTTAGATGGAACAAAGAAATGAAGGAAGTTTATTCAGAAATGGAGAGGTGGTGAGAGGAG
This sequence comes from Scomber japonicus, assembly GCF_027409825.1. NCBI lineage: Eukaryota > Metazoa > Chordata > Actinopteri > Scombriformes > Scombridae > Scomber > Scomber japonicus. Next base: position 10,403,573 of record NC_070595.1, on the reverse strand, counting down.
CAACACCTGAGAAAACATAATCACGATGCACAGGACATGTAAGATATGGAAAAAAAACTCTTTTGTGTTTTTCCTACCTTCTCTATACCCATGTGGTTCATATAAAGCCTCTTCAGACTTTGGGATAGGGACTGGAATGCGTTCGGTCCCACCCAGCGAACTGAGTTCTGAGACAGTTTGAGCTCTTCCAGATTAGGGGCCGCAGACAGAGCGTGTGTTGGCACCTCTGTCAACTGATTTAAATCCAGGTGAAGTGTACCTAGGAAAGCAGAGTCCAGAGCACCCTTGGCAATATCAGTTATGGTGTTATTGGTTAAGTAAAGCTCCATGAGTTTAGGGGTTACTGAGGACAGCAAACCAGTGGGCTCTAGCTTTGAGATGGTATTTCGCTCCAGGTGTAACACAATCAGACTTGGTAGGAGTGCCAGAGCTACAGGAGAGACACAAAGAGATAGAAAATGTCTGTCAGTTTCCTGTGTTTCTTATAAATGTTTGTATACATATGGACCATGTAGATTCCTGTAAATTTAATATGACTTGAGAGGCCGCTGACCTGATCCGGGGAATTTTGCCAGCCTGTTCCCTTCCAGATGAAGGTAGGTGAGTTCAGGGACTCCAGCAAAAGCTTCAGGGTCCAATGATGTAAGGTCATTGTCAGAAAGATACAAATAAAACAGGTTTTTCATTCCCCGGAAGGCACCACCTTCGATCTCGTGGATTTTGCAGAATTCCAGGTGAAGAGAAACCACTTGGCCGCTGCCTGGGAAGCTGTTGGTGGGAAGGTAGTGGAAGTGGTTGCTGCGCAGGTCAAGCAGCTGCGTCTTGGTGGGGAAGCCTCGTGGGACCTTAGTGTGACCTCGACCCTCACATGTGGCATGCTGGGCTTCAATCTGGGAGGGTCAAATCAGAATGGAACATTATTAACAATATATGTAGGGACACAACACACTCTAAAATACTAATATAATGTATAATATGTACACTGTACATAATATTCAAAAACATACTTAAGCAAAAGAGCTAAAAAATTATTAGTAATATATACTAAAAGCTGACCTATGTAACTTTTACAGAACAGCAGTCATGTTGAAGATGGTTATTTAATATGAGTGGAAGTGCACAAAATCAGCTCCATAAAAGTGAAATATTGTCTCCACACACACAGAAGAAAACCCCCAACTCACATCGCAGTCACAGTTAACTGGACACTTGACTTTCTGCTTGGGTTTGGCTGTGGGCGGGGCCGGGGTGCTTCCTGCGCTCTCATCATCCTCTTCAAACTCATCTTTCAGTGTCTCCCCCCTGTTGCGGCAGCGTAGATCCAGAGGAGCGACGGCCAGTAGCGGCTCATCGGAGAGATGGGGAGGTCCAGCACAAGCTCCCAGCAGCTTCACACCACCGACACGTGTCCACTCCTTCAGGGGCCGCATGTAGCAGTTACAGTAGATAGGGTTTCCTTCAAGAAAAGTGAATGAACATGTATTAAAGGTGACATCACTTTTAAATTCACTTAAAACTACATGAGAGTCACTTAAAAGACAAAAACATCAGAGCAAAGTTGTACCCGTCAGGTTGAGGCTGGTCAGCTCTTTGGGGCCTAAGAGAGGCTCCAGGTAACGAAGCTGATTGTGACTGAGGTCCAAGTGGGAGAGGAGCGGGGCGCGGGACACAGCCTGGTCTGACAGGTCCTGAAGGGACATGTGGTCGAGGTAGAGGTGTGTGAGCTTCGCCATGGAGACGGCTTCTTCCCCGAGGTAGATCATGGGGTTGTGACCCATGTCCAGGCGTGTGACATCACGGAGTCTTTACATGGTAAAAAGAGTAAAGTAAAAAACTGGATGACACATGTGACCAAGTCACAAATGTATACTTTCATTCTTTAAAAAAAATGGATGAATAATTTCCTCAAATAGCTCCTCAAATTGATGCTCAAGTGAGTATTTGCAGCAGCAGGATGGTATATGGGATTGAGTCAAAATGATCTATATTGTTCATAGGAATGAATGAACATGTCACCCAATGTAATGGTGTAACTCAGTGATGTGTTGTTAATCTCTAGCAAAGAGGAATAAGATATGAGGCTGGATACACTCACAGTACTTTATAGTGGAATCCGTTCTTTGTTGGTTTTGGTCTTTTCATGAGATTTATTGATAATGAGAAAATATCTAGAATATTGCAAGTCTTATCCTTTAAGGCGAAGCTTGTATTATTACCTAATCTTGATGTCCCATCTTGCAGACAGGTTTGGGGATTCAAAAACAGAGACTCATAGGTAATTTCTGCCCCCTAGTGGCTGAAATTACCACCACCTCTGTACTTTTAAAAATGATACCCATTCCTTTCATTTATATAAAAAATTTTTCAGTCAGTAACAAAAAGCTGTGTCATTTGTTTCTATGGTAACACTGTTGAGAAGTTGTGAGTCCTGTTTTCCATTAGAAAATAATGCTTGTGTAATGACCATAATAATCCTTCATATTGTTCTACCTGGTCATGGTCTGAGAGGGGAAGAACTGCAGCTCATTGTGGTCCAGGCTGAGGCGGTTGAGGGTGAACAGGCTAGTGAATGCCTCCGGTGCCAAGTTGTTCAGGGAGTTATGGCTGAGACGAAGCCACTTGATGTTTTGCAGACCCTGGAGGAGAAGTCAGACTGTTGTAGGATTGTACTGCCAAACATAATCATTCATTGTGGAGAGCAGATTATCGTGTCAGTGTTGCTGAATATGTGTGTGATTATAAATCAGTCTGAGTACCTGGAAGGCCATATTGGGGATGTACACCAGCTGGTTGTGGGTAAGGGCTAGCATGTTAAGGGAGCCAAGCTGTGTGAAGGCTCCAGGCTGGATCTCCTCCACACGGTTATGATCCAGAAACAGCTCCTTCAAAGAGGAGAGGCCATCAAAGGACTCCTGCAACAGTCAGAGAGAAAGGGATGGAATAATAAAATAAGAGACCCTCACATCTTTTTTTTGAGCAAACATGAAACATATCAACTCTTCAGTATTGTGGTTTTAGCCCCCTCCTCTCACCTGGTATAGGATGTCAATTTTGTTGTAGGCCAGGTTTAGGGAGACCACACGGCCCAGCATCCGGAAAGCCCCCTCCTTTACCTTGATGATGTTGCAGCGCTGCAGGTTGAGGTGGGTGAGGTAAGGTGTGAGGACAAACGCACCCCTGGGTAGAATCTGCAGGTTGTTATTCCTCAGGTCAAGTTTCACTGTGATCTGTGAGGGCCATTGAACAGAGCGGATGAAACATCTGATGCACAAGTGAAGTACAACTAAAGGACGAGACTGAAATCAGAAGATGGTCCTATTATGTGAATATGCACCACTCTTTGTTTTCCCAATAACTATCACTGTAGATCTCTTGAGCAAGACACATAACTTCTATATGCTTCTGCAACTGTACACCGGTACGAAGGCATGCAGGAGGTCTTAAAAAATGACTGCACATTTACAACATTTGGATGGATAAAGATTGAAACATCATAGTGTCTGAAATGCACCAGCTGCTATTCAAAGCTTCCTTTCTCAAACAAATGTGTGTGAAGTAAAAGAGAGGCAGTGCAGCTTTGAATTCCTCACCTCGTCTATAGTTGGGGGAACCTCCGTTAGGTTTTTGCCGACGCAGGCTACAGTGAGCTTGTTGCTGTCACAGCTACACACTCTGGGACATTTTCCTGATTCCACCAGTAAAGTTAGTGCTGAGCTCACCAGTAAGACCACAGCAAAGAAGAAATGCATCTGTACCATTAAAACACGGATTAGAAACATAACATCTACACATCAAGTTGCTGTTAAAACATTTCTACCAAATATATGTATAAATATAAATTCAGTTCGGTCACTTTATATTTAAATTGTTAATATATGGACCAGTATTCAGAATGAAGCTGCTGAGTTGTATCTCATGATGCAACAGATTAAAAAGTATCAATGACACTACTTCATTATATAAAAATGAACGTCATGAATTCATTTTTTCAGTTTCAACAAATGGATCTTATTTCAACATTGCTGTGCTATTTTTATGTCTAAAAAAATGGAAAAATGATTTTAAAACAAAGTGCTGGTTCTTCAAATACTGTATGTACTTCTTAATATTTCTAATCTGCATTACAATCACATCAACAGTATCAGGACACATGTCTGAGCTGGAGGACTGACTTTAAAGTTAAAGGATTAAAAAACCTGGCTTACCTTCACAGTCTGTCACACCATCAAAGTTTTGCTTGATAACATGAATGAATAAAAACAAAAACAGGATTATATGTGAATCTGCCGGTTTGCTTTAGTTATCTTTCCGTTTTATTTCCCTCAGAGTGTGTCCAGCACTGGAGTCTGGGGTCCAGCAGGCTAACAAACAAGGCTTTGACAAATTCTTTTGCAGTGACCCCTGATCCCTGTGCCCCTCACTGCAAATTAACACCTTGGCTTTACATTTTCTGTCCAGTTAAAGAGGCTGAAACCCAAGAAACTAATGACTGTAGGTGTTGGCTACAAAGATTGCATTTATTGATATGATAGAGATATACTGGCTATTCTTATACATTGAAAAAGTAAAAAATGTAACAATGAATAAAGGATTGATTGGTAGCATGCAGGCTTTTTACTTTTTGACCCCAGGATCAGTCTAATTCCTCTATAAACCCACTGTGCTGAGTCAAATGCACCATCTTGACCAGAAATCAATCATTATAGAGGTAAATAATGAATATGTATAATATGCAAAGAATTCAGAAGACATCCAACACTCAAATGATCTTTATTTTCAAACCCCCCAAAAATGTGTGCCTTGTTGAAGGCAGAAAATACATTTCATCCCTTTTAACAGTTCAACTGTACTTTACAGGCCTAGTCTCATAATATTTACCAGTCAATACATATTTTAATTACATATTTGTTTGACCATATTCATGAATTTAATAAACATTTTATATAAAACAGCTGAATAGTAAAAGGTAAATATGAAATAGAAAATGTACAATAGCTGATGCGTGGAGCCCTGATCAGTCGTGGTCAGAGTGAAACGCTGACATGAGCTGATCTAATCTGCATCAGAGTGTAATCTGTGCTTCAGTCAGTCACAGACAACACACGTTTTTGGGTTATCGCAGGGGAACAAAGGCTTTTCTTGCAAAGAGGGTGAGGATAAAAGTTGTCAGTGCTGTCCTGTGGTTATACAAGTGTACATGAAGCTACTCGATTAGTCCACACCATAAGAGCATTACCTACTTCAAAACATTAAGTATTCAAGGTTAGTCCAGAGTCCAGAATGAAAGGTGTATGTGGCCGAACTTGTGAAGGTCAGCAGTGCCACAGCAAAGTGTGAGTGTTCTGTTCATTTCAAGTGCTGCTCTGCTCCTTTTGCTTCAAATTTGGGCTCATGTGTGCTGTTTTCCAGAAAGGTCCAACAGTCAAGATACAGTCTGTGTGTGTGTGTGTGTGTATGTACGTGTATCCACAGTCCTCAGCTCTCAGATCTGACTCTCTGCAGTGTTGACTGGAGGTTGTTTCTGGCATTGCAACATGAGTCCAGGGACTTGTTGTTTCTGTGAATGATAAAGCATGTCAATATAGACACACACACACACACACACACACACACACACACACACACACACATCATCAAATTATTACAATAAATTATGTTATTCTTCCATTATCTTACTGTCAACAAACCAACAATAAACGAATCCCACTAACCAGCACTGCCTGTTTACCCGTTTACCCATTCCAGCACCAATATGAGCAACCACCAGAGTGTGTACACCTCCGTTACAACATACACCGAGTGCAACAACATTTGTGTATGTGCTTCATTCCTGATTGCATGTTTTGTACCTGGGGGGGGCTTCATGCTGATTGGGCTCATTCTGTCACGTCCTTACCGGGACATGAAGGCCTCCAGCACAGCCACGCTCTCTTTGGGGAAGTAGTCCTGTCGCACGACGTGCTCCAAGGCCTGGAGGTGTCCGGGAACCACGAGCACAGGCTTGACCTTGTCCTCACTCTGAGACGGAGGAGAGAGGACGAGAGAAAATGGTAAATGTAGGGAAAATAAAAAAGGTAAAAGACATCAGACATCCTGTGGAACCATCTTCCAGATTTGGTCCGGGGGGCAGACACCCTGTCTACATTTAAGAGTAGGCTTAAAACTTTCCTTTTTGATAAAGCTTATAGTTAGGGCTCTTAGAGCTCTTAGCTTATGCTGCTATAGGCTTAGACTGCCGGGGGAATCCCATGATGCACTGGGCTCCTCTCTCCTCCTCCCTCTCTCTCTATCCATCCATCTATATCCATTAACATTCATGTTCTAGCTTCATTGTTGATTTTCATTGTGCTTCTCTCCTCTATCCTTCCTTTCTCTCCTCTCAAACCCAACCGGTCGAGGCAGATGGTCGCCCACTCTGAGTCTGGTTCTGAGGTTTCTTCCTGTTAAAAGGGAGTTTTTTCTTGCCACTGTTGCTCATGTGGGAATGTCGGGTCTCTTTAAAGTTAAAACCTGAAGAGTTCGGTTTAGAACCTGCTCTATGTGTAAAGTGCCTTGAGATAACTCTGTTGTGATTTGGCGCTATACAAATAAAGATTGATTGATCAGAAGAAAGACATATTACTGTATCCTAACAAACTCTGATCCACACTGTAGATTTACCTTAAGAAGTCCGAGCAGCACTAACAAAGATGATACAAAGTTGTAGCCTTGGAAGGAAGGAGTGGAAAAAGCTTTCTTCAGAAGAGCGTCTGTGAGGGGAAAAAAACAACAGTCAACAAGAAAGAAATATAATAATACAGAAAGCATGTACTTTTCAAAGAGGGAAGCATTCAAAGTGTCTCACCGATACTTTCCAACACTGCATTCTTAACATCACTGTTCTCCTCTTTGTACACAGATGCAATCTTGAGGAAGGCTTCAGCTGTTTTTGCAGCATCTGTCACATCCACCTAATCACAGAGAAAAGAAGAAGGATTAACTGATTAAAAGGATGATAATCTGTTTATTTGCATTCAGGATAACTTCTAACATCCGTGCTAAAATGTCCCTTACTATAAACTGAGGGAATTTCTTTTAGCCTTTGGTAGATCTTGTAAACAGACTGATGGAGATCTGAGGGTGAAAACTAAAGCTGGTTTGGTGGAGTCGTCCCTGTGTTTACCTGCTGCTCTATCAGAAACGCTCTCTTGGTCCCCAGTTTGAGCAGTTTGTCTGGAGACGGAAAACTGAGGAAGGAGGAGACATCCGGCGGCCGTGGCGCTGATACAGGAGTAGACAACTGCAAAGGGAAGAGGAGAGGAGAGATGTTAGGATGTTAATTATATACAATCAGAATTATATTAAGATGGATGTCATGCAGCAACAGCGTTAAACTCACTCAAGCTTAAAAGTCAGGTGACTAATGATACACATTAGACAGAATTATGAGTGGTCAGGGTTTTCATCCCTCATTTATCTGACCTTGTTGCTGCTGCTTTCCTCTTCCTCCTCTTCTTCCTCTTCCTCTTCTACCTCCTCCTCATCCACTTCCTCGTCATCGTCCTCCTCTTCCTCATCTTCATCCTCGTCATCGTCGTCTTCTGGTTCGCCTTCGTCGTCACTGAGGTGAATGAAAATACAGCTCGTTAGTGAAGTTTGATGAGATGATGATTGTGAAATACAAAAGAAGTGGCACCAGGGCACCGAGTGTATGTATCAAACAGAAGAGCAGGCATAAAAATGGTACAGATGAGATTTAGACAGGGCTCAAGCAAGTATATTGTGGAGAAAGAAAAAAAAACTAAAAAACTTTGCCAAACTTGTGACAGGCTCTGTTTTATCTTTTAAAGTTAAATGTTTTGTATACAGCGTTCAAATTACGTAATAACTTTTTTGACTGTTAAGACTGTTGACATTTGTGCAATAACTTTATAAACCTGGGCTCAATGTGCACCGGTAAGGTCACAGTCAACACACACACGAACTGGACACTCTAAATTGAGCATAATGTGTGTGTGTTCCAGGTCCACACATCTCTGAACACAATGAAAAGTCAGACTTTATTAAAAGGCCCAACGAGGGGCGCGCAGGTGGTCGAGTGGTTAGAGCGCATGCCATATACGCAGCCGACCCCGGTTACGAATCCCGATCGGAGGTCCTTTGCTGCATGTCACCCCCCCTCTCTCTCCCATGTTTCCTGTCGATCTACTGATTAATAAAGGCGTCTATGCCAACAAAATCTTAAAAAAAAAAAAAAAAAAAGGCCCAACGAGACCTAAAGTCCAACATGATTACCTGAGTGATCCTAGAAGGTCGGCTTTGTTAAGGCCTTCCAGGGTGTCTTTCAGAGCTTTGCAGCCATCCTCTCCTAAACAGTTACCTGCAAACCAAAGAGAGCATTTGAGGAGTTGTAGCGAAGGGAAACAAATAAATAACCAAAAAAACAAACATCTCCTCAGACTTTTGTTGTTTGGGAAAGGATGACAGCTCATTGTGGATTTGTACCATTTAAGTCCAGTTTCTCCAGCTGGTCCTTGTCCTTCACTGCTTGTGCCACAGCCAGAGCAGCTTCCTCTGTAATCTCACCGAATGACAGATTGAGCTCCTGTAAACCGTAATGGAATAGTTGATTTAGTAGGGGGGAGGGGTAAGGGAAAGAGAGAGAAAAATAATTGGAGTTCAAAAGGTGTGTGTGTGTGCGTGTGTGTGTTTGTTAGTCTGCCTACTTATTTCTTTAAATGGATCTAGCATTAACACATCAACACACTCACCTTCAGGATTGGTAGTCCCTCTGAAACTGTTTTTGCCATAGCTATAGCTCCAGCTGGCCTCACCAGGCAGTCTCCAAAGTTTATCACCTGCAGGCTGCGTAGGTGTTTCAGGCCCTGTGAAGGATGCAGATATATTTAAAAACAAAGAATCTAGAAAACAACAGACTTAGAAACAAACATCTCCAAGTCCATCTCCAGCAGAGACAACATTTTAATTCCTTATTTGAAGCTCCACTGATCAAATTTTGACATTAACCATGACTGACTATGTGCAACAGAGCTGTAACCAGCTCATTGTCTCAGTCTTTCAAGAAAAAAATTTGGGCTTTTTTTGTATCAAACGGCAGATAGAAAAAAAAAATCTATCTGTTAAAGGCACACTATGCAGGACTTGTCTGTTGGTGTTTGTAAACACAAGATTTAAAGTTGGCCCCTCCTCCCCGACACAGTGGCACCACCAGAGCAAAAGAGAGCGCACTAGCAACTGACTGAAGAGAGGGAGCAGTGCTAACAAGAACAAAAATCAGAGAAATGAAACATTATTTTCTGATTGTTTCACAGCACAAATAGACATGCCCACACCTCCACACAACCCTGAGGGAAGAAGATTTTGTGTGAAAGCAGCTGAACTGCACGCATCATCCTGTCCGCTGTGACCTCTCTGCTCTGCCTGTGTGTAGCTCAGCCCTGTACTTAGTCTCTCTCACACACACACACACACACACACACACACAGACACAGACACAGACACAGACAGAGCAGAGAGCAGAGGAGAGAGACGGAGAGAGCGATCTAAACGGATATGCATTTTTTTATAGAGTCATGACTTCACACCTATGGGCTGTTATTGGCTAGAAGCTACATGTCCCCAGCACAAAGGTTGACACCCACAAATATCCCAAACACAGCAAATAACAAATAAGAAAATGCAGGGAGAGGGCAGCGTCTCTGTAGATACATACACCAACACACACTTAGTGGGTCATAAGTGATGATTGAGAGATTACCTTGTTTGCGTCTATACATTTTTGTTATTTAAAAATCCTGCATAGTATGCCTTTAAAGTGATTTCTTTCTGTCATTCAGACATTGAGTAGGTGTTCCTTACAGCTTTGACATGACAGGGTTTTATGGAAAGAGCCCCACGTGTTATCATTTGACAAAATAAATGAATATTAATGTTACTACAAGCCAGCAGGATATGTAAATAGGCAACTCTTTGCTCAAATGTTTGTCATTTCTTCATTACTGCATTATTTTAAAAAAAAAGGTATTACAGTCTGTGTTGTTCAGTTGGTTACCATACCTGAGCCATGGCGATAGCCCCCTTCTCAGTGAATGTGTTGTCATTGAGGTTAAGGATGCGGAGGTTTGGGTTGTTCTCCATTGCCATGGCCAGGGCTGTCACACCAGGGTGATTGATGCCATTCTGTGGCATATTAACCTCCTCCAGGCTGCCCATCAACTGGCAACACAAATAGTAGTTATAAGATGCATTTACTCTACCTACAGCAGAACAGCAGCAGTTTATTTACAGTAACAACAACAGCTTTGATGAACAGTGAAATTATAAGATCAAATAGTTAAAAAACAAAAAGACAACATAACTAGATTTAAATAAACTGGACTGAGATCTGTATTTGAAATTAACTGAAATTAACTGTAAGTAGGTTGCTCAAAACTGTTGTGATGGAACAAAAATGCAACATGTGACAATGTGGCCTTCATCATCAGAGTAGACTTTGCTCTGCTTTCCACAGAGTACTACAAGGAGTAGTTAGTCCTGTACCTTGAAGGCTTGAGCGAGGGCAGTGGCTCCATCATTCTCCAGTCGGTTCCTTCCTGCAACAAACACCTTCAGGCTGAGAGGGGAGCCATCTCCACTAGACTTTTCATGGCAATGGGTCAATGCAGCAGCCAAGATCTGAGGAGTTCGTAAACAGATGAGTTACACTCTGATGATATCCATGTAACCATTGGTGGACATTCAAGAATATCAAATATATACAATCTACAACAACATTTGTCCCTTTTTCAAGTTCTAACTGTTTCAATAAATCAAACACTTCAAAATTTCTACCTTAATCAATTAACCAAAGGTCATTCAGCCTGTTGATCACTGTCAGTCTACCTAACAACAAAGACACAGACATGCCTCATCTTAAAAAGACGTTCTTGTGACTTACTTTCCCACCCCCGATGCCCATGCCACAGTTGTTGAGCCGCAGCTCCTGCAATGTGTAGCAGGCGGTGCTCTTCAGCAACCTCTCGATGCCTTTCACCCCGTCTGGTCCAAAAGCGTTGTCACTGAGGTCTAAAACAGTCAGCCTGGCGCCCGCCAGCATCAAAGCATCACCCAGTGAATTCTTACAAGAAAGACAAATAAAATAACAGTAAGTAAAGTAAAGAAATGTGCTCTCTGTGATAGGTCTGCCTGCCTATGCTACAGTTTGGAGGTGGAGAGATGGTGATGTAAGATGGTGAGTTATGTAATTCAGAAGTAGAAAAGGATTTTTTAACCAATTACAACAAAAATCAAGAATTTTAAGCAGCATTTCAACAAGTACCGACCGTGAGTCTAAACGTATTTGACATGAACAGTAATGTAGAGGAACTGATGCATTACCAGAGAAGGAGGGATCTCAGAGCGCAGGCGGCCTGTGAACATATCACTCCAGTAACAGCGCTGAAAGAGAGAGTAAAAAATTGTTTAAGATAAATCAACTCATAACCATAATTATGTTAAATCTAATGTACAATATGTTATGAAAAAAATCAAAACAAACTCTACATAACATTGTCATAAAGGTGATGAACTTGGTTGTAAGATCCAAATAGTAATGATAAAAAAAAAGAATGAAGATTAAAAACTCCAAACCTTGAATTCACTCTTTGTCTCTAGAGCTTTGGCGATGGCCTGTGCTGCCGCCACACCTACAGTGTTTCCCTCCAACCTCAGAGCCTGTAAACCCTTGAAGTCCTGGATATCCTTCACTATCTCCTCCACTGAAGAGGGGGAAAAGGGAAAAGAGTTAAAGACTGAGGAAGAGACAGGGGAGAATAGAATGGGACGGTAATTCAAACTGGGATGCAACCATGAATCTAAGCACAAGAGGTTTGTTGGCACTCAATGACAGCTGACACTCACCTGACTGGGCATCATCCAGCTTTCTTCCCTGGCCTTTGTAGCTAAGCTCTCCATCCTCTACTCCAGTCTTGGCCAGAGAGTCGGCCAACTGCGCAACAATGTCTGTCGCCATGGGGACACCTGGGGGACAAACACAATTTACTTTTTACTGTTTAATGATGGTGCTTGCAACAAGTCCTGTCCTGTGTCAAGTGGTAGTACTTGTGAACACCTACGAACTAAAACACTGCCCCTTCAGTCAGTCATTTAAACTCCAAAACAAATGTAAGCAGTTCTGGATTTGACCACCTCGTTCTTTTCTGGAAAGCGTGGTCCACTTTTCTACTACACAAACAGCTGACAGCGCTGTTTTCACTGAGGGAAAATCCACCCTAAAACTGTGTTTAGAAGGACTGTACGATATTACTGTACAGATCACATTTTATTTACTGTTTCGAACATGGTTCTTTGTATGCTGAACAGTATATAGACTGTGTTGTTTTGATCTATGTTAGAGATCAATCCTGAAGCTCCTCTGTAGACACCGTATTAAGTGCTTTGCGGTGATTAACGGCACATAGTCACCACAGCTTAATTTGACTGAAGTCAGCGGCATTAATTCGTCGTTCAACTGGTCTAGAAAAGTATGTGAAGGCTGACGCTTTTTTATTCGTACACACCATAGGTGCACACCGACTTTACGGTCCACATTCACCACCATAGGTTGCTATTCAAGTCGTTTTGGGGTAGATTTTCCCTGCAGCCCAGGTGGTTTGTGTTAGCAGAATGTTGCTAACATGATGCTAACACAAACAGTGTGATGTCTGACTGCTGAAAGCACCTGTCGCCTCAGTAGTATAACACGTAGCGTTACGTTTACTAGACACTTAATACACTTGGTGTGGTGGTTATGAGCTCGCTAGGTGGGACATGTATTAGGCTAGCTAGCACCGAGCATGGCTTGGCCTCTCCGGTCGGTCGTCATAAAACGGCTGACTAACGTTACCGGCGCTGGCCTCAGTCTGACCTCTCCGGTCCGCGGTTCAGTTCGTCACTAAATTGTCTATGAACGGATGTTAGTCTGCTCTCGACATGAATTAACATCAACATTACCACAACACTGCTGTGCTTGTTGAATCCAGTCGAGTGACACACTCCCGCTCGCCCCTGACGTTCAAAAGCGCACACTACCCTGCCTGACGACCGCAGGCACAGGAGACAAGGGATTTGTAGTCCAATCAGAGTTAGGAACTAAGGGATTTGTAGTCCAATCAGAGTTAGGAACCTTAGGAACTAAGGGATTGTAGTCCAATCAGAGAAACTTTTGATGTTTACTAAATTAAATTCTGTATGAATATTTTACACATTTCAGTTTCGATTCTTACACAAATTTTAATGAATAAGTAAGAAAATATAAGAAAAGAATGAAAGAATATACATTTTTTACATTTTCAAAAAGTTGTGCTGTTTAGTAGTAGCTAATATATTATATCTTATTTTCCATCCATTAAAGTAAATTCCATAACAGAAAACCTCTATTTAAACTTTCTATGACTGAAAAGCAACTGCTGAACCCTCTTTTTATTATTTTATTTCATTATACAATTAATTTACCCCTTAACCCTTAACCCTTGGCATGTATGTCTATTGGTGTTGACTATTGTTCAGTTTGGCAATAAAAATCATTTTTAAAAAGTCGCCTTTAGTCCAAAATGGCGGAGGCAGATGTTGCAATGGGACGACCAATCAACTTTTACGTCTTTTCACGTAAATTGTGTTGACTTCCTGACAGACTGAACTGAGGGTAAATCACAAAGTTCCCCTAAAGGGCCAGTGTTGAGATGTGTAGCTGGTCATTACTTTAACGTTACCGAGGCTGCCGCCGGGAATCGAAACTCAAACGGGGACTGGGGACGGCTCTCTCCCTCCTCGCTGTTGAACAAGAGCAGCACTAAACTACCTCTTTCTCCCCGTGTGTGTGCTGCTTCATAGTTTTTCGCTCTGCTTCCGCTTGGACACAAAATGACACGCTTCTAAACTTTTGCTTCGGTTCAATGAACTTCCTCTCTTTATCAGGTAGGTGTGTCTAGAAGTCGGCCCAGTAGCGCCATGATCACCGTGAAAAGCACGCAGGCTTGGTGGGTTACACATGCTGGATAAATAACATAATACCTGTATGAACATGAGTCCGCACCATGTGACGAGCAAGTGACAGTTTCTAGCTTTCTTCTGTGGGCGTAAACAAGCTATATGTTCGCATTTTATGTTCACGTGCACCACAAACTCAACATCAGCCAGTGTCTGCTTCTTATCTACCGTGTTGATCTTTCTCCAGGTAACAATCATGGATCCTGTCAGGCAGAGGCGCAAAGAGGACATCAGCAGAGCTCTGACATTCATACAGTAAGAGGTTTTTTTCTATTCACAGCTACAAAGGGAAACTACTCTGCCCCCTAATGCCTCATATGCTTTGTAAATAAGCTGCTTCAGTACTTTTCTGAACAACTTTACTTCTTATGTTTCAGATCTTCGCTGGCTTATCCAGAGCCAGAGGGCTACCAGGTACTAGCTTGTCTCCACTGCCTCTTCACTTCTCTTTTGTTAGTTTAAAAACACTTATGATAATCTCTCAGTTGTTCCTCAAGTTCCAGACCTCCAATGGCCTTCAGGCTGTCTTTTACATTCTTGGCTCCATGTAAATCAAGGACTCAGGACAATTGAACATTTTTCACATTCTCTTCTTGGAGTTTTAATTTGTACTGCTACTACTATGCATGATTGCTTCTTAAAAAAAAGTCTATCAATGCAGTGTTGGAAGAAATATGGTCTTTTACTGACATACAAAACAGTGTAGTAACAATGTAGTTATACTATGCTGATGAAACACACACTTTCAAAATTATACTTAAGTATCAATTGTTCAACAAGATTAGAAAAGTATTATTTTGACCTTGGAAGGGCCACCTGTTTTGTTACCTCGTTTAAATCCCAGCATTACTCTGCACAACTCCAACCTCAAGTAATCAATAGTAATAGCTGTGTAATCAAACACAATAGCTGAAACCCCCTGTGTGAGTATTTAACCTATAATAATAAATCATATTTTATAAGTTTATGGCATATTTTGTATGCAAAACCAAAGCAGCCATAGAATTTTTAAATATAAATAAACATAGTGGAGTAAAAACATTACAATATTTCTGTCTGAATTTCAGTGGATTTGAGGTATAAAGTAACCCTAAAATACCTTAAAACTCTACTTGTATAATACTGGAGTAAATGTACTTATTCATTCTTCGCTGCTTATACATCAATCATAATAGGACCTGTTCCTTGATAACTAATGTGCAGTTTTTGATGATGCTTCCTCCTCTCTCCCTGGAGTAGAAGAGAAAGAGTAAAAAGGTTTTGGGACTCACTGCTAGTATCTCTCTCCCTTTCTTCTTGTTTCCTGTCAGGATTTCCTGACCCAGTTAGTGTGCAACCTACTCGAGGAGGGCAATGCCTGCTTCAGAGATGGAGACTGGGAGCATGCGAAGAGGGACTTCAGTGAAGGCTTGAACGTGTCACACTATGCTGCAGGAGAGGGCATCCAGATCCCCCAAGCTTTACTGGAGAGCCTCTATGTCAACCGGGCCACTGCCTACCAGAGCATGGTGAGATACATTTACTGCTATGTGCGTTTTGGAGACGATGCGTCATTCAGCGAAATGATCGAAGAGTTAGTTTCAGTGTCCGTATGTGCAGCTGACACAGATGCCTGTGAAGATGTTGGCAGGTCGCTGCATACCCAAATTTGAACCGCAAATGAGTCAGGCATCTGTGGAACCAAATGAACATGTATCAACTAATAATGAAAGCTGGTTGAAGGAGTTTTTCTGTTTGTGCTACATTTATAACCACAGATGTTATGAGCATATAAATGATCTTTTTATTTGTACAACACTGATGGGAAAAAAGCCTTTAACCGCAAAATGAAACAGTAATAACTTGTTGTCTGTCTTAATTAGATTGAGTGATTGCAGGTTTCATTCCTTAAATTTGCAGTTGCTTTTTTTTTTTTTATTTTTTTTTTTACCCCAGTTGTTATTGTTGTTGTTGTTGTTGTGGGGTTGCTCTTCAGTTTGTCATAAATCGTGTAATTTGACATGTTTTAGTCTAAACTAAACAGGAAGTGCAATGGTCTGAGCTGGAATATAATTGAGATCATTCAGGCAAGCCCACAGTCCACACAGTTACTTTCAATAACCATGTTCATGTGTAAGAAAGAATCTTAAAACTTTAGTGATTACGGTGCTGGAAAATATGTATAAATATAAAATGATACCACCCACACATAAAATCCCCCTTTCATCCCATGGGGGGTGGCGTGTCTTCCTCAAACTCTGGACCTCTACCAGAGGCCTGGGAGCTTGAGCTTAGCTGTTCCTAGGACTGCACTCTTCTGGACAGTGATCTCAGATGTTGTGGTGGAATCTGCTGGTACTCTCTCTCCCAGTTTGTGGGTCACAGCTCCCAGTGCTCCGATTACCACTGGCACCACTGTTCCCATTACTCCTCACATCTTGTCTAGCTCCTCTTACAGCCCTTGGTATTTGTCGAGATTCTCGTGTGCCTTCTTCCTGATGTTGCTGTTGCTTGGGATCGCTACATCTATCACCACCACCTTCTTATGTTGTTGTATCAATTAACACGATGTCCAGTTGGTTAGCCGTCACCAGTTTGTCAGTCTGGATCTTAGCTCGGTCATTCTCAACCACCTTAGGAGTTGGGAAAACCTTTGACCTGCAACACTCAGCATTCCTTGATGTATTATGAGTTAGAAAAAAGACAAAAATAAAACCTTTCAGTCAGAACACAACGCAGAATTATTTGTAAATTTGTGAATTCAGAAGTCAAATTTGATAATTGGAACTTTAGAGAATTCTAACTTTTCATGATGTCCTTTATTTTCATCCCTTGTGTTTTCCACAGGGGGAGTATGATCGAGGCGTGAAGGACTGCGACAAAGCTTTGGAAGTGTTCAAGGACAGTCCCAGGGCTCTGTACAGGAAGGCGCTTTGTTTAAAGGGGCTTGGGAAGTACAGAGAGGCTTACAACTGCACCACGGACTGTCTGCTCATTACTCGTGTGGTGAGAGGAGATACTGATACGTCCAGGAAAATGCTGTCAGAAGGACCTCAGTGTTAATCTGTTGTTTTCATGCATAGCAACACAGCTTTTTAGAGAAGGAGGATGTTCACAATATAATGAAGGAAAAGTGTCACTTGGTTTAAATGTCTCACTTTGACTCAGATACATTGACCACTATTGGATGGATTGCTATTCACACATAATACCACGCAATAGACTCTTCTTGTTTTGGGGGCTTTTAGTCATATCTCATGGCCTTCATATGAGATCATTTGCTCAATAGTCATGAACAACTTCTGTTACCAAGGTGATTGGATTGGAGAAATACTAAAATTTGTGCATTTGGTTAGCTTGTTGCATGAACAGTAAATGCATTTTTCAAAGCAAGATTAATAGGGGGGAAAATGAGCAATACAACCTTTGTGCATCAATTTCAAGACACAGACTTCTATCTTATGCAGATGAATCATTTGTCCTTTTTTTCTGTTTAACTCTTTGTAGGACAAACAAGTGAATGAGCTGGCACAGGAGCTGGCCATCCATCTGGGACTAAAAAATCGAAAGCCCTATGTCAGTGCAAAGGTTAGTAAAACGATCATTGTTTATATTTTATTCAAGTGAATAATGTTAAATGATCAATCTTTAGCTCTGACTAGGGTGGGCATGGACAGTATATATATGGTAAAGGCAAATCCCCAATAGTTGGCAAATGTCTTAAGTCTCAACAGTGTATATTGTGAGGTGAAAATGGCATGAGCCTGTGTCTGCATCATGCCCAGCAGAGGTTAAAGAGCAGAGTGTCAGAGCAGCACAGAGAATAAGGAGGTGTTGTCCTGTGGCGACCGCACTTCAGATCGTAAAAAAAGATTTAACAGCCTGTGAGGGGCTGTTTCTGTGTCTGTTGACTGCAGCCAATGTTTGGATCTATTATCCGGGGGAACGATCTCCGACCTTCTTAATGAGAGTTACCTCCACACTGTAATATATTTAATGACATCTGGACCCACTAGTTGAAGAACTGCTGTTAGACACTTTTGTATGCTGACTTGTTTTAGACACTGTCAATTTGATGTGCAGCTATTCTGACCTGTGTTTGACCACTATCAATTAGAACTGCTGCTAATGAGGGGCTAATCAGGGCTTTCCAGGAGACAGGATACAGGATACAGGGGAGCTTTGTTTAAAATAGGTCAGACACTATTTGAACAGCCACATTAGCTAGTTATGATAGCATCCTTACATTTGAGTATTATGTTTGCATGTGCCACATATCCAATGAAATGCTTTTAAACAATATATGCATGGCGTGTGCAGATAGCTGACAGGACAATAAGTGCTCTCTCTTTGGGGAGAGGAGTGAGTGGACCGGGTTTGAATTTCCAGTGGAGATCTTTGGTGGATTCTGTTTTTCGTACTTTGCTTTTGTGCTGAATAAATCCAAGTTGATCATTTTTGATCTCCTGAAAGACACTTCTCATCTCTTGAATTTATAATCATCCAAATCTTCAACTAAGGCCCTTTAGGCCCATACGAATTAATCTCCAATGTGTTGGTAGTGCTAATTTGGATCTCTCAAGAAAGGAACCAACGTTAAGAAGACACTGGAAGGTGGTTCTAATTCTTGCTCACCACTGGTGCGCTACTACATTTGTGTAAATCCTTAACAAACCTGACAACAGTTGATAGGCAGGAGGCAGCATAGTAGTCTTACTAACTCAAGCCACAAGACAGTACTTGTGAATGGTTAAATGGTGGTGAGCAGTCTGACACAAATACCTACAGACCTATCTCCATCCTGCCCTGTTTGTTCACCAGCTTCTCAAATACTTTGGCCAAACAGCTCACAGACTATCTTAATGTTTCTGGTGTCCTATCTGGTGTACAGTCTGGTTTTCGTGCTGGTTATGGGTGTACAACAGCCACATTAAAGGTGTTAAATGACATTGCCTCTGCCCTAGACACTAAACAACACTTTGCCGCCATATTCATTGACCTTGCCAAAGCCCTTGACACCATTGACCACTCCATCCTCATCAGTAGGCTGCGTAGTATTGGGGTCACAGATCACCCACTGGCTTGGTTCTCTCACTATCTCTCCGACCGGGTGCAATGTGTAAGGTTTGATAATTCATTCTCTCACCCCCCTCCCAGTCACCAAAGGGGGTTCCCCAAGGCTCTATACTTGGTCCAACACTGTTTTCCATCTACATTAATAACATTCCTCTAGCTGCTGGCAACTCACTCATTCACCTTTTACGCTGATGACACAATCCTCTACACTTCTGGTCCATCCCCCTCCTCTGTCCACTCCTCGCTCCAGGATAGCTTTCTCCAGGAACAACATGCCTTCTAGCAGTTGAAATTGTCACTCAACACATCCAAGACAAAAACCCTGTGGTTTCATCGGAAGGGCACTCCCTGTCCACCCCCATTAAACATCTCCGCCTGCGAGGGTGCTGTGTTGGAACACGTTTCCATCTATAAATACCTGAGCATCTGGTTTAGACACTACACTTTGCTTTTCACACCACATCTCTTATTTACAGTCTAAGGTTCGGTCCAAACTTGGTTTCTTTTACCGACATCGTCACACCTTTACTTCTTCTGCTAGACTTACTCTCATCAAAATGACCATTCTCCCCACATTTGATTTTGGTGACACCATCTACAGAACCGCCTGTAGGGGTAATCTTGCCAAACTGGACACGCTCTATCACTCAGCTATTCACTTTGCCGCTAATGCCCCTTTCCACACTCACCACTGCAGTCTTTACTCTCTGGTAGGTTGGCCCTCACTTCACACTGGCTCACTCTTATCTACAAGACCATTCTACAACAGACCCCCCCCCCCCACACACACCTGACTCACCTGCTGCATCGACTCCCTGTCACATATAGCACCCGGTCCTCTCTTCACATTCTGCTAACAACCCCTAAATCCAGATCCACAATTTGTCTCTCATCATTCCAGTCAGCCGCTGCATCTGATTGGAATGCACTACAAAAATACCTCAAATTGGACACATTTGTTTCCATCTCAGCCTTCAAAGAGGCCATCACACACCTTTTCACAGATCTATGCAACTGCTTTCCCACAGCCTAACCATTTCTCTCAGTCTCCCACCTCCCCTGCCTGTATGTACACCCATCCCGGCTGATGTCTGGCTCTGGCCTATATCCTTAATTTATGTGATGTTATTAATTAATATTAATCCCCTGTTATTAAGCTTTTTAATATATTGTGATCATTTGTATCTGCATCTCTGTTCTTATTGTCTCTTCTTATTGTTGTGGCTAGTGTTTTATGTTTGTGGCTTAAGTTATGACCTCGTCCTCTGCATACCATGTCGTCACATTGTACCTCCCTTGTATTCCTAGTGTGTCGCCACTTTTTGTTGTATGTGTCTGTACAGTTGTACTTGGGTACTGTTTGCCCCTCTAACCAACCCTTCCTTTCACAGCCCCCCCATCCCCCTCCCCCTCAAGAAGCTGGTGCTTCTTGTCAGGCCATCATTGAAAATAAGAACCTGTTCTTAATTGAGTTGCCTGGTTAAATAAAGGTTTAATAATAAACCAATAGGAACAGTAGCAGTGCCCAGATTAACATTTGTGTTATATTTTGCAGTCCATCAGAACAATATGTATCATCATATTGGCCAATGCAGACATGATGCAGATTTGTCCTTATTCAGTCCTTAGTGTTAAGTAACACCACCTGCTTTTTTTCTTTCTCTCATGTACACTGTGTTAACTTGTCTTTTTCAGGAAGGTGGACTTACTGTAAGAGGCTCTGCAAATGGAAACATAGCTGCTGAAACCATCCAGGCAAGTTCTACATTGTCTCTGTCATTCACAATCAAATTATTTAAAAAAGTATATTTCCTACAATGTTCCAAATCGCAATATACACCAACAAACAGATTTGAAACTACTGTATTGATTTGCCTTCACTCACATCCTCATATATTCTCTGATTCTCTTCAGGCCTTAATTTAATTTGTGCTTGATAGTAATATAATGCTTCTTCTCCTCTCATTTCCAGGTGGCTGGTGCTAATGTAGGAAATGGTATAAATCCTTTAGTTGGCATCGCACCAGGTGAGAATCCTTGACTGTCACTACATCAGAAGTGTATCGCATGAACAAAACAAGCATCACGTGTGTGCTCCACGTCTCTTTTCATGGTTAAGTTCTTGAAAACAGAATCAAGATCTACATAAATGAGTTGTTTTCTTCCCTCATGTTTGTCTTCAGTCAGCTTTACCAACATGCCTCCTTACTTCCGTCCTGCCATAACTCCTAACTGCCACCAGCCTGCTGTCGCCTCAGTACTTGACACTTTTGAGGACTCCGAGTTGATCGGAGATGACTTGGACAGCCTTCTCGACTGCCTCCCTAATGAGCACGAGCCAGCTGAGGTAAAGTCACTTTGTGCTGCGTTTGTCTGTACAGACCACCAATACTGGATGAAGGTTTCCTGGGTTTAGGGTTAGTTAACTAAATTTGAAGATCGGAAAAAGCGTTGAAAAGTTTGGGAATTACACATGTTGTACACTTTTCTGTTTATTTCAGAGCATTAAAATCAGTTTGTCAAGACTTGAATTTTGCTTTAGATCATTATGTTGTGGTGATGCAGTGAAAATACAGATTTAGAAATATTCTCAAAATGGTAAAGATCCAGTATGTGATATTTCAACATCTGCTAGTGACTGAAAATCAAACACAGAACACAAAAACAGCATTGGCAAAAATGGAAGTCATGAAACTCAGTGTGCACTTGTCATTTAAATAAAGAACTCAAATTCAGCTTTAATCTTACAGTCTTACTTCAGACCAGTGAGGTGGATGTTTAAGGCTGAGTAGATTCTGTTATGTCAGTCCAAAACTCATCAACTCATAGATGATACTTGTGGTCTGGTTTTCATCTGGATTACATTTATGGATGGAGCCTAAAGGTGAAGGGGGGTACACAAGGGAAAGAGGAGTAACAGGTCAAAGGTTCTGAGCTGTAAATAATCAAATGTCTCCTAGGAATATACATATTTATTGTACTAGTTGCTCAAAAGAAGCAAAATGAATGTCAGCATAGAGGCTGTGTCATGTGTAATTAACCACATACCAAAAGCCTCATTCATAGGCTCATCATGTCTGGCAAGGGATCAATCATATCATCAAATCAATCATATGTCAAGGGAGTATCTTTTTTTTTAATGTAGTTGTAAATTCTCATTATTCTTTCTCCATGTCCACATCCAGGCTGCATTCTCTGTCCCCAGCAGCACCGTCCCTTCAGCCCTGCCCACCCTGCCGGCCCCAACACCCCAGCTACCCCCAGCCTTCTTCACTTCAGCCGTCAGCACACTTAACTGCCTGGATACGCTCACAAGTGGTTTGGACAGCGAACTGGATGCCCTGGGTGACATCTCACCCGTGCAGGGGCTGGATGCCTTAGATAACTTCTCTTCTGGAGTCACAGGTGCTCCGAACCTAGGTCTGACCTCCACGGCGCTGGATGCTCTGGATGCTCTGGATGATCTTGAATCTTTGGATGACTTGTTGGATGCAGTGCCATGTGTTGATACTGTGAGGGACGTTAATGAGTCCAAAACATACCTAGACACTGAGGAAAAGTCTCTTGATGATTTGCTTGATGAGCTAGATTCCATTGACACCATCTCAGATCCAAGTGGTCAGAGTGGTTATGTCTCTAAAATGGGTGTGAATGCTGTGGACCAGCTTGACACCCTCAATGCCTTGGATTCGTTTCACTTCATGGAAGGAAGGGTGCCAGCAGTCTCCATAGAGGGAATGGGCCTAGACCCACTTTCCAATTTCAGCTCCACTGGTGATTATAATTTATTGGTAACTCAATATATCATTAGCAAAGCAGGGCGCCTGTTCATTTAGCTCAGATGTCATAACAGCTAAAATTAGATAGACCTTTTAATATAGTGTATGTTTCTTGTCAACTTTTAAGAAAGTAAACACTTTGAGCATTTCATTACCCATCTATATGTCTGTTTTGTCCCTTATTTGAAAGACCATATTCATGCATGCTCTTGTGCTCCTCAGGTGTTCCAGGCTCTTATAATGCTGTCACTCCAGGAATCCGATCTCCTAACATCTACCAAGTAAGACCTATTGTCTGGATTGTGTTATCAGCTGTTTTTGTCTGTTTTGTTGGCATTAACTGAAATCTTATTCTTACCATGGCAATAAAGGAGATGAGTGACCAAGCTTCACCTGCAAGCTCCAACTCTCTGGCCCACACCCACGAGTTCATGCCTGCCTGTTCTGCCTGTTTCCCTCGAGAAGGTATGTTAGTACTCCAGCCCTGTTTCAAATGTTCAGCAAGGTGCAGCTACAGTAGCTGTAGTGTAATAAGTCATCATACTCATCCCACTGCTTTTCAGCTGGTGATGATTTACTATCCAGACAGTTTAATGCTACTTGATCTGCCCTGCTGTGAGCAGATCCTAAAAGCAACTTGTGGTTTGAATTGCTTTATGAAGACAAGCAAATGTGTGAAGTCCTTTAAAAGGTCAAGGGTCGATCAAAGTGCAAAGATGAATACAGATTATGTTAATGAAAGAAAAGAAAACAAAAAACTCATTGTGTTCATTTGCTGATTTTCAGAAATGTAAAGAATTTAAAATAAAATTCTTCTCCTTCCACTTTTTGTGTTCAGGTAAAGGGATATATAGTTATGTTCACAAGCCAGATCTGGTCCACAGTTGTGAAAAAGACATTCTGTTATGCAGACGAAGGACTGGCTTTTTTTCACAGTGGACCAGAGTGCGACCGCTTCCTTGCTGGAAATCCTTTATTGGACCATATTTAATTTGTAAAGGTAAGGATCTCAAAATCATTGTTGACTGCCATCAGAATCTGTTGTGATGTATCAGTCATTGCTCATTATTGTAGGATTAGTAACTTGTATGTATCATGACAACATAGGGAGTTCTGTTTTGTTGAATCACAGTGTTCCTACTCTTACTGCTTGCTGTCAACCATGTGATGGTTTGAAGTAATGTCAGCAGTTGTTGTTGCTTGTTCATGGACATAAACATTTATGGATATTTTGTAGTTTTTAGCATGCTAATTTATTGCCTTTGGAATGTAAGTCAAGGGGTTAACGTTTCAAGATGTCACACTGAAGGTTAATGTCTAACATATCGTGTTGTAAAATTTATGGCCTGACAAGACTGTTGGTCTGACGTCGAAAGGGAAATCGTAGTCAATTATTTGTTGACAGGCTGCAAAATGGAGAACTTCCCACACAGTTACTTCACATTGGGCTGGGGATCGTTTGAAATGTTACAGTTGCTAGTACAATACCTAGTTAGGAAAACAACACGTTTGTGGATATGGTTTGAGGAGTATAAACACGTGTTACTACTGTGTTATATCAATCAAACTTTATATGTATAGCTCTTTTCATACACTGTAGTTTAACACAAACAACTCTGTTCATCTGTAAACCAATTTAATCCAAATACCATATTATTAGATGATTGCCATGAAATTGGGTACAAAAATCTAAGGTGTCTGTAATTCCTATTGACCTTGGTGATCTTCTAGCTTTCCATCTTTCCATTTTTTGAAAACACCCGCACTAAGTCAGTTTAACAGTATTTTGGTTTATGGCCAAATGCCTACAAAACATATGACACTGCATTTTGTGTTTAGTGCTACTGAGCAAATTTTAGTATCCTCACACTAAAATATTTAACATTATACCTTCTTAACATCAGCATATTAGCATGCTAATTAAAGTCCAGATGAAATAGCGTTTCAAGTCTAACTTCCACATCATGTCTTTCTGAGTGAAACATGATAAACAGTCAACACATAACATTTTCTTACATTTCTAGAGCTGACAAATTCTATGGAAGGCACGTGTAAGTATGGAGAGAAATGCAACTTTGCCTTCAACCAGCTGGAGATTGACGTTTGGACAGAAGAGAGAAAGGGCTCGCTGGTCAGAGAGCTGCTGTTTCAACCGGCAGCAGTCAAACTGGATCCGGTAACCAGCATCATACGACTTGTGGAGGAACACAGGGGCATGTTCCTGTTCGTCTGTCAGGTTAGTACTGACACCACCACTTATCATATTTATATTATTATCATTTTACAAACATTTAACATACTCTGTTCTATTGAAAATGAAGGTGTACAATAATTACACATTCAAAAAAACTAAACCAGACTAAATATTGTTGCTGTTGGGCAGAAATCTCCATATTTCATCTCTTTTTTTTCTTTCTTTCTTCATAAGTCAATGCTATTGGTCATCCTTTACGTTTTACAAATATTTAACCAATGAAAGGAGGTGTTTTTCAGTTTTTCATTGACTAAAAATGAACGATTTTGGACATACTGTACAAGGTTTGCACAGGACAGCGACAAAATACAACTTTATTCAGTAATAATAACAGTCATATGTAGAGTTTCTACTCAGTAATATTGTAAAAGAGTGAGGGGAACCATACAGATGCTGTTTAACCTTTTTTGCATTAAGTAAATCCCTTTATGGCCTTTTTTATGGAGGATTCTAAGTGACTAATTAATACATACATTCATACATAAATGCTGGTATAAAGGTTCCAGATAATAAAAGAATGAATTAACAAAAGCTGTGAGGAATAAATACATGTCATTCATTTACACATTTTATTTATTTGTTATTTACACCCATGTATCTACATTTCTATTTTTATTCATTTATGTATCTTTCTATTTCTACTTATGTGTACGTCTGTGTATCTTTGTTTATTATGTTTCTGTTTATTTTTCTGTAAATCCACATTTCTTTTTATTTAATAGCCGGCGTGGAATAGGTATACAACTATACTATATTGTATTTATCTATTAACATTAATTTGTGAAGACAGTCATCCTCTGCAAATGTCTGTTTTTTTTCTTTTCTGTTATTGGTCCTTTTTCCCCTTTTGGTTTCAACTTCTACCTTCTATTTTTCTAGACATGCTTCGACGGTCAACCGAAGGTCATCAGTGAGCGCTGCAAAGACAATCCCACTGTCTGCTCGAATGCGCGCCACTCCTTCGATGCCAATAAGTGAGTATGTTTAAAGCACTACATGTCACCTGGTGTCCTCATCCACTTGTGTTCACTCTTTCAACACACTTTGATTTTCTCACCTGTGTCTGTCAGGTGCTTAGCCTTCGTGGTGAAGTCCAGTGTGAGCTTCAGAAAGATCCGCCCGCTGAGTGTCCTGTGCCAATTTGATTTGTGCCGCCATGCTATCCGGTACGGTTGCCAGAGAGAAGACAGCTGCGCCTATGCCCACTCTGTCGTCGAACTCAAAACCTGGAGGGTGCAGCTAGACACAGGTAGAGACGTGTGCAGTGGAAAGAGTGGTTGAATTTGATTTGTTCTCTTAAATAAAATAAAAAAGTATAACAGTGAAGTAGTGCTGGTTTTAGATGGTGGTGAGATGGCAAAATGTCCAGTGTTTATGGACATTAGGACTTCGGTTTTTCTGTTGATCAGAATTAAAAGACAATATTTAAACCACTGAGAGTCAGGGTTGTAAAATTAAACATTTTTATAGGTAAGGTTGTAGATCACAGTACCATTTTTAATGTTTTTCTCAAAATGTGTGTGTGTGTGTGTGTGTGTGTGTGTGTGTGTGTGTGTGTGTGTTTTACAGGTATCACTTCTGATGAGATTGTGAAAGTATCAACTAATCACGAGAACGCGTTGAAACAGAAAGTGAATAGAGTAAGAAATGATTTTTATCTTTTTGCAATGTGTGTGTTCATGTGTAATTCCATTTTCCAAGTGTGTATATGGATACATATTTTATTATCATTATTATTATTATTATTATTGTTGTTATTATCATCTATTGATAATTACCTAACATAGTTTTTTTTAAGTTAAGTAAACCTGGTTTTGAGATTGTTACATAGTTGATTTTGGCATATGAAACGTGAAAGATGAAGAATGAATGTCTATCACTCTTATCTACTTATCAGTTGTCTGCTGGTGGAAGTAAACCAAAAGGAGGTGGAGGGGGAGTAGCAGCAGGAGGAGGAACAGGAGGTACAGCAGCAGCAGGAACAGGAGCAGCAGCAGCAGCAGGAAAAGGAGGAGCAGGAGCAGCAGCAGCAGTAGGAGTAGCAGGAGCAGCAGGAAGAGGAGGAGCAGCAGGAAGAGGAGGAGCAGGAGGAGTAGGAGGAGCAGCAGGAAGAGGAGGAGCAGGAGCAGCAGCAGCAGGAGGAGTAGGAGGAGCAGCAGCAGCAGGAAGAGGAGGAGGAGCAGCAGCAGCAGGAAGAGGAGGAGGAGCAGCAGCAAGAGGAGGACCAGGAGCAGCAGCAGGAGGAGTAGGAGGAGCAGCAGCAGCAGGAAGAGGAGGAGGAGCAGCAGCAGGAGAAGGAGGAGGAGTAGTTGGGAAGAGTCCGAACCTGAAGATGAAGTTTGTCTGTATTCAGTGCTGGCGGGACGGCCAGATTATTGAGCCAGACAAAACCCTCAGATACTGCAACTCCAAGGCCAGACACACGTGAGTAACAAGAATATACAGAATATTAGCATACTTCCTGTACAAGTCACAAAAATAATAATAAATTATCAGCTAAATACTCAAAGTGTGAGCACAAAATTTAAAGCCTTCTTTAAACAAAAAGTTACATATAAAACTGGTAAATCACAGTTAGCCATATTCATCTTTCCATCTGTCCAATTTCCATCTTTTATCCTGCTCTGGGTCACAGTGGCAGCACAGAAAGTTCTCTTTGAGGACTGTGAGGCCTTCCCAGGATTCCTCCACAGAGAAGTGTCCAGGAGTTATTTTTATCAGACCCCCAAACGACCTTAAGATCCTTTTCCAGATGTCTGACATCCTGTATTTCTCTCTAAATAAAGGATGAGCCCAGACACCCTACCAACCAAAATCTAATTTCAGCCACTTGTACCTGTAATCTCATTATTTCGTCATCACCCACCTTATTCAGATCCAGTAAACATCAAATCATGAGTATTTACAGCAAATAAATGTAAAACCCAACCTTCAATAATAAATATATATATATATATGATAATGGAAAGCGCAATCAATAAATATACATTGCAATTAATAAAAAGCCAACCATCATAAATAGATGGGCCAAGCAATGAATACAGAGGTCCTGGGGGAAAAAAATCAATTACAGGTCCATCCTTTTTATTTTAAGGTCTATGTAGCATTCTCCACTAGATGTTGTAGCTTCATTATTTCAATATTGAATTTGTGTGGAGGTTGTATTTTTGACTGGTGTCTTTTGAGTTGGAGCTTTAATCAATAGATGATTAATTCCTGTAATCTGACATTAGCGTACATACCAAACGCCAGACACACACATTTAGTGAGTAGCTGGTGATCATCGTGGAGCGTTTTGCAGCTAAAGACTCTAACATTTCCTTCAGGACAGAACAAAAACAACTTAAAGGAGAGTGAATATTAGACTTAGATTCATCGCATGGACAGAATCACAACTCCAAATGAATGATAATGTTGCCGTGTAACTGCTGGGTTTGGAAAACATCATCAGGTCCTGGTTGTTTTCACAGCTTCAGTTAAAGAATCAGTTAATGCAGGTTTAAGTCCTTTGTCACTGCCTGGCTTTAGTGACAGCACTATAACAATTGTTCTTCCTGAGATTCATGTCAGTAAGCAACACATTACACTCACAAGCAAAAACAAGCGTTCAGGCCCTCTTCCCCCCTTTCCTCTGTTATGGGAGACGTGTTAATACCATGAATCAATCAATTTATTTATTTGTATAGCGCCAAATCACAACAAAGTCATCTCAAGGCACTTTATACATAGAGCAGGTTCTAAACCGAACTCTTCAGGTTGTAATTTTAAAGAGACCCAACATTCCCACATGAGCAAGCACTTGGCAACAGTGCCTTTTAACAGGAAGAAACCTCAGGCAGAACCAGACTCAGAGTGGGCGGCCATCTGCCTCGACCGGTTGGGGTTGAGAGGAGAGAAAGGAAGGATAGAGGAGAGAAGCAGGAGAGAGGAGAGAAGCTCTCTCAGAGAGAGAGGGAGGAGGAGAGAGGAGCTCAGTGCATCATGGGAGTCCCCCGGCAGTCTAAGCCTATAGCAGCATAAACTAAGAGCTCTAAGAGCCCTAACTATAAGCTTTATCAAAAGGAAAGTTTTAAGCCTACTCTTAAATGTAGGGAGGGTGTCTGCCCCCGGGACCAAATGAAACAGAGCTAGTGGATGTTTGGTTGAACCGTAGTATAAAATGGTTGTCTCTCTCCCTCCCTACCCCAGTTTTAACAACGCTATATATACAGTCAAGCCCGAAATTATTCATACCCCTTTTGGATATGCCACTTTTTGTTCAAATGTAAATAAAAGCTGACTGAAATATTTTTTTTACCACAATGATGCCTTTTGTACATCGTCTTTTTATCTTCTTGGAGACGCCTGTGTCACTTCCGGTCAAAAAACAACTTGCTGGTTGAATAAAAGTAACTTTAAGTCAAAATTTGCCAGGGGTATGAATAATTTCGGGCTTGACTGTAGTTTCTTATCTCTAAAAATTCCACCTTCTGAACAATTGGTCAGTCAGGAAAAAACAGCCTCTGGCCCCTTTTAACTATACCTGGCTTTTAACCTTTAACCTAAGAAAACCCCTCTGGCCCATAAGCTATACCTGGCTTTTAAACTTTAACCTAAGAAAACATGTGTTGGCATGTTACAGGATGCCACAGGAAAGGGGCAGAACAGATACCACAGAACACAAATCACTGGTGCACTCAGTGTTTCTGTCCTCTTCTTGTATTTTCATCTTCAGGTGGGCTAAAGACAGACCGATACTCCTGGTGAAGTCCTTGGAGAGAAGTAAATGGGTTCAGGTCCGACCGCTGCCACATGCCAAAAACTTCCCCGTGCAGTACGATGTAGGTTTGCTTCCTCAGCTCTTATACACTTTAATACAGAGAGTACTTTTTTTCCCCTTACATTTTTGAATTTCTCTTTTAACATGTCTGATGTTTAAAAATTCAATCTGCTGTTGTTGCTGAATATCGTATCTCTTGCACATTTGTACTGCATGTGTGACCTGTGTTTAACAGCATTTGGTTTTCTCCTGACAGGTATGTATCCAGATTTTAAACAAAAAGAAATGTACCTACATTGGGAACTGCACCTTTGCCCATAGCCATGAGGAGAAGGAGATGTGGATGTACATGAAGAATAATGACCGTGAGTTATTAAAATAGTGCTTTTAAATCATTTAAACTGCAGGAAAACCCACCTACCATAACAAAGCCCTCCATTTCATCTTCAGTGTCATGCATTTAACATTAGTGTGGCATAGTGGCATATCTACTAAACCAACCAGAGAACTTCACAAAGTGAGAATTGGTCCGTTGATGGTGCTAGATTTGATTTCTTTTGGACTTATGACATAAAAATGTTTCATTATTACAGTGTTTGTAATTGCTATTTCTCTCTGTACACATCATATTTGGTTTTGAAGTTTTGCTTA
The DNA here is from genome assembly GCF_027409825.1 of Scomber japonicus. NCBI lineage: Eukaryota > Metazoa > Chordata > Actinopteri > Scombriformes > Scombridae > Scomber > Scomber japonicus. The sequence goes on along the minus strand of NC_070595.1, from coordinate 10,373,050 downwards.
AATGAGCAAATATCTGGAGGGAAGAGCATGAGCATTTATTTAAAGAGCACCACACCCAGTTCTTTGCTTTAGATCTTGATTTGTTGTCTGACATACTGAACACCCCTCATTGTGATAAGACTGTTATCTATGCTTGTAGTACGGGACATTCAGCAGGTGTATGAAATGTGGCTGAGATTAACCACCCAGAAACGCCAATCTGAAGCAGCCTTGACCTCCCCTACCATCTCAGAAGAGAAAAACATCGCCATGCCAACTGATTATGCTGAACCAATGGTGGGTAGTCGTTTTAATCGAAATTGTGCTTCCTGACAGTGCATCTGTAAGCAACAAGATAACCATGATGCTTTCGCTTTGTATTTTAGAGTGACCTTTACTGCCGTCTGTGTGGTAAGCACAGTAACAGCGAGCGGCAGTGGCAGCAGCACATCTCCACTGAGAAGCACAAGGACCGTGTGTTCAGCTGTGAGGGAGAAGACGAGGCTTTAATGTGGAGCTACCGATTTCCTGGTGCATGCTTTGTACTCTGCTCCAAGTAAGAGTCTTTCCAAGAACAGTTTCCTTCTGTAAATTCAGTCATAAACCCCCCCCCCCCCCCCCCACAAAAAAAAAATAACCAATGAATTGAGAGTAATTACAAAAACATTGTTGACACTTGCTTACCTCATAGGCTTTGCCACAGTCGGTAGAATGAGGAAAGATACAAGTCAGTTAACAGTTAAATCCAGATCTGAGATTTCAAACCTAGTTAGAACTGCGGGCAAGATTATGGGAATAACGCCCCCCCTTAATCCACAGGACCTGTTTGAGCAGGCGACTATTAGACAGGCAAATGCCATTTTATCAGACAGTGCTCATGTGTTGAACTGTGAATATACTCTTTTGAATTCTGGGAAGAGACATAGACTTCCTTTGTATCGATTGTGCCTGCACAAACATTCTTTTGTTCCTGTATCAATCAAGCTTCTTAACAACCAGAAATGAATGTATGTGATGGTTTTGCGTATGGAAATGAAATTGTGTATTCATGACTCCAGATAGCGTGTGGATGTATGCGAGTGAATGGATCTATGAGTGTCTGTGATGGAATGCTGGGATGTGTGACTGAACCTATATTTATGACGGAATGATTGTTTTGGTAGGTTGATATGGTGATGTGGAGAGGGTGATGTGAGGTGATGTGATGCGAATGCTTGTGTGAATGCTTTGATGGAGGGTTGGGGGGGTGGGGGGGTGGGGGGGGTGGATGTATGGCGGTACATGCGTAGGATCGTCCAATGTCAGTTTGTGTTTGTTCCACTACTGTCTTTTTACCTGTATGTTTGTATTGCATCTTCCTAGGGAGACCAATAAAGTAACCTAACCTAACCTAACGTGTGTAGTTTCACATGATGAAAAAATGAGAAAGCCAATGACAAACAAATGTCTTTTTGCATTGTAGAGGTGTATATCTACTGTTGTACTAGAAAATCTTAATATAGAATTTTTCACATTAAAGTTGGATTTCTCTCTGTCCGTCTTAATGATTGACAGGTTGGATGGCACCTGTCCTGATGGCATGAGCTGTGACTACGCCCACAGCCACGAGGAGCTGCAGGAGTGGACCGTGAGACGAAATTTGTTTCGACAGAAGCTGGCCAAAGCCCGGGAAGAGAGGCTCATCATGCCTGACGAATTTGACTTTGGAAAGTACAACTTTCTACTTCAAGACTAAGAAGATACTTTTTTTTTATGGATAAAGACTTTGTGAGCCAATTTTTGTGACTGTCAAACTATCAGTGTCTTAAGAGTTTTTACAACTAAAACCAAAACCAACCAGTGATGTGAGCAATAGCAATAGAATGAGAAATAGCAATCTGTTCAATTTACCAAAAGATCATTTGAAATATGAAACACTTCTTCCTTTCCAAAACATACCATGTACCATGTACTTGAAATTGGTAAATATTTTTAATTCTTTCTAATAATGGTGTATGGAACTTTTTCATGGGAACTTTGTCTGTTCAGCTAAAAATCAACATCAGTAAAAAAAAAAAAATGCAGTGCTGTGAAACTTAGGCTCATGTTGGTGCCACTCTAAAAAACACAGCAGTCTTATACACACATATACACATACAATTCATCACAGAATATTTTAATAATAGGTTAATATCATATACATAATCTTACCTGCAGCCTTTACATACTGCTATCCATGTCATATCTTTGCAAAAGGTTGTTTTATTTTCTGTTCAAGCAGGGAGTATTTTGAAGTGCTTTCATTGCGTAGGTCACAAAACTACTGTAAACATGGGGCATCTCAGTTGAATCATATGCTGATAAATGGAATATTTCCAGATATTTGCTTTAATCTCAGAGAGGATTTATCAAAGCCTTAACTATGCATTAAATACTCTCCACAACCTGATTTCTCAAGTTTTTCACCATTAAGCACAAATAAAAATGGTCATGTTCAGATCTGATTTGCACTCTTGCAAAGACATAGTGTGTTTTTTGTGGTTTGAATCAACTTTCAGTATTTTTAATTATGATATACTGTACATGTGTTTTGCAGGCTCATATTGTTTGAATCAGCAGAGAGGTGTTGTTGGCCAAATTATTATTTTGAGACTTCATTCATTCATTGTATAGCTTCATGAGAAGTAAAGCTTGTGAAGATAAGACCGATAAGACCTGTGACTACAATATATAGGCTGGGAATGTACTGCCTTTATCTAATTGAATATATTTATGCATTTTATATCCCATTTCTGCCTATATGGTTCCATAGAGGACACTAAATTCTACACACTGAAGTACATTTAACTAAAACGGTGGTCTTTTGACATTTTACTCATAACCCTGCTGTACTTCTACATATTTTACGGTGTGATATTCTACTATCTACTCCACTGTCAGTAAAGAAAATTGCCTTTTTTCACAGCAGACATTTTGTGCAAAATGTGTTCCTAATTACATGAATAATGGCTGCGTTGTCTCTCAGTACGTGACAGTGGTCCTGCAGTCATCGTTCATTTTATTATTGAAGCCTGTGCTTTCCTTTCCGTGACATCTTTGAAATATTCCTCCGCTTTCACATGCCGTCATCTTTTCGATGCACTACTCAAACAGACCACTAGATGGCGCGGGGAGCTTGGGTTGTCCTGGCCTCGCGCCATAGTTTGTCCTCTCCTGGCTTCACGTGTAGTCGTGCGTGGGGTGAAATGTTCTCTGCTGCACCAGGTTGTTGTTGTCGTTATACCCGCCTCCATAGCTGCCATTGGCCTTGCGGTGTGACTGACAGGCTGTCATCCAAGCAGCAGCGTATGGGGGCGCGGTTTCCCCTGTTCTTTACAGTACAAGTTGTTTGGACACATGCAGGCGTCCCCGTGATGCTTCCCGCTACAAAGTTGGTTAAAAGTGAGTGAAGTCAGTAGCTGAGAACTCACAGTCACAGTGACACTACTCCTACCGCGACTGGACCGGACTGGACTCTTCTTTCAGACTAAAGCAGATACTTATATCGTCCATCATGACAACCGCTAACCAAATGATTTTTGGAGATAAGAGCGACGTTCCAGATCTCCTCAAGTCCCTGGCTGACTATCCTGTCTGCTTCCCTGCATTTGATGACACAGGTAAGGAGACTATTCCCTCATATTCTGTCAAGCAGAGGAGTTCAGTTTGTTGTTTGACAATATAATTGTGTTAAGTACTGTAGGGCAATTCTGAGGTACTTTTGTTAGTATTTCCATGTTATACCTTACTCGTACCCCACCCCTTTCCTGTTTTAATCACTAACAATGCCTTCTCTTTTCTCACCGTTTAATTGTGCCCCCCCCCCCCCCAAAAAAAAAGAAACGTATTACTAGTAGACTTATTTCATTTATTATGTACAGTTAAATTGGCTCTGGACATAATAATTGCATTACTGGTAATGATTTTGCTTTATTATCAGGTATACAATAAAACTTTAATTATAAGTACACTTCTGAATGCAGGACTTTTACTCTTAACAGAGTATTTCACACTGTCACTACTTCTCTCTGTTATGGGTGTAAAGTATTATTACTATATACAAGAAGCAGACAACTTCCGTGCTGATGTCTGGGCAGCTTCAAAACACACACCCCACACAGCCCTGTTCCTGCAGCAGTCACTGTTAAAACCAACAGCTATTGAGTGGATATATTAACACATTGATTGCCGATCAGATGCATCTGATGTAGGGTCATGTCTCCATGGTAATGTGTCTGGCTGCTCTGATTGACTCAAAACATGCACTGGTGATCAAATGCAGTGATGTGTTTAATGTCTGTGGACTGTCTGTGCTGTTTCTCCATACACTCACAATATGTCAGGCTTCAACTGATGCAACAACACTGAAACAATCTTCACTCAAGGTTTCATCACATCATCAGATCATCAGTTTCTTTTATACACTCAGTTCTTGATGTATACTCTTTTTTTCTTTTGGCATTTTAGACATCAGCAAAGGTCCTGTATTTTAACCAGAGAGTGTGGGACCAATAGGGAACCTTAAATGACTCAACCACAGGGAGAGTGGGCCCCTTCTTGCTTAATTTTAAGATTTCAAGACATTAAATAAAGAAATGGCCAGAAATCTTTTATTGAACTCATCTAAAAATATTCAGCTTGCATAGTTTGGATGTTATTATTCAGCATTTGTATACACTCTGCTGTGTTATCCCTAAAAAGTGGCTGATACCCCATCTATATAATGTAATTCATTCTTCCAACTTCTACACGTGTTTATTATCAGTGATTTCAACACATTTGCATACATCACTAGATCAACTGTTATACCATCATGTCTGTTGCGCCTGCTAATAAGGTGATGTGACACTGATAAGCCGCCTCGCTGTCAACTCTTTCTTTTATTTACGACCCATAATCATTGCATATTGTTTTCGTCAGCCTCTTGGTGACACCCTGTTGTTTCATTCCTCACCTTCTTCTCGCGTTCAGCTCGTTTTTAAGCAGCGTTTTCAGTGTAGATTCTTTAAAAACAGCATGCTTTAATACATCATTATTATTTATTTTGACATGAATAAACACTTTTCTGCCACAGTCAGCACCAGAATATTTATCATTGCATTATTTTTCATGACCTTGTTACTGAACTTTCTCACCATGCATGCAACACATTCACACTGTGGTGTCTGTAAAAATGGCTTAACAGCAAAGCTCTGGCCTGCTATGGACAAGACACTGAAATAAAAAAAAACTGCTTCAATTTTCTTAGTTTTTGTGTTTTGATGAGATAGTATTAATGTTAAATACAAACAAAACTTATTCTCATTTATCCTGAAACAGAAGTTAGACCACATGGCCAACTCCTGTCTGTGCTGCTTCATGATGATAAATACATTTCCAGTAATGTGAACAGACACTAGAGGGCAGTGAGAAGTGTTCCTTCACAGGTCCGGCAGATGTTTGCAAGTACCGTGCACTCAAAGCAGACACAGGCACAATGTTTTTCCTGTTGTTATGAATAACAGCTGTGAATACTGTGAAGTGTTTTCAGCATGCAAAAGTACAAGTAAAGGCACCGCACATAATTCAAGGGATGTTTGTGGTTGTGGTGCTAAACACACACAACCAGACTAGCACATCAATATTAATCCAACAAACACAGTCTCACCACGTTAAGTACCAATTTCATCCTGCAAACTCAAAGCTAGTGCCTTCACTGGAAAATTGACAAGTAAGGTATACTCATAACAGTAAAAAAAAAAGATAGATTGTCCTATAACACCATGCAAAAATAAGTTTGTAGATGGCGATTTCTTGTGTACTAACTGCAAAAACTATAACAATTAGGGATACACCGATCAGTCCTATCAGTCCCAGTACTGAGACCTGGGCTTTGGGTGTCGACTCTACGAATCTGATACCAGTGTAATTAGTATGCATAGGGTTAGGTACTGCATGCCTCACTGTGTGGAAGAGTTTGGGATCATTCTACTTAAACCAAACAAATGCACATATAAATATAAATGAAATAAATTGTTATTTATTAAAATAATGATACCGGACACTAGATCGACCCATTGTCACTGATACCCGATCCAGCTATCAGTATCGGTATTCATGAATTTAATGGGAATTGACATGTAGTACCATATTCTGTGTTAATTAGTAGTAGTATGGAGTTAGGACACAGCTGTAGTCTATGATGCCAGCAGACTCTTAACATGACAGAAATGTAACATCTTTAAGCCTTGAAATAACATTTGGAATGCAACAAAGGGAGATACAATTCAAAGATAATATAATGTACAGTTACACACACACATATACTTTACACGATCAACTATACTGCATTAAAATCTATACCTTGTGTGTAGCATCATGTTAAACTGATGTTGTTATTGTGGTGAACTTGTGGGTGGGGGAGGGCAGTGTGGAGGTGAAGGGGTGGGGAGGCGTTCAGTTTGAACATTGTGTACATGAACCTAAATATCTTGCTGAAGAGAGCGAGACACACTCGCGCGCTCACTGCACGGATGCAGGAGAGGACTCACTGTCGCGTGCGATGTTGCGGCGCGTGCACGGAAAACGTGAGATGTTCCTCTGTAGGACTGCAGGCATTTAATGTGCAAGATTTGAACAAAGTGTGAAATAATAAGCTCATAGGACGACGTCAGTTATGAGTTTTTTTATATATAAAATATTAAAAAGAATACTTTACTTTATAGTTTAGTGACTTATAAACTGACGTGGACAAAACATTATAGCTTCATATAAACACTTAAATGGTAACAATAGTAATAGCTGGTAATAGCTGGTAACAATGGTAATAGCTGTCTGATCAAGGATCTGTACCTGCCAGCTGTTAGAAGGAAGAGCTCGAGCTCGCATTGGGCTGCACGTGCTTGAATCCACGCCCCTCGACAGATTGTACATTCACGTGAGAGCAGTTGGGGCGGTGGCACGTGTTTGGCCACGAGTAACAGAACAGAAACTCCTTGAACGAGCGCAAGGGGGCGGGTGTGTGTGCACGAGAGTTTATGCAGATGCAGACTCTTAAGTGTGCAAATGTCTGATTTCATTTACTCCAAATTGGATGCACTCTGCATCTTTTTCCTGCAATTTGCATGCACGATTAGTGACACTTTCCTCTTCAAATATATTCATATTTAGGCTGCACGAGACCATATGTTCTTGTTGCGGTGCACATTCCCCGCGCGTGGACTGCACAGTGTTTTCCATGCATAGAGTGAGTTTCCATGTGGACATTATGCGGCCAATGAGCCGTCGTGGATCCACCACACCGTCAAACAAAGATGCACACACATACACACTCAGGTGCTGAAATACATAGTCACGGACAGCGCGGGCAGCCAATCAGCCTCTACTATAGCCAGAGTGGGCGGGACCTGGACCCATGAATTTGTACGGAGCGCTCTCGGTGGACACGGAGAACACAAAAGACGACTGTGTGCTGTTGTTTTTGCGTCCTAAAACGTTTATGTAGACAAACAAGCCTAGAAAAGAGCAGAAGTTGTTTTTTTTTTAAAAACAAGAGACGACCATATTGAGTTTGTCTGTGTTGCTTCCTGTCAGACGAAGCAACTCTCGGTACCGCAGGAACATCGTTTGGTGTGAGATTGACAGTCAGGAACAATGTCTGGCAAAGCCGCGGTAGCAGTGGGACTTCAACCCGGCGGTAACGTTAACGTTAACGCTGCGGCAGCTCCACAGAAGTCCTACCCGTTTGTTTTAAAGAAGATTATGGACATTCCCCCTCCTAACATCCTGGAGGAAGGCGACGACGGTAAGAACGACACGGTTTAAACCCCTCGTTCGGTTTTCGACTTTGTTTCCGTCTGTTCTGCGAGTTTGTCTCTGAAGCTATTTAATGCGCACAAACTAACATGTTTATGTCAAGTACGGTCAGTTAAATTGGGATGAAATGACTTGGCTGTGAATCATGTGAGATTAGGACGGACGTGCCGTATGTTGCACGGCGCCAGTTTAATCCGAGGCTGCGAGGAAACAAAAAAGAACAAAAAGTTCCAACTCCTCTGTGCTGCTCTACCAGCAGCGCACACTCACTGTAAAGACACCTGAGGACAAAGACACTGCTGGGCTTCTTATTGCACATATTTGTCTGATGTTATTTGGTCCCTAGTTTGTGTCCTGGTGTTTTGTGTTCTTGGAGAGCTTGTGTGGAACAAGCAGCCCCCCCCCCTCCTCATATTTTGGTGTACCATTCCTCGTTCATTCTCTTGTTTCCCCTAAACCTTTCATGGAGGCATCAACTCCCTCAATTTCAATCGTATAGACAGACCCTCAGTTTGTTACCCACCTTTGTTAACCCCCTTTTTATTTTGTTAAATGTCACACCACTGCCACACCTCCTCTTTCCTGTCAATTTCCATCAGTTTTTCCTGTGTATGTGCACGAGACTCCTCGAATGGACCCTTGTAGTCATGTATGCACATTTCATTCACAGCACGCATGCGTTTATTTAACTCCTGTTCCCCCTGTCTTTAAATGCAGAAATCGAGAAGGAGAAGCTGTGCTCATCTGAGGATGTGGAGGGAGCCAGTGCCGTTGGAGGTTCCAGAGGAGGTGGCAGCGGCGGCGGAGTATCAGCTTCCCTAACCCCAGCTATTTGGGAGAAGACCATTCCATACGATGGGGAGACCTTCCACTTGGAGTACATGGACCTGGATGAGTTCCTCCTGGAGAACGGGATCCCTGTGAGCTTGGAGGAGGAGGAGCTGCAGAAGACTCTGACCTCAGCGGGAGGCAAAGGCAAATGCATCCCCAAGGTTATTGCTACAGCCACTATTACTCCTACTCCAGCTACTGCTGCAGTCTCTGTCTCTGCCCCAGCATCTCCCCCCTCGGCTACCGCCACCTCGACCGTCACCTCGGATGCAGAGGAGCCAGTGACAGTCACTACACTGCAACCAGCTAAATTAGAGGAGGAAGAAGAGGAAGAACAAGAAGAGGAAGAGGAAGAGGAAGAAGAGGAGGAGTCTTTGCCCGAGGAGGCAGCACCAGTTGAAACAGTGGAAGTAAAGGAGAAGAAAACAAGTGAGTAATTTAGATTTATTGGGTTTATGTTTGTTAAACATTTGGACAGCTTAGGGGGATTCTTTGTGAATGTGTGTTTTTGTTGTTTTTTTACATACATTTAGTCTTTATTTGTGATAACTTGTTTTTATTTGTCTTTTCTGTTCCTTATTATACTTGTTATTTCTTACTTAAGAAATAGAATTCCTTCAGGCACAGACTCTGACATGATGTATTTATAAGCTGAATACTGGACACTGAGGCATACCTTTCATTTCAGCTGCAGCCTCTAGTTGTGTAGTTGTACTATGTAGTTTAAGTTGCTCTAACCATGTAGATGCTGCTGTAACATGAGCTAAGAACAGCATATATAGACACAGAGCCAAAACACTGACCTGTGAGCACATATAGCCTTTATATATTTGGCACGTGACCTCTAACACTAGTCACCACTGTGACCTGTTAGTGTTTCATGTCTCCACATTTTCCCCCAAACTAAAAGTTGGTATCGTCAGGGCTTTGTTGAGAAAATATCTAAGCTCAGTCCTAATCAAAATGCAGTGATCTAATGCAAAGCAATTTCTCATTATACCTGTAGATCGTAATGCTGGCGAGCGTAGGACACCCTCCCCCGTCGACCCAGATGCCATCGAAGTGGACATTAATTTTCAGCCGGATCCCACAGACCTGGTCCTGTCCAGCGTGCCGGGGGGAGAGCTGTTCAACCCGCGTAAACACAAGTTCTCTGACGAGGAGCTCAAACCGCAGCCCATGATCAAGAAGGCCAAGAAGGTGTTTGTTCCTGAGGAGCAGAAGGTAGGCTGATGTAATCATTTCTACAGTGTATATCAGGCACCAAAGAAACAGTAAATGTCATAGTAACCAAAAGCTTAATATATAGGGTGACAAATGACATTAATGCCTTCAGTCAGGGCATGTGGGCTTACTGAATAGTGTTGACTATGAGATCCACAGTCACAAGATCTCAACCTAGCTAAAGGCTTATGGGAGATTTGGGAGTAACATGTTAAAATCAGATGTGAAATGTGGTATTAGAGAGAGTAGACAGTAGACAGCCTTAATTGTGTTTCAGGGGACATTTAAGGTACAGCTCAGTGCTCTGGTCAGTGAAGATTAAAGCTTTTGCAAATAGAATGATGATTTGTTGTTTGTGGATTAGAGACCAAAGATGGGGGGAGGGTTGAACAACACAGATGTTCATTTGTTTCAAATCCCTCACTGGTCAACCACATCTCTACCATTCCTTTTAATTTATCTCTTTCTCATTCACTCTCATTCCATTGTCAGGATGACAAATACTGGTGCAGGAGAAAGAAGAATAATGTGGCAGCCAAGCGTTCTCGCGATGCGAGGCGGCTGAAGGAGAACCAGATCACGGTGCGCGCCTCCTTCCTGGAGCGGGAGAACGCTGCGCTGAGACAGCAAGTGGCTGAGCTGCGGAAAGACTGTGGTCGCTGCAAGAACATCCTGGCCCGATATGAGGCTAAGTACGGCCCGCTGTAAAGAACTTAGAATAAAATCCAAGAAATGTCAATGAGACAAAAGCAAAACTTCCTTCCCCGCAGAATTCAACACAGACACAAATACCAAGGGAATCAAAATTTGCACTGTTGTCTTTGCTGACCTCCAGTCACTGTGTCAAGCTCCAGCTCGACCTGACGCTGGAATCTTGGATACACACTGGCAGGCAGCGAGGCAGTCTGGGAGCGGTGGTCACAGGAAGGCCCGTGGAGAGCGCCTGGCTCCTACACTCTGAAAGGAAGGGGACGATACTCCCATGGTCAAACACACATGGAAAACATGGTCTGTTTTAAAGACGATTTTCTCAAAAATCAGGAAATATGAAAAGAGCAGGTTGGTACAAAAGAACCACAGGCTTTTAAATACTCCACAATTCAGTTTTTATCACTGCACAGCACTTCTTCTTAGTGGACCAAAGCATGAGTAACGTTAGTCGTGTATTTAGAACGGTGCACACTTCCCGTCCCTCACTTTTCCTGGTGTTGCACTTATGTTTGTATCTGTATGTCCTTTAAAATACTCCGGCTGAGGCTCAGAAGAAGGATGATGATTCATTCATCATGTGACAGGAGAGCAACAGATGAATACAGGAGCAGAAGGGAGATTGACAGCTTACTTCAGCCTGAAGATAGGGGAAGCAATGACCTTAGGTCAGCAGAGGAGAAAGGGAGGAGAGTCTGTCAGTGGCGTGATTCAGTCACAGTTCTTCCTTCTTGTAACCCACATGCACGCCTCCGTGCACACAAAAAACTATTTGTGTGTATAGCCATCTCCCTGCACCACATAGATGTGCGTAACTCAGTGTGTAATCCATTTTTGCACTTTTTCTTTAAAAAACAAACAAAAAAACTCAACACACATAGTGTGTAAAGATGATAGCAGTGGCAGGTGTCTACCTTAACCACAACCAATGTGGGAGACGCAGTAGCTTGTTCAGAAAAAAACATGCATGATCCACAGTTTACAGCTACTGTGCTTCAATTTCCTTTTCTACTAACCTCAGATCAGCTTCAAGAGCCCCACAACAAGATTTTATTAAAGAAGACAAATTTGGGGTTTTCTGTAAAATATATTTTTTTCTTTAATGTTGATGAATGAGCAGTCCTGCAGGTCACTGTCAAAGGCTTAGGTTTGATGATATCCAGGGCCCTCACAGGTGGAGGGGTATGTTTATATGTAGGGATGTTTATTTTACTACACACTGCAAGTAGAGGGCGCTAGAGCCACTGCGTGCCGAGTCATGGTGTAGTGATGGCTGGATTGTGTGTTTGTTTTTTTTCTCAAAGATTTAGCCAGGCCCAAGGTTGACTGCTTCTAAATCTTGTAAATAAATGATTGTCTCACAGTCGTTATTTCCTACAACAGGGAATCAGACTGTGTGTTTTATTATTAACCCAATGCTATTCCTTATATTTGCCAAATAGTCAATGAGTGCTGTATTTATTCTGATGGTAATAATGCATCTGTTGATTGTGATGTACAACAATATGTCAGATTATTCTATTTCCTTTTGAGGAACAATACTTCAAATGAAACCAATGACTAAGCAGGGACTTTAATGGGTAAACTGTGCTTTTGGATGTTTGTTTTAAAAACAGATTTATATGGTTATATGGGATTCATTTTCTCTATATATATATCTATACAGTATATACATGTGTCTAAACATTCAGAGAGTAGGGCACACTCTTATTTACCTCATCCAACACTTCCTATTTTGAAAGGTTAAGAGTTCAGCAGGGCTACACAGTGGTGTTGGTTGAAGCAGACAGCACATAAAAAAATGCAGCTTGGTTCCATTTGGCAAAAACCTCAAATCAGAGTTGATGAATTGAGTTCTTTTTTTGCCAAAGCAGCTGAGTCTGTGTCTAAATTAGTAAATACGTTACAGACTGTTATAGGACTCTATATCTCAAGTGTCTTTGGCTGATGCAGATTTTGTGATCGGTCAGCTTGTGCTCATAATCGCCGTAATCTTGGAAAGAGAATATATGTGGCAATAATACTCTGTTATGTAATGCTTGTTTTATTTCAGTGATGATGTTGTATGTAAAATTGCAATGGCGTACTAAATAGAAAAAAAATGCCCATTTGTGCTTCCAGTTTAGATCCTATGTAGTCTAGGATCCTAATGCATGAAACCCAGTAAAATCTGTCTTGTTTTTTTATGTTGTTTTTTTTTTTTCTTTAATATTTTACACCAAGTGTACTTATGTCTGTAAACCATCACTGAAAACCAGACATGTTTTTGGATGGGTAGATTGATGGTCTGTTGTACAGCTTTGTCTCAGGATAAAGCAGAACGTCTTGGCCTCAGTGACTTGTATAATAGCACCCCTTCTCTTTGTGCAGTCAGTGCTTGATCTTGGGGCAACCATCAGCTGAAAACGGCATCTTTTGATCACTGTGTGGATTATTTTCTACCTACTAAAGATTGATCTATATCTAGATACACTGGACCAGTTGGTGCTTTTGTGTTTTCTCGATAGATTCTGTGTTTGTTTCAGTTTTTCTGATGGTGTAATATAACAGACATTTCTTAGCAATGCGTTTGATTTTGCATCGACATTCAGACTTGACATACACTGCATTAAGCTGTTTCTATATCAGTGTAGTGGAAGAATGCAAAATTGTAGTTCTTTTTTTAACAGAATTAAAATAGTTCTGAGCTGATTAAAGGTACTGGTTTGAGTCTTTTTAGCAGACAATAAATCAAGGTCATTTATAAAACAGCATACAGTATGTAGCAAACCTTGTTTTGATGCGAAGCGCCTTGTGGAACTGGCTTATAACTCTCAGACTCTCAGCCTGCAGGTCCTACAGGTTTACAGGAAAACAGCTGCAGCTTTCACACATGCAGATGTGACATTTTTGTCTCCACCTACAGACACCAATGGTAATTGCAATTTTAAAAACACCTGCACCAGCTGTAGGAAATATTGTTTTAAGGTAATTACACAACATATTGTCATTACAATAATGACAATTGAATATTATTATTTCACAGTAACCTAACATGAAGTGTTATCTTGTGCTTTATTCATTCATCATCAAAAAAATTGATAAACCTTGAGCATGCAAGTGTTAATTGTTTGTATAAATAGTCACCTGTTCAGAGAGATATATTTTACCAGTTAACAACAGCAACATCTGGATGTTAAAATTCATAAAACATGTAAAATGATATCACACTCAGAATATGAATTAAAAAACAAACAAATGCAGCAGCACTGCTCCACCAGCAGCTGGCACATGTCAGTCATTTACACCATTGTTTTCTTTACCTCTAGATACGCATTTCTACATCTGCAGGTTTGAACATCTGTTTGCAGGTTCTGGTCTGAAACAGCTGGCACTGGTTTTGGGTGCTTCGCATCAATGACGTCCTTGTTTACTATTTAAAAGTAGCTACATTACTCCTGAAAAGAATATTTAAACGTCTCTATTGAGAACTATTCTAAAGTTTGATTTGTTTTGTGGTGTTTTGCTTTCTTTTTCTCTTTTTTATATAAACATATGTTTTTGTTGGGTGTTTTGTATTGTCCTAACCATGTACAAGATACATGAAACTGCAGTACTGTGTCCTAACTGTATCTTGTATCATGCATATGAAATAAATTGAGATTTAATGACATGTGGACTCTGACTTTGACCTTGCCTGAGTCACAGACCAGCTGCAGCAGCTCTGATGGGAGGCACGCTGCTGCTGCTGCTGCTGCTGCTACCGCTGCTGTGAGACAAAGAAACAATAGCAGCACAATTTGTGAACAAATGGAGGCGTCTTCTTTATCATTAACCTCATCTTTGCACACATGCACAACCTCAAATGCACATATAACACAAACCAAATGTATTTTTCTCCCAGACGGTTTGTTTTGTTTTGTTTTTCTTTGCATTGTCCCTTCTCGCCTCAGTCCTGCTGCTCATCAGTATTCCAGAGGAGTAGGAGATGTTGCGTAATGATCACATCCACACACAAGGGAGCAGCGTTGCGTAACAGCAGCAGCCTCAAAGACCAGCAGGATGGGTGTGTGTGTGTGTGTGTGTTGGGGGAGTGGTTGTGGTGGAGGGTGGAGAAAGGAAAGGGAGGGACTCTGGGAATTGGGAGGGAAGACAAGGAGAGGAAAGGATCAAGTGGTAGGAGGGATGTAGGGAGAGAGGAGAGGAGAGGGGAGGGGAGGGGAGAGCAGAAGGGGGTGAAGGAGAATGGGGTGGAGGGTGGGGCTGAAGTGCTGAGAGAGGTGGGGAGAACAAGATGGCAAAGGGATGGATGGAGACAGAGATGGAGGAGAACAGGGATGCAGTTGAAGAGCGAAGACATGTGAGCCGTCAGATGGAGGGAGGGAGGGAGGGAGATGGGATGCAGAGAGTGGATGATGAAGATGTGGAGGGGAGCCAAGGAGCAGCCCAGCCATGCATATTAATGTCACACCACTACATGTTACTATAGAAAGCACAGACCCTGTGTGTTTGCTTCACATGAGCCAGCTAACCTAACAGCATGGCTGGATCCAACAGAGACACTAAGAACACAGCACAGGACACACAGACAGAGACTGAGACACACAGACAGACTGAGACAGACAGACAGGGAGCTGGATGATGAAATGTAAAGTAATATCTGCTGGGATGAGTCCAGTTGAGGTGGGTGGTGAGCAATCTGGCTCCTCAACATTTGAGAATTTCATCTTTCAGCTTTGAATTATTGATCAAAACATCACTTGAATTTGTTTACTGGAATAAGAGGACGCTCCGGTGTTTCAATCTGAGCCCCTCTCTCTCTCTCTCTCAAAGCTGGGATCTACTTTTTCATAATCTTTGATCTGCAATATGTTCCACATTAACCGAGTATGACACACACATGAGCACTAAGAGGTGGCTTTATCTATGAGCGAGCGGAAGAGTCACGTCACATTTAGCTCTCGTACCCACAGACAATGAGGATGACACAATTAGCTTATTTTCTCCCATGCTTATTTTTTGCCAATCTGTTTTTATTACAAACTTAAAAAAGAATCTGATACAATAAGAAACTGCAGTAGTAACTCCCCATTCCCGAGGGGCAGCACAGAAACAGGTCATTGCATTTTCAGTAGTGAAAGATTCATTATACATCTACAGGGTGTACAGATCAGATACAAAATAGGAAAAATAATAAAATACAGGCAGGAAAGAAAGCACTATATTTATACATCATCTGAACTTTTAATTATATCTATTTTACTCTTAAATGTTAAATTTTTTTTCCTCTTTTTTTACATAGAAAATAAACTTCTTTTATGACAATGAAATATTCCAAAGTGCAAAATAAAATGCACACATTGATATAAGCAAAAAGGACATCAGAATACAAAAATCTTGTTGTTTTTTTTTCTCTTCATTAATTCTCAACCCTGATTGTAGACTAGCCTGCGTTCACAGCTGATTTGTGGCGTGTTTAAAACGCGGGATCTGTTTACTTGAAGTGTAAAAACACAAAAACTGCTCCTTTAAAAGAGACTGGCCAGGTTTTTTTTTTTTTTTTTTTTTGAAGTAATGGCTGACATCCTTGCACCTCTCACCTGCCAGATCTGTAAGTAGAAGAAACTGAACGGCACACCTCGTTTGCAATGAATCATCTGACAACTGCTTAGGAAAAAAAACAAAAAAACAAAACACAAAAGTAGTCCCATTTTTGGACATGCATGTGACTTCAAATCTCCAAGTCTTTTTTTTTCTTTTTCTTAAACGTACAATAAAATGATGAGTTCCTCCATTTATTTTCCGCAGGCCATCACAACCAGGGTTGACTAACTACAGATCTGAATCACATTCGCAACACATTCGTTACCATCATCCTTCCAAACCTGCTTTAACACTGTCTTCCTATTCACCAGATAGGAATACTGGATTTTTTTTTTTTTCTCAGGGTGTAGAGAGGTAGAAACCCCTTGAATCCTTCAGGGTAATTTAAAATTATGGCATTACATTGCACTGGAGAAGCATCTGTGTAAGCAAAGACAGTCAGGGATATGGCTATATTATCGAGACCAAAAAGGACCAGGCTGATGGGGAGAGGGTGACACATTTAGAGGGGGTGGGGGAGGGGAGGGGTGAGGTGAAATAAGTCAAATTTTGTGGGAAGTTGAATTTCTCAGTTTAGCTACTGTGGTAGCATTCAGGCTAGTGAGTAGTATTAATGTGTTAAACAAAATGAGAAAGGGATCTGCAATGGGCAAAAAAAAAGAAGAAGAAGGGGTTACCTCATGATATGCAGTGAATTCATATATAAAAGAGGAAAGATGGACACTGCAATCAAAAATCAATGTGAAAAGTGGAGATTTTTGGTTTAAAATGTACTGCCTATGAGAACAGGGAGCAGTGTCATCAGACTGCCACGGGAGCACAGAAAAAGTGATATTAGCCATCTTTTCCTACACAAACCCACTGTAAACATTCACTTCAGAAAAACTCCAAATCCAACTTGAAGAGTGAATACATTTACCCGTCTTATTAGACAAATGCTGTACAAGGTACAATACACATTCAATACTTGACTCTGTACATCTTTATTTTTGTCTCAGTTTGCATATATTCACGTTATTTTTATGAAAAAATAACTTCAGCATGTAAGAAACTAAACAAAGAATCTGAACATAAGAACTTTCTATATACATTTTTCCTGGACTTGTAATTTCTTACTTATACAAATGTAAGTGACAAATTTGCCAACAAAAAAACAAAAAAGAAAGAAAGAAAAAAAAAATAGAAATATTAGAAATAAATTACAAAAGAAAAAAAAAAAAAACTGTAAATGCGTCTTTCCCTCACAAATTATAACATTTACAGAGAAGTGCACCTCCCCACCCCTCCCCTTGAAAAGAAAAACAATGAAAAAAAAAGAGAGAGAGAAAGAAAACTTGCATGCATATGACAAGCTGTCACATCGCAATACCAGCGTGAGCACAAGTCAAGGGTCCTTGGGGGTCATCGTATACAAAAAACATTTATGGATACAAGTCTAGAAAACATTCACAGAAACGGACTTGACCGACAGCATCTCCTCGCTTCTACTTAACTCCTCTTTGAATCTCTAAAGCGTTTTCATGACGGCTGAATTAAATGTGCAAAGGGCAAAAAGGAATGAGAGAACGTCTAGCTCTCGTGTCTGTGGGCGACACACAGCAACAGGAGCCCAGTAATAAAGTGCTGGACAGCTCTAATAGACATCTTGTGGGTAGTGGGTGGTGAGGGGGGCAGAGGGGGGGGGGGGTTACCTTTCCCCTGTAGTGACTACCTACAGTAACCTAAATGTTAGAAACAGCAGACTGGCAGAGATCTGACAGGCTCTCCAATAAAAAGCGACAAAAGCCGCACATCAATAAAGAACATTCATCTTTGTCCACATCACTGCAAACGGGAGGAGGAGGGAGAGAGGGAGGGAGGGAGGAGGAGGAAGGGGGGGGGGGGGGGGGTACAGAGAGCAAGCTGCACTGTACGATTCTGCTGCTTTCTCTCTGTAACAACCGGAGGAACAGATCACTGAAGAATTTCAAGAGGCGAGAGAATAGTGCGAGCCTTTGGCTTCAATACCATTTAAGCTCACCAGAAACGTGCTGTGGGTTTTAAAGTGTCTCTCTCTCTTTCTCTCTCTCTCTCTCAGCTCGTTACACCCTGGATGCCACAGAGGCAACACAACTCTCTAGCTGCTTCCCTTCCTCTCGTTTTTCTTCCGTCTCCCTCTTCTCTACCATCTCCCTCTCTTCCCTTGCTGTGCAGAGGGAAAACCGCTCCTTCATAGTCAAAGTCATGCTAAGCCATTTATCACAATCCCTACTGCTTAACTGCTGCACCCCCCCCCCCCCCCCTCACCCCTTTCTCTTCTCCGCCTGTTCACCTTCACACACTGCTGACTGGAAATGTGTGTGCAGATATTTTTTTGTGTATGTACTGCTTAGGCTTAGATTTATGAAGCCATAGCTTGCACCGTGTGTGTGTGTGTGTGTGTGTGTGTGTGTGTGTGTGTGTGTGTGTGTGTGTGTGTGTGTCTGACTGAGGTATTAGCTAATGGTTATTTGTTTTAAAATGCAAAGATTCATTTACTTCCCACATTCACCAAGGTTTCCCTGACCTTCCCAGCTGCAGCCCCCCCCCCCCCCCCCCCCCCCCCCCCCCCCCCCCGACAGGTACAATACATTCCACTACATCGCCCCCCCCTCGATCCTCCCTTTCAACCCACGTCATGTACATACTCCAGCTGACTATAAAATGTTTTTAATATACATGGGGTGGGTGATGAGACGACAGAGTCAAATTGTGCCCATGCACACGTGTGTTTCAAGGGTAATGGGCCCACCGTACAAACACTGAGTCTCTGGCTCACGCTGAGCCACAACAAAACAGAACAGGACTACACACACAGAGACAGCAGAGCCCCCCTCTCTGTATTTGTGGCAAGTAGGGCAGAGCAGATTGCAGAGCAAAGTGCTGAGCTTTCCACAGCCGTCGTTCCCTGCAGGACTTGGCGAGGTCCTTTTTCACAGCATGACAGTGCAGTGCAAAATGGAGCTTTACTAGAGCCGGGTCCATTAGACTACGAGTCCAAAAAAAACCAACCCAAAACAAAACAAAAAAAAACAAGTCTCCCACATTTAAACATTCAATGCAAAATAATAAACAGAAGAGATTGGCAACGACTGCAGGTAGACAGGTAACATCACCCCGACCCGCTCCGGTCATCAAAGCCAACACACTTAAACGTGTAACGAGTAACAGCAGTGGACAAAAGTGCAGGGGTGGGGTCGAGGGTTATGAGGGAACAAAACAAGTCACATGAAATATTCAGTGGACGTGGTATTTTAAATCTTTGTAATAAAACTAATTCTTAGCTTGTATTAGTATTCGAACAATTTGTTAGAAAAACTGAAAATATCT
This sequence comes from Scomber japonicus, assembly GCF_027409825.1. Lineage (NCBI taxonomy): Eukaryota > Metazoa > Chordata > Actinopteri > Scombriformes > Scombridae > Scomber > Scomber japonicus. The sequence goes on along the minus strand of NC_070595.1, from coordinate 10,353,565 downwards.
GGAGCATTGCTGTTCTCAACCCAACTCCTCCTACAACAATTCTTCTCATTACAAATGAAGGCTTAGTTGGCCAGCACAACAGGCTGGAAGGACTGGCTGGGATATTGCAGGTTGTAGCTTCCTAAACCCTCAACAAACGGCGGCTTCTCCATGTAGGAGATTCCTCCGCTGCTGCCGATGATGCCCACGCTCTGTGCTGGAGGAGGGCTGGAGAAGGGGTCGAAGGACGGGTGGGTGCTGACAGTGTGGGGGGGTTGGAAAGGGCTGGCGTGAGGTTGCATGGGCTGGGTGTCAGCGTCGAAGTAAAGGGGGCCTGGGGAACCTGGGTAAACGAACTCTTTGGCGTTGGGGGAGAGCTGGCTGGGGATGGGACCTCCGAGGGAGTGCAAGGAGAGAGACAGCGGCTTGTGCTTGAGTAGCTCAGGAGCCGAGATGGTGGTGGGAGAGCGGGTGAGCATCCTCTGGGCGGGTGGCACGCCGACCGCCACGCCGGAGCTAGCTGCCGAACTGGCCCCGCTGCACTTCTTCATCTTGGTCGAGCCAAATTTAGTGGCGGCAAAGCTGGCGGTGGTGAAGGTGATGGGTTGGGGACGGGCAGTGGGGAGGGCGGAGGGCGGCTGCTGAGTGGAGAGGTAGGGCAGCCCACCACTGGGAGGAGAAGGGGTGGAGGTGTTGGAGGAGTGGGCGGCTGGGTCGGTGGGTGTGCTGGAGCTCGGGTAGCTGAAGAGCCCGGGGCATGACGGGGCGGACAGAGGTGTGGGAGAGCTCGAGAGCGACGGCATGAGGGCGGGAGACGCCTGGCTTCCAATTGGCACGAACACCTGAGCATCTGGATTGAACCCCAGACTCTTTGCTTCCTCCGCCTCTGCGTCTCCTTTTCCTTCTCTCATCACCCCCTCCACCCTCTCACCGTCACACCCGAGGCCTGGGGGGTCCTCCAGGTAGAGCACCTTCACCGCCCCTTTCTCTCCAATCTGGTAGGATACCTCGTACGGGTCGATCCACACACTGAGCTCCGCGGGAACATTGGCGCGCACCTCCTCTGTGTCCAGTCCACTTCTCTTGGCGGCCAACTCCACCACTGGATCCCTTGGCGCTCCAAGGTGAATGCAGCGGAAGGCGGAACCCCGGAGAGGGGCTTCAGGGTACCAGTGACCCTCAAAACGAGAAACCAGTATCCTCTCCAGCTCCTCACCAAACAGGTCAGCTCGACGCCGAGGCAGCTTGTTGTACAGGTAGGACACAATGAAGTTGAGGGCGACCTTCACTTCCAGATGCATGGCTGCACCGGATTAGCGCCGTCTTGGGAGTAGAGTGATAAAGATGATGGTGCTGAAAGTGAGGCAACGCAACTGCAACAAGGGGTTCTTCCTCTGGCTTACTGTAAAGTGTATGATTTTTTTATTGTCACCATGGTAAAGGCACCTTGAAGGCAGGGGCGGCAGGTTGCAGGCCGTTTGTGGTTGTCACAGGTGTCCAACAATGTTTTCAGGTCCCACCTGTGAAGAAGAAAGAGAAAAAAAGCAGTCATTTTACCTAGTATGAACCAGAGGAAAATATGAGGGGAGATGGATCAAAAGAGGAGGAGTTATGCAACTGTACACAGTTAATTTTAGTAACATTTAATGGGGGTGGGGGGGGGTGGGGGGGGGGGGGAGTGGGCTTGTTTATATAGAGGCTGCAGTGTGCCACCAAAATAAATTACATTTTTCCAGGGATTAATTATAATTTTACGCATTTGAACAAGTATTACTTACATAATTTTTAAAAATGAGGTTACATACTATGGTGAAGAAAACTCCTACTGGATTTGGAATATTATTCATTTTCTCCACACAAACATAAAACAAAACAATAAAGAAATATGATATGATTAAAGCACTTCTGGTCACTGTTAACTAAAACAAACAATGGGTGACCTCCTGTTGGAAAAGGTTAGTCAATATATGAACTTATTGACACATAGAATCATTCCATGGGCCTCCATACAGGTCATGACCCTAATAAAAGCAAGAAACACAAGAAATACACACACCTGCAGGTATGAGACCAGTGGGAGTGTCATTGCCTGATACAATATGGATTGAGACACTTCTATACTGACCTCTGAGGTATAACATTGATTTAAAAAGAAACTGGACAGATTCATTTATTGTGGAATGAATTCAAAGTCATAAAAACATCCCAGCACAATGCCTTTAGGAATCAAATTAAACGACACACAGCAATTATAAATGCACTGTTTTCTATTTTGTTTTTGTATCAAGTGCAGAATGTACTGAAGGATGTAACAGATGCTGTGTTGTGGGCTTCATAAATCCTTTATAATCTGAATCCGATCGCATGCAGCGCCTCCTGCTTAACGCTTTAGCACAGTCACACGGGGTTCATTCACCACCACCACGCACAGTCCGACTCTACCAAACATTAGGAAGCAAAAAAAAGAGAGAAGAAAATGCAACGACGGAGTAAGTGAGGAAGAATTGTAAAATGGCAGGACAGTCGCTCGAGTCCAAAGAACACCATTTCCCACCATGCAATGCACGCGATCTTCTCTTCCCCTCCCCTCCCCTCCCCCATTCCCCCCCATACACAAACATACACATACACTCACACATAACACACACACACACACAGACACACACAAAAACAATTCACTCACATTCACTTCCCTGCCAGATGGGGATTCGGCTGCTAAGATTAGAAAGACGCCTCCGATTAAAAGACAATTCTAATGTTATTATAGATAAAGCTGCGCAGCCTGCAGGATTCAGCAGTGACGGCTCAAGACGAGATTTACATTTTCCTTCTACATGCCAAAAAAAAAAAAAGGTGACATTGAAGGATAAAATGGGGGGGGGGGGGGGGTGGTGGTTGGCCAAAGTGGGCTATAAATAGGCCCCCATTTTGCATCATCTGTGGAAGCAAATTCCTCTCTACCACCTGAGTTAAAGGGATTGAATTAAAAAAAAGATCTGAGCTGAGGAAGGATCTGCCGGTACATGACCTGCAACAGCCATCACTGCTAAAAACCTTGAGTACAGACACAGCTAAGCTACCTACAGCACCCATTGCGTTTTGTACCTTTCATTATAAGAAGAAAAACAAAAAACTAGCAACATACCCAAGATCCAATGTCATCCAATGACATTAGAAGAAACAGCTCGCTTAATAATGTGCAGGCTTCTTCTCTCAGCAGCACGGTGAACGCTCAAAATCATAAACCACGGCTCGCAGTTTTAATAAAAACATCCTAATCTTTCAGGTCCAGAAATCTCCCTCCTCCTCCTCCTCCTCCTCCTCCTCCTCCTCCTCCTCCTTCTTCTTCTCCATCCCTCCCCTCCCCTCATTGTGTCTTATTTGTATTCCTCACCTGCAGATTTGCTTCACAGCTTGAAGGATCCGTTTCTACAGGCCTATTGTTGCGAGTGAGAGCAACGGCGGGATCTATAGTCCTATTTTTGTTTACATGGACTCATTATCAGTGCTGCAAATGTGCCACATAGCATCCACTGCATGTCAGGTTGGCTTTCATTCGAGCACCAGAGCCACAGTGATCGCACAAAAACGCACAGGCAAAGTCATACATAGCCTATATATGACAGCAGAAGCCCATTTTGATGTATTATTATTGAGAGTAAGCAGGCCTGCATGAACTGAGGGGGTTGCCACACACACACACACACACACACACACACACACACACACAATATAATAACAGGGCATGAATATTATTATGAATGTCTCTCACTTCAGTTTTCATCCAATATAACTTTGCACTGTTTGTTATTTAGAGACCCATTGAAGTGGGGATGCTGCACATCTACCTGCCAAATAATGGGAGGTAGGCTAAATATGCAAGCAGAGAGTGAGACTGGAGGAATAGGCTATCATCAAGGTTTTTGCCTTTGCATAGGTGATGACAAGCTGAGATAATAAGGCAGCAGGGTCTACCTGGGGATTACTGCCATATGCCAGTCAAAGCACCGGAGCAGAAAGGACACTGCTTCAGCTCACATGCACCCAGAGAAACCCCTTCTCGGCCAAATTAGCACTATAAATTAAATTCTGAAGCTAATTAAGTGGTGGGTAGCTCTGTGAGCTCTGAGGAGTGAAGAAGAGTGTCCCTCCTCAGCACAAACAACCTCCGTCAAGCAACAATAAACATGACGAGCCCCAGCACAGACATTTAAAGGGTCACTCCAGCTAATATAAACTGAGGAGGGGAGGGGGGTGGGGGGTAAAAACAAAAGCAGAGCTGGACCAGTGCAGTCTTTCTGTTTTGATTAAGTTGTCAGTGAAAACAAAAGGTAATATGCAGCTGACAATGAGCAGCGTGTGATGGTGTTAGCATGCAATGTAAGTAATGATGGTTAATAACTCACCTATCGTTGCTGATGATGCCCTAGCTTGACTTCTACTCCTCCGGCTCTGTTTTTAATTCCCTTGTGTTGTTTCGGAGCTGTCAAGTCGTCGGTGTTCAGTAGATATTAGTCGCCTCGGTGTTGTATTTTGCTTTTTAAAATGCTGCCCGTGTTCTCAGACGGTTGACGGGGGTCCCAGTTAGTCTTCAGCTGACACTTTGCATGGAGGCTCCAGAGAAACTTTACTGTTTGACAACCCGGCGTATTTATACACTGTGACTCGCCCACACCCCCGTGACGGCAGGGACTACTTTTCTCGTATGATGATAGCTGCTGCTTTTTTGTTATCTTTTCCAAAATTATCCATGCACCTTTACTTCTGTCAGTGAATTATTAAGGGCATCCAGGTGGACTGTATTTGTCCTTTAACCCTGTGTATTAATGCACAGTCTGGTTTAAAAACATTTAAAAAATGAGCCTGTCACTCCTCAATTTCTGGACATAACGTCAATTCGTGTAATTTTCAAAAAGCAACGACACCAAATATACAGAAAACAATATATATATATATATTTTATCCTCATAAAATATCCAAGTTCACCTAGCAGGCTCTAGCTCATTTGGCGGATGTATATTTGTAGTTTCCTAGGTTGCTGAACAATTTGCTAAAAATATAAGCGCTGATAGCAACAGAGTCCCTATTGGCTGAGAGGGTGGGAACCACAGATTATTGGGTTGCAGCGTCCACTCAGCAGCTAAAGCAACCTGACTTTTACCAAGGGCTTGTGGGAAATGGCGTTTTTATAATTGAATCATATGTTTATTTCTTTTTTTCTTTTTTCTTTATTTAATGATCAACAAACAGCATGGCAAATCTATAGTAAATGCAAAGGCTAAACATGGGGTCAGAACACTGATAGATATCATAAATCAGCTCACAAAAATGTTATTTAGGGTACATTATGGCTTAAATAGCTTTCATATTTTTAGAATATATAATTATTGTAAAATATTGTTTGATTTTATTTTTGAAAGTTAATAAAGATGGTTCATGGTTGGAAAACGTAGATTGTATTAATATGAATTGATAATAGCCTATAGCATTGATTTACTTTGGTAGAAGTCCAAACACATTTTTTATATGAAAAGAAAAAATCAGAATCAATATACTGAGAAATGAATGTAGGTTGTAGACATCTTGCCAAAATAAATGTCTTAAATCTTCTGGAACCAGTTGAAAAACTGAGCATCAGCGTCCTTTTTAATTTAATGATATGTGGTGATAGTGGGATTAAAGAATTATATGTACTCTGGGTGCCTTAAGTCAGTTTGTGCAAGATTACCTACCTTATGAATAGGATTGACTATGAACTCTATAATTACAAAATCAAGTTTATTAGATTTAACAGAAACACACACACACACACACACACACACACACACACACACACACACACACACACACCACAAAATCAATATTAGGGTTGATCATAAAAAACAAGATCTTAAAATAATTAGGCTATATATTAAAGCAAATATAGTAGGCCTACCTAATTTTACAATATAACATATTCATTATATATAACTATCAGTTCGAAAAAGATGAGATGTATATGAAATATATGTATGTTGTTATTTTATGTTATCAGTTACATGTTCTCATCAATATGTTATAAAAAAATCTATCACGTGACTAATTAATGTATTTTGACTTGCAGCTTTACCAATAACAACAACAACAACCTTAAATAATAATAATAATTCCACAAGTATTTAATTAGATTTTATTTTACCACACAAGGGTTAAAAAGTGTTACCTTTTACACATACACATGTTCATATAGACAGAGGCACAAACATACATAGACACTAGAAAACAAACACAAAAGACTACATTTTACAATGCCAGTGTTTGTGTTACATGCAACATATTGTATTTGCTTAATAACTTAAATGTCTGAATAGCTTTTAGTTTTTAATATTATTTAAAATGATGCTATAGTGTTTAAATTCATTAACAAAATACAGGAAAGTTTCCTTAGCTCCTGACTATCTTGCCTTATGTATATGGAATTTTCCAGAAATGATAACTAGTTGTATGATATACAGCATGTCATTTTCAGTCACTTAAATATAGCATTACATCAAACATATCTATTTTAACATTAATCTCAGGTTTCAATGATGTCAATCCAGAACATTCTATACAGTGAAAAATAGATTGGAAATACTTTCTTTTTCTTGTCCACAGAAAATCACACTTATATTTGGCATCCAGTGTGAATCTTTCTAACACACCAGATAAATTTTAAATATAAATTATTATTATTATTATTATCATTATTATTATTATTATGAAACACAGACACTTTAAACTGCTTGATACAATATTTACCACACATGCTCGCTTTCTCACATATATTTCTAAATAATAAAAGACCAAAAACATCTAAATAATGAGACTGTAACACAACTAAATGTCCTTCTAGTCTAGCATGTTTATTAAAGCTCTATTGTTTCAATAAAACAATACACAATGTAAAGTAACGGGATTGGCGACGTCACAGCGGTGCGACACTCATCTTTGTCAGTGAACAAAATGGCGTCTTACTGTTTGACTGTCACTAGGCTGCGGGTAAGAAAACCTTATATAACTTTCACGGAGCTTTTTCAACTATTTTGCTGTCAGTGAGTTGTGTGCTAACAGATACATGGTGTTGGGTGCTACAGTCGTCGTCTCTCACGGTCGAACGCACGGATAGATATAGCACCGAGCCGCCGCCGTTCAGGTCACCGTGTCCCCGTTTGACTCCTGACAGTGACGCATGTAACCGTTATAAACCGTGTCCGACCCGACGCCAACAAATATTAAAGCGTGTTGTTGTTTATTATTGTGTCAATTTGGGTCAATATCAGCTGTACTGACGCTGTAAAGGGGCTAAGGTGTACTAATATTTACAAGGTGATCACAAGGTTACGGAGTTATCTTAACGCGTAGTTAACGACGGCTCAGATTTATGCACGGCAGCGTGTTTATGATCATGTTGTGGTTGAGTTTGATCATTTAGAAAGCCCGTGACATTAAGTAAACACCGGTTTACAAAAGGATTTAAACATAGGTGAGTCATGTTGGCTGTGAGTGATAATGCAGCATTAATTCCCTCACATAACAGACCTACTTTCCATCACTCAGTGTTTCAGCTGAGCATAAGTCAGCAGAAACCTGTCAGTGTAAGTGTGTTTTATGTGTTGTCAGCTGGGAGACGTTTTTGCTGATTTTGTTGATGCTTCATTAAATTATTATCAAAATATTTTTTAAGTGAAAAATCAACTATTTTCACATCAATATTTACTTCAAATGTTGTAATCTGATTATAAAGGAGAAAATTACAGGTTGAAGAATATACCTGTTATATTAAATATTATACTAATGGTGATTTGAAAGGAGTTAAAAATGTTTGCCAGGTACTATAACATTTTATGAGTAAGCCTTGTGGAATGTGCTTGTGTTGCCAGAGTTTGTGATATCCTCCTTTAGTGAAGCTTTATGAGATAAAGTCATAGTGTTTTTCCATCTGAGGTCAATCAGCTGTCAAGCCAACAATGTAGTAAAGGCCAAAGTCTCAGCTTGGTTCAATTTAGTCTATACTCACCTTTCATGTTGAGTTTTATCATTAGACTCAGCATTCATTGCATGTTGTTGACATTATATACAATCTATGCTCTAAGGCAAGGTTCTTCATTAACCACTTACATCTGTTAATCTCTTAACATGCTGCCCAGTAGTTTTCCAGTGTGCTACGGTGTCCTCGTTCATGTGCCTAAGTGCTGTTTGTGTCACAGGATGGAGATTAAATGAGACTCTCTTGATTTAGCTGTCAATTAAAACAAACCTCATCTTTAAGTTGCAAGGGCAATGATGAACCCACACATAAACCTCCTGTTTCTGCAGATGAAATAGCGGAAAATGATCTGACCATATTTAGGTTGATCCATGCTGGCCATTAAAAAATTTTTTCTGGAGCTATGAAAACAACTTTTCAAATTTTCCACTGCTGCTGGTTTGTTTACGCTGATCTTTTTTGGAGCTCTCCGCTGGTTTTCTTTGCTGAGTCATGTGTGCACACTGGATAATCACATAACACATGACTTCCTCACATTCAGTGTATCACAATGGGCCATCCATAACATGACATTGTAACATTTTTAAATAGGCATTGCATTTTTCATGGTTCCTGGATCAAACAAACTGATTTTCAGTGAGTACGGGCGTAAAGGTGTTGTACTGGTCCCAGTGCTGACTTCACTGACAGTGTGTATGCACCTGTACATGTGCTCATACATAGTTAACAGTGTAAGGAGACTGTTGAATGCAGCCTGTGTATAAAACTATCAAGCACAGTCCAGCGGGAGAGGCTAACCCCTGCAATATGAGCTGAATCAACTTTCACCCAGTTTCCTCTGAGCACAGTGACTTTCCACTGAGCATCAACACTACAGGAGAGAAATGAGGAGTGTGAACAAAGATGTCCCTCATGTATCCCATAGGACCTGTTGGAATGAAGATGTCAAATAATACAACAATCAAAAATCTGAAACAGTGTCCAGATTAAACTTCTTATATTCAGTCTATTATTGACTTTCTGTCTGATTATTTTACTTTATAACAAAGCTGCACATTGCACACCTCCAGCACCTTAAAGCTGATGAAAAATGATGGTTTCTCTTGTGTCTACTGAAATATTTTTTACCAGATAGGTTTGAACAGGAGTTTGACCATCTGCTCTCATTACAAACACGAACGCAATCATCACATCTTCAAATTCAGTTCTCACAAGGGAAAAAGACACATTTTCTGTCTGACCTAATGTCAGTGTCTTCATCTAACCAGTCTGACTAAATTATTATTCTTTTTTTACTGGTGCCATTGTCCAGTGCAAGATCATTTTTAACTATCCTCACCCGTGATCCCATTCTTGCCTCCCCTTTCCTCTACTGTACATAGTTACTATATAACTCCAAATGTAACGTGCTGGCCCTAAACTGTACAATAAACCTTTTTTTATGGTGCCATTTCTCTAAGTTGTCTTGTTTCTTACTTTCTTGGTCTAGCTGGTCCTTGGAACCGGGGCAAGGCGCATTCATGTCACCGCAGCATTCAACGCCAAGGCCAAAGTGGCCATGAGCCGCTTTGAGCCTGGCTCCAGCATCAATTATGAGAAGATGCACGAGAACATCAACATTGTACGCAAGAGGTCAGCTGTCGCCCTTTTCAGAGACGCACACGCACTTACACACAGAGTCCCTGTTGAACGCAGCTCAGTCTCCAGAGGAATGGCTGGTGTTTATTACGGCGGCACAGTAAATCTTGTGACATTTGCAGCGTTGAAGTGTCAGAGCCAGAGGGGCCCACCGAGCTAACTTCGGATGACCGGGTGTTCCCCTCTTACTGAGCTGGCCAACGGCTGTGATCCAGGAATAGGAAAAGTCTTTTCTCTTGTTGTTATATTAGAGGAAGTGTCACCCCCAAAATGTTTTCTGTCCCAATCCCAGGCATTAGTTACATAATTCAAAGAACATGCTTGTGTAGATATCAGATTTATTGGGCCAGACTGATGAAAGCACGGAGGCATTAGAGTAGGATCGCAGATGGGCAAATTGATGTTAAACATTCTGACTCTACAAACACAACCCAAACATTTTTTTTTCCCACCACATCTTTCTACTGTTCCCCTCCACCAGGCTCAAGAGGCCTCTCACTCTGTCAGAGAAGATCGTTTACGGTCACCTGGATGATCCGGTCGGCCAGGAGATCGCCCGCGGCCGCACCTACCTACGTCTGCGTCCTGACCGCGTTGCTATGCAGGATGCCACGGCTCAGATGGCAATGCTTCAGTTCATCAGCAGCGGTCTGCCCAGGGTGGCCGTGCCCTCCACCATCCACTGCGATCACTTGATTGAGGCCCAGATCGGAGGGGTTAAGGACCTGCAGAGGGCTAAGGTGAGGACAGGCAGAGGGAGGATGGAGAGGGGTTAATGAGGTCATTCGGGGACGAAAGGAGGAAATGAGGATGAGTAAGGGGGGGGGGGGGGGGGGATATAAGAAGGATTAATGCAAGTAAGATATCAGCCTTGGATGTTATATTTTATGGTACAGTCATTGCAAATCTCCAATGCCAGATGAAAAAAAAATCTCTTTTGTTAGTATTTTTAATCCAGTCAGATGCATCATTTTGTGCCATGTTTTTTCAGTGTAACCAGATCAGACACTTCCTCAAGTGACAGACAGTCTTTGTCTAACAGGCTTATTTACTACAAAACAAAGGGTAAAAGAGGGCTATTAGTTGTGTGGTTTGGAAATGACAAAACTATTTGTGGCATGTAATTGTGATTTGGGGTTAAGGTGATTGGAGCTGGTTCAGGCTTTTATAGACACAAGCACAGACATACACACGCACACGCACACAGGCTCTGGCTTTTGTCTCAGCATTTTATGAGGGTTTGGCAGTGAGTTTGGCAACAGGTGCACATCTCTATTTCAGTTGGTGTTTATAGGCTGCAATTGGATTTTAAGATAACTTTAATACTGTTTATTGCAGTATATTTTGAAATGACAGAATTGCATAACGTATTGGAGTTTTTAAGATAAATTGTAAGAAAGTCAGATTTCTGCAGGTTTAAGATAATTTAGATATTGGTTGGGTTTGATTCTCAGGCAGAAGGGAGTGATGTGGTTCCAGATGCAGTTGCCTTTAACTGTGATCACAGTAGATGCAGTCAGTGTGGGTCAAAATCTGTCAGTTTGATCGAATGATCTATTTGACTCTCATCCCAGTCATTTCTCTTCCTGTCTAGGGGTCGGGTTAAATAGCAGGATGAAGTGCTGCAGCCATGTGTATTCTTTTATGATTACATGAAGGATATTAATGTATGTAAATGGACTCAACTGTCTTCTCCCTAATTACTCTTAACACAGGATCTAAACGAGGAGGTCTACAACTTCCTTTCAACTGCTGGAGCTAAATATGGAGTTGGCTTCTGGAAACCCGGCTCTGGAATTATCCATCAGGTACAGCACTCTGAAATTGTAGTGATTTTATAAATGGCTTTTCAAACTTTTCTACACATCGCAGGATCACAGCAGTCCAGCAAATATTAAAGTCCCAAGAGGAAAATGTGTTACTGACTCACTTTTCTTCAATAGATCATCCTGGAGAACTATGCCTATCCCGGAGTGTTGCTGATTGGTACAGATTCCCACACACCTAATGGCGGTGGCTTGGGCTCCGTCTGTATCGGAGTGGGTGGAGCCGACGCTGTGGATGTCATGGCTGGAATCCCCTGGGAGCTCAAGTGTCCCAATGTGAGTTCTTAGCATCATTTTGTAAATCAATTTTAATCTCATTGACTTTCATAACTTCTACCCTGTTCTCAACCACTGATCTCCACAAATCTTTATGTGTGTTTAAGCCTGTATGTGTTTGTCTTTCAGGTGATTGGAGTGAGGCTGACAGGCACCCTGTCTGGCTGGACCTCTCCAAAGGATGTCATCCTGAAGGTGGCTGGCATCCTGACTGTGAAGGGTGGCACTGGGGCTATTGTGGAGTACCATGGACCTGGAGTGGACTCCATCTCCTGCACTGGTAATGATTAGATACATCACGCTGCTAAAAAAGCATTGTCTGTGTTAAGATATTTAAATCTGAAACTTCTTCATTTCACATATTTCATTTGATTAGAGAACACATTTCTTTGACTTTGGTGCAGTATCATTTTCACAAAAGTCACAGTGACACGTTCCTTTTTCAGGAATGGCCACCATCTGTAACATGGGCGCTGAGATTGGAGCAACCACGTCCATTTTCCCCTACAACCACCGCATGAAGACATACCTGGAGAAAACTGGCCGCGGTGGTCAGTCTCTTACTCTTAGTTATTGTGTGTACAGTCTCTTCAGGTGATTCACTGTGTCACACCTTAATCTTTGTCTCCTTCTTCACTCCTACCATAGAGATTGCCTCTTTGGCTGATCAGTTCCAAGATGACCTTGTTCCTGATAAAGGCTGCGAATACGACCAGACCATTGAGATTAATCTGAGTGAGGTGAGTTAAAACATGTTGGACTCCTGTTATGTAATGCCAGACATTATTATTGTCCCAAATCCATTCCAACTCCAAATAATCTTCATACGCCTCTATTGAGTATTGAACTATAAATGAGACACGCATATACAATTCATTCTAAGAGGAGACATGTCTGACCGCCAGCACGAAACACAATATATCTCCACCCGACATTGGTTGCCATAGGATACAGCCAGCCTTATCAAAAACAGCTGCTTAATCCCAGCTGGCCTCAGTAGGCAGGGAGATGAGCGGCTCGGAAAGAGACAGGTCACGACCTTCTGCTCCCAGGACAGACAATGACCAGAGAATGACCCGAGAAACACAAATATTTCCCCCACACAGCAGCCGTTCTTATTCAGTCACACACGTTTGCCTTGTTTTGTTCTGTGTGGTTATAATTCTGTGTGTGAATAAGGTTTCTTAATGTAATATTATAAGCTTTCGAATTTAAAACTATATTGATATCATACTCAAACTTCCTTCATGAGGCCTTGTTTCTCTCCTTTACAGTTGAAGCCCCACATCAACGGGCCGTTCACCCCGGATCTGGCCCACCCTGTGTCTGAGATCGGGGCTATTGCTAAGAAGAGCGGCTGGCCCCTGGAGGTTAAAGTCGGTCAGTATTTGTGTATAAGTTTACAATTTTTAATTTGTAATGCTTCACCTGGAGAAATTTGATATGTCTTCCTTTGTTCCTACCACCTGTGTTATTGACCAGATATGATGCGGTCACATTACAGCTGTGTCACATAGCTGATGGTCTTCTCAAGTGTCTTACCAGAATGAGCACTATGTAATTCCAGTCTTTGGAAAAAAACTATTTGTGGCATTGGACAGAATGACTGGAGTGTAGGTGGTCAAGATGTGCCAATACAGGCTTGCTTGTCTTTTGTGTCGTCTCCCCTTCAACAATTTCCTTGCATTTTATATGCAAGGTGTGTTATTAAAAATGGATGCCACCGTAACCGCACACTCCTTGGCTTTAGCTTCCTCGTTCTCAGTTCTCCTCTTGCAAACATTGAACTTGGCTCTTGCAGGTCTGATTGGCAGCTGCACCAACTCCAGCTACGAAGACATGGGCAGAGCAGCCTCTCTGGCCAAGCAGGCTCTGGATAAAGGTCTGAAGTGCAAGGCCCAGTTCACAGTCACCCCTGGTTCTGAGCAGATCCGAGCCACCATCGAGAGGGACGGATATGTGAGTTTGAATCTCACGCTACATAAAGTTAAATTTAAGGAGTGACATATTATTTTGGTAGTTTGTCCTAGTGTGTTTTTTTTATTTATTTACAGTATATTTTGTGTTTAAAGATGCAGGAAACAGTTTCACAAATTCATGTCGTCCCTCTCACAGGCCAAGATCCTGAGTGATGTTGGTGGAATTGTACTCGCCAATGCTTGTGGACCCTGCATTGGACAGTGGGACAGGTATGCACCTCATTTGGAAATGGAAATGTTTTTCCCCACTAGCAGCAGAATCATTGTGGATCAGTTCTGTCCAGAGCAAAATATCTTACTATCGCCACAAACCTTCAACCTTTTGTTTGCTATTATTCCTAATGACCCCCCTGGAGTTTCTTTTTAGTAGGGGTCTCATAGTATCATATATAAAATTCAGATAAAAGCTTAACATATGCTGTGTTTTGACTCTCTTCAGGCAGGATGTGAAAAAAGGAGAGAAGAACACCATCGTTACTTCCTACAACAGGAACTTCAGTGCCAGGAATGATGCTAACCCTGCTACTCATGCTTTCGTCACCTCCCCTGAGGTAAGAAGTACTGCAGGTTTAATGACGAGCAAAATACAAGCTCAACTATTCATGATTACCATAATTACATGGTCATCAATACACATACTTACATAGACACATCACAGTAGGTGTGTATCAGTGGAGTACTTTACAATAAAACCCTTGTTTCTATATTCCTTACTAACTTAGGTGATCTAAACTGATCTAAATATATATGTAACTGTTATGTCATTTAATGTAGATTGTCACAGCCATGGCCATCGCCGGAACCCTCAACTTCAACCCCGAGACAGACTACCTGACTGCTTCAAACGGAGAGAAGTTCAAGCTGGAGCCCCCCCATGGTGACGAGCTCCCCTCCAAAGACTTCGACCCGGGCCAGGACACCTACCAGCATCCTCCAGCTGAGAGCAGCGCTGTCAAGGTGATTTCACTGTTAAGATGCAGCATGTACTCTCAACAGCCCAAAAAGAGGGACAACACTGATGTTAAAGACTTTTTAGTTAGGTTAACATCTTCTGTCATAACCTAAAAAGAGTTTGAACACGTACATGAAAGAGCAAGCACAGTCACAGCATGATCAAGCCTTGTTTTGTTTCTTTTTGGTGTTCATATAAAATTCAGTTTGATCTAGAAGTTGTCTGTTCTTTTGGAAATATACTTGAAAGAACTTTTTATACGTCTCACACTGATTCGCTATTGTTCAGGTGGACGTGAGCCCATCCAGCAACCGCCTGCAGCTGCTGGAGCCCTTCGACAAGTGGCACGGAAAAGACCTGGAAGACCTGAGGGTCCTCATTAAGGTGAGAGGAGGAGAGCGGCACCAATCACAGCCAGTCTATTGTTAGTCCAGGGTTGTCATCACTAGACTGATTTGGAAAAGCTGCCATCAGTCAAGTTCTGTTATTTCATTCTTACTTCCCTGTCCTTAATATCTCCTGCTGTACCTCCTCTGTGTTCCTCTGCGGCTGTAGGTGAAGGGAAAGTGCACCACTGACCACATCAGCGCCGCCGGGCCCTGGCTGAAATTCCGTGGTCACCTGGACAACATCTCCAACAATCTGCTGATTGGCGCCGTTAACATTGAGAATGATGCCGTGAACAAGATCAAGAACCAGCTGACTGGAGAGTACGGAGGTGTGCCAGATGTGGCTCGCCATTACAAGGTGAGAAACAATTGTTTTCTGGATGATACATCGGCTTAAAATGCTTATTAGGGCTAAAAATCACCAACCAAAATGCTTATTTGCATTGTATTATTTTCCCAGGAACATTTCCCCTGCACTTCATTTATGTATTTGATAGAAATCCTGATCAAAATGTAAATTTTTTCTCGATCTTTGCTCAATTTTGTAATCCAGGCCAACGGAGTGAACTGGGTGGTTGTTGGAGATGAGAACTACGGAGAGGGATCCAGCAGAGAGCATGCTGCTCTGGAGCCAAGACACCTGGGAGGACGCGCCATCATCGTCAAGAGCTTTGCCAGAATCCACGGTATGTTTCAGGCCTCAGAGAGAAAAAAAACCCCATCAAACTGTCTCTTGCATTTTAAAGTTATCCTGGCATCACTGGAGTCATGCGCAGTTTTATCACACTTACTTACTCAAACCATTAGTTTATTTTGTCTGCTGAAGGCAGAGGCAGCAGGGAAGCAAGATCTTAATAGATGTGATTGCTGGTGTCCAGAGCAAATTGATGATTATTTAGTCTGACATGTTTACAGTCTGCTAGAATGAGAATGTCTCCCGCAGTGTCTAAGAGAGTCTCCAAGCTATAAATACAGTCCATTAGTGGCAGCTTTGTTGCATATAGGAGAGTGTTGAAAGACTGGCTGTAGGTAAAAGGACGGATGAAAGCTCGTCTGATCTGAGGAAATGTTTTTCATGTGTGTGAAAAGATTTCATCACAACCTTCAGAAACACACAAAATAAAATGTTGCTTGTAGCTGATACAGTTTACAAAGCTTCTCCACATCACATGGTCTTAAAGAAAAAGATTTCTAACAGCATGGATTTTGAGTAAATGTAAAAGCAAAAGAGAGAGTCCTTGTGTGGTTATCTGATGGAAATACAGAATGAGTCAATATCTCTTTAATTATTCAATCTTTTGTCCTCCGTGCAGAGACTAACCTGAAGAAGCAGGGCCTGCTGCCTCTGACTTTTGATGACCCCAGCGACTACGAAAAAATTCGCCCTGATGACAAGATTTCAATCACCGGGCTGCAATCTTTTGTTCCCGGCAAGGTGAGAAATATTCTGCAGAAATGAAACATTGATCCAAAATACATTCCAACTTCTCTTAACATTATCTAGACACTAAAAGTTGTCTTGAAATTCTTCATCCAGTATTTCGAGTACGGTCTGACCAATGGATTTATGAGACTGATGCTGATACTGTTATTAAGGAGTAAATATTCCAATATCGCTGTACCGGCAAATAATCTTATCGAAAATATACATAAATACACATTTTTTGCAATGATTCCTCAGATGTGGTTATTAAACGCTTGTGACAAAGTAATGCAGGTATGATATTTAACAGTTAAACAATAAACTTTGTTGTATGAAATTACATCAGTGCACTGAAACAATGAACTTTATTGGGAATTTAATAATTATAATTATAATTGATTATGAATAAAATTTTAATGAAGAAAAAGGATCAAATATATGTAAGCACTCCAACTATTCAATGCCCAGATTGGAGGAAGGGTAAGGAGTGAAGGAGAACTGTGTAAATGACTCTCACGTGGTCTTGTTTGCCTCTTCCAGCCCCTGACAGCAGTGATCAAGCACGGCGATGGCAGCCAGGACTCCATAACCCTAAACCACACCTTCAATGAGACCCAGATCGAGTGGTTCAAGGCTGGCTCCGCCCTCAACAGGATGAAGGAGCTCCAGTAATTGGCGGAGAGATGGGAGGCAGGGCCCGTAGGGGCCGTCGAGGGGCCTTGGTGTGGGTTAAAGAAAGGGGAGAAATGTGGGCCTAGAGTGGGGCTTCGCAAAGAGGAAGAGACGGTGTGAATGGTAGATAGTAACCAGATCTGGTTTAGGGACAGCTGTAGTCATGCTCAGTTAAAGAAAGACTGCACGCACGCACATACACACACACACATACAAGGTCGCTGTACAGATGAAAAGCGCACACACAAGCACGCACATGCACAGACAGGATTACTGTGAAAGCACTTCCCGGTTGAAAGAAAGAATCACACATTTGCACATAATTGCAGAAGCATAGCTGTGTGTCTCCATTTTTAGGCAGCGTCGCTTATACTGGCAGCACTCCTCCATTTAAAATCTGATTCGTCAAGCGTTATTTGTTCATCGAGTGTAACCCTTTAGCGCTTTGTCGGTATCATACACAAACGCTCATCTTTCTCCATCGAAGGGAGTTGTATAATTTTTCACGTGATATTTTTATGACAGGTCAGTATCACTGCTGTATATCTAAAAAACATGTCATTTTAAGCTCACCTCTAACAACAGGCTGCATTAACATTACTGTATTGTGCATAATCAGCCACACTGGTTTTTTAGTCACACTTGAATCAGTTAAGTTGGGTATAGATAAAGATATCCAAAAACAGCTGTGAGACAGTGAAGTGTGAACTGTTGAATCCAGCCCAAGACTAGAAAAATATTACAAATTTATACCTCTGTAATGTTATCTCCATCCAAACAGCTCAATAAGCTGACTTATATGAATGTAATGTTTTCCTTTTGTAATCTCCACACCTGAAAAGTGGATCTTTTCTAGGTTATCTGTAGCTATAATATACCAAATGGTTCTTCCTGTAGAGAGCTGTGAGGGTTTTTCGCTGCTTTCTGATGTGATTAATGACTTGAACAAATGTTTCCTCGGTCACCACTGATTGGAACCACTCTGTAAACAAACCACCGGGGCTCACTTATTTACTGTAAACAGCATCAGCGGCGAAAATCCCTCGGCCCCCACGCTCCTACTGTAAGTCGTAGTACATCTGCAGCCCACTCTGCTCTCACTTAGACTGAGACGCTGCTTTTGTTCCACTTTGTTTCGACTGCGGTTTCACTCCGGTACATTTTGGTCAGATGTGAATCTCTACACTCCCTGCTGCTCTTCCCATGCTCTCTCTTCTCGCATCACATAACCCTCCATTGTGTTAAAAAAAACGTTCCTATGTGGTGGTCTCTCAAGCTAGAGCACATAACGCTAGTGTGTTAGCGCTGGCCTCGCCATTTTTTTAAATGTTCATCTGTACTTTGTTCTGTGTGTGTTTGTGTGTGTGTGTGTGTGTGTGTGTGTGTGTGTGTGAGATGCATGACTGATTTGATCAGGTTAACATCGGTCTGTGTTTGCAGCTGTCTGTCCCTCTTTGCTCATCCTGCCTAGCTTTCAGGCCGGCTCATGCGGTCCAAACCACAACCTGATACGTTTGTTGCAATTGGCTGTTCTTAGACAGTAAAGCTGCACTGGATCAGATCTCTAGCAAATAAAGAGAAGAGTATTGCACTGCAGATTAACCCCTGTTTAACCCCGAAAAACACCGGAAAAACAGTGTAATAAACACTCCTCTATAGTAGATTGTTTGTACAGTCTCCCTTCTAGATTAAAGCCTCACAGATCAGCAGGTGGTACGGCTCAGGCTGTCATGCTAACATAGTGTCTCAGTGTTTATCAGCCGCCCCTCACTTTCATCTGGAGCTGCCTGTGTGTGAAATTGCCTCGTGTAGCTGTAATGTGAGACTACAGGGCGTATTTGTCTTTGAACTGAATGTTTTTTTCTTTCCAGGTTGAGGTTTGGTCCTCCATAGCATGAGAAGGCCTCCTGTCTTCTTACACAAACTAACGCACAATCTAGTGTCCAGACGCCTGGATTCTAGCACTTTGTAGAATTAGAAAAGTAGTTTTTATTTTAGGTGTGCTTTGCCATGCATCATTTATCCTTCGCAAAATGTTTTAATCCTCAGTGTACATCTTCGTTGCGTGCGACTCAATAGGACAGACATACAACTTGTACTGCTCATTATCAAGACATGAATCCTTCGACAGTAGAAAGATTTAGATTCAGGATCATTCTTTTAGTAGATTTGGTAACGCCATGATGTACACATAGCGTGCGCCACTGAAACAGCGTGGTTATATATTTTTATGGGCATAGGGATGTTGGATGTCCTTGCTGGAGTAGTGCTGATGCAGAAAGTCTATTATAAATATCTCACCATTCATTTTGATTGACAATTACAATTACAGACAGTTGATAATTACACTGCTTGAGGTTAATCCACATATATTTAAACGTCACTGAGTTTGGTCCTGTGTGTAAATGATGTGATATATATAGTTGCACTTTGTATAGGGGCGTGTATATAAGTATTATATGATAATAAAGAGATATATATATTAATAAATAAATAGAGATCAAGAGACATGCAGTAAGCTGCCTATCTAAATGAGAGCAGTTAACTCTTGAAACAAGATGTAATGTATTGTCCCCCTTCTGTCGTCATTATTAAAGTGAATCTCCATTAATGTAATGGTTTCACGAACCAGTTGACAGGTGGATTGTGGGTTTTGACAGTGAGAAAAGGGACTTGTTATATTTTTGGAAAAGGTGAGTCATGAAGGCTTTAGTTTAGTTTTCTTAATTTTTAGTTTCACATAGTTTTTCAGGACAGAAAGATTTGAAACAGCAAGAGTGTTTTCAAGACTCTTTGCTGTTCATACAATCAACCGCTAAACACTTTTAGGATCATCACAAAAATGGTTTTATGTCCCCATTACACTCATCACTTCGGTGGTGAAACACTCCACGTCAGGTTGTCAGAATTAAACTGCCAAAGATGCCTAATAAAAATATATGGATGTGAGGAAGTTGTGGTTATCCATGAGATGTTGTTGTTGTTGCTGTGCATGGCCCATTTACATGTGAATTTTGAAAGAATATCACCATGTCCATAATGATCCGAATATGTACAGGGTGTTTTTTTTCTCCCAGCATACTTGATTAGATTTCATCATCTTCAAAATACTGATTCATTTCAACTTTCCTCTTTTAGCACATTTTATAGCGCAGCTTGTGATGCATTTTGCTTATACTGTGATGTAAGATAAGGATTTGTTGTTCACTGGTTCAGGTCTTTTGAGTTTTTAAAAAGCACCACTGTAAAGTGACAAATCAAATAATGATGTTCATGAAGACATTGTGTGGTAGCATGCCCATTGTGTCATTTTGTACTCAGGTGTGCTTTGTTTGGTCAGGCTTCCTCCGATGTGTTTGAAATCAGTTCTTTAACACGCTTCAAATGACCAGATGTTATTTATAGTGATGATACCCCTCACACTCCTGTTTTAAAATTCAACTTGATTTTGTAAAACTAGATGATTTAAATGCTTGCAGTTTTATAGCTCGCAAGACATCAAACATCTTGACATCTTTACAGTATAAATGGTAAATTAATAAAGATAAAATTCTGAAATGGCTGTTGTTGTGTTTCTCATTGTTTAATATGATCATGTGATCATCATTATTGTATTGTTACAATTCATGTACAGGCAGCTGAGGAAGAATGGGTTTCAGTTCAAAGTTAATAAGCTGCCATTAAGTCTGTTGAAATACATTCACTGATATTCACTTGTTTATTGAATAATGTCCACCTACACTTTCAAAACCATAATTACAACTCTGAAATATTATCATACTTGTTCAGTATGTACTTCAATATACTCTCACATGTATTTTATATGCCTGTAATATGTACACACACATATATATATATACTGTAGATTGACTGTAACTAACTTTACTACATCAATACACCGTATCAACTTGACTGGCATGCACACAGCATTTTACCAGGTTATATCATGCTATGTATTGCAGGGTTTGAATATGGTGTTATATTTTAGTCAGTGTTCAGTTTTTAGTTCAGATGTTAGTAATTTGTTTCTTTTTCTTTAAAAATCTGTCATATTTACAACAAAGAGCTTTAAAGTGCACAGTAGGAGTTGGTTTCTGGGTGCATCAATGATTAATGAAGGGGACTAAAAGTAGCTCAGGAGATGTTTACTACTACTGACATGCACTGTGGAAGATAACATAAAAGCACAGTGGTCATAGAACTACATGTGTTTAATGTACCTCTATGTGCACTGCACCTCATGTAATTCAGCCATGCAAACACTTTCCCATTTGTTTTTCACTTCAATTACATATTGTTTTACTCTCAAACTTCACAGCGTGGTACCTTAATTAAATAAGTGGGGAAAAACCTGCTAAAAAAAGAATTGAAATTGCATAAATGATCTTTAATTTAAGCTTTAAAGTGAACTACATGAATGGATTTAATTTAATTCTGATATAAATACATAGTTTTAAAATGTTTATAAGCAACTGCATTACATTTAAAATGCATAGAAAAATACAAACAAACAAAAAAAAATCACAAGGATAGAAAACTGATTAAAAAAAATATAGCCTGACAAATAGGCTATTTAAATATTAATATAGACAGAGATGATAAATAACCAGGATAAATAATTGATTTAAGTGTTGAGGCAGATATAGTTTTAGCATAAAGTTCAAATTCCTTAAAGAACAGTTTTAAATAATGAAAAAACAAACAGTACATAATGGTAATGCAAAGGGAAAATAACAGCACACTGTGCCTTTAAGTTTTGCGACGTGTCGTAAAAATGTCGCTATCGTAAACAATCACGTGGAAACATCATGGATGTGTTTGACTGTTCTGCAGATTATTCTTCCTCTGCGTGTTGTCTTTAGCTTAATTTTGAGCACTTTTTGTGTTTATTTTTAAAGTAAAGCAAGAAATGTCCTGAAAAGAAGTGGCAGCTGACACAGATCAGGCCGGAAGTTGTAGCAGCGCTGCTCTGTGTGTGAGAGTGGGACTGTGATAGAGTTCTAGAGAGTACCTGCTCACAGTCTACATCATGTTTGTGTTGGTGGAGATGGTCGACACGGTCAGGATCCCTCCGTGGAACTTTCAGAGACAGCTGAACGACGCCATAGCAGAGGAGCTCAACAAGAAGCTGGCCAACAAGGTGTGTGAGAGTGTGTGTAAGAGTGTGTGTGAGAGTGTGTGTGAGACACTTCAGTTAAAAATGAACCAAGCTGAACTGATAAAGCTGAACTTTGAGCACAGCTGTATCTGCTCCTCAGGTGGTCTACAATGTCGGCCTCTGCATCTGCTTGTATGACATCACCAAACTGGAGGACTCCTATATTTTCCCAGGAGATGGAGCCTCACACACCAAAGGTATGATGATGATGAGGATGATGATGACGACATACACTCACTGGCCACTTTATTAGTTACACCTATGGAAGCTAATGCAATCCAATACAATTGAAGTTCATTGTTATATTTTGTCCACCCCATTAACTTACATAAAGGGGGCAAAATATTAGGAACACCATTCAATATAATGCACTAGTACACCACCATCACCTACTATGACCTCAATAATAAACATTAAATAGAATGATCATCTTTCTGGTTCATTAAGGTATAATTTAGTGCAGAGCTGTTGTATTTGATTGCAATAGCTTGTAACTGAATGAGGATCATTCTTTCATCTGCACACACTCTTGATGAGATTATTCATTCATAAAAAATTTACTTTTATTCCTTATGATTTCACAAACCGAGTTATAACTTAGCCCTTCTTCTAATATTCTAGTATATATCGTAGTAGTAATATATAGTTTTAATTTGTGTAGTGGACTTTGTGCTTTATTGGCACCATAATTGTTTTTTCTTTTTCATGTGTTTATTAGGGCTGGGCCAAAAAAATCGATTTTTATATTAATCGTGTATGAGAATTGATTTTTATGTATTTACTTATTTATTCATTAATTTTTTTTTTTTTTTGATAAGATGTTGGCAGATGAGAATGTTTTTTTTGTGAGGGCAGGTGCACAGTTTTAAAAATAAATCTCACAAACTGATATTGTCTGTATTGTTTTTTGTAAATATGACTTATGATGTATTATCAAGTGTTTGGTTCAACCTGTTCTTGTTTAAGGAAAGAAAATCACAATAATTGAAATATAAAATCGCAATACTTGGTCAAATTGAATCACAATACTTGTTTAATCAGATTCGCAATTTAAATCGAATCGGGACCCAAAAAATCGTTAAAGAATCGAATCGGCACAAAAGCATATCGTCCCAGCCCTAGTGTTTATATGTCAGTCCTGCTAATATATTGTGTGAGAAAGAGTTGGTGTTAGGATGTTACCAAAGTAGAAATGAAACCCTCTCATTATCAGACTGATAGAAACACTTACATACAGATCAAAGTGAGATATAAGGGTCATTCAACCCACCTACTTTCATTGTGATGGGTGATTCTGGAGAAATGTGGTGCTTATCAGAAGCTTTCATACCAAGTTAAGAGTAGAAAAACACATAGTGATATACAGATAGGCTGAAACCCCCTTATTGCCACTGCTAGTATTCAGATCTAAGGTTACAATTACAATGTGGGTTAACAGACTGTTTTCTGACTGTCACCCACTGATTCATTCCCTTGCTTCTTCTCTCAGTTCATTTCAGGTATGTTGTTTTCCACCCTTTCCTCGATGAGATCCTGGTCGGCAAGATCAAGTACTGCAGTCAGGAGGGAGTTCATGGTAATGTCTGAGTTTCTCATTTTCATTTCAGTGTGTTTTGATTAAATCTCCAGAAATATATATTCATAAATTCACTCTGAAAAACCTAAAAAGAAGGAAATGCTGACAGTTATATTCTCTATTTATGTACTAGTTGTTTGGTCTTGTGAAAAACACAACAGACCCTTTCTAGAGGCAGTGTTTGGTTTGGAAATCATCACATGGGAGAAACAGGAAATAAAAAATTCTGTTTGAAAAATTGCCTCATGAATAATTAATTATCAAAATAGTTGTGTATTCATTTTATTTGAATTGACAAATCAAGTAATTTGATTATAAGGAACATATTTAAGTGAAATTTGTATTTTTTTGTGGCTTAATATAACTCCATCATTGTAATTAACACTTTTACCTTTTTGCCTTATTGTATCCATTGTGCTGCCAGTGCCTACACAATTGTAACCTGGTTAAATGCATTACAAAACAACTAATATAAGAGTCTCATTAGGATCTGAGTAGTCTTGCAATATCACACAGTCTGAGATCTCCGCCTACTGAAGTCTGGGGATTTCTAAATGTACAATAGTTACTTGATTGGTAGCGAGAACTATGCCCCAGAATTATCCTTAGTCTGTATGAGTGAAGCGTTCAAACACTGACCTATGAGTCTGGGATCTGAGGAGTTAATTTGGTACAAAGATATAACTAACATGTCCTATGTGTGGAGCAGAGATGTCACATTGACAGTATCAAAGTCTCATGTAACTGTCCTGCACTGCACTTCCTGTCTGCTCTGGTTTCATTTACTGTGGATCTCAAGCAGCAAAGCCAGCAGCTTTAATATTAGCTGAGTCACACTTGGCTCATCATGGAGGGAAAATATGCCTTCAATTACTCTGAGGAAAAAACAAAAAAGACTCACTTATATTTTTACAGATTTCATGGTGTCTTTCACTTGCAACTAGAAATAAAAGATGCTCAATATATCTTGTCTGGTGCATGCAGTATTTGAAGATGTCCGTCTTTCCTCTTGTATGTTCATATTTTCTCTTTGGTTTAATTATAAGCACATGTGTGACTTTTTGCCTCTGCCTCTGTATCTTATGTGGCTTTTCTAAATCTATTGTTGTTGAATGTTTGAATGATAATGAGAGCCGGTGCATGTAAAACACCGATCTGCATCCTAAAGGCTCCCATGTGGTCCCTGCTTCCTGGCATGATCACTGACTGCAGTGTGTTATCTTTCCCATCCACAGTGACGATGGGCTTCTTTGATGACGTTCTCATTCCACCAGAGTCTCTTCAACAACCTGCAAAATTGTATCCTCGCCTCAATTATTCTGTCAGATGAAGTGAAGCGCTGTGGTTTCATCTCAGCAACAGTTTTCCTCTCATAATATTTATGCATCCCACATGATTTGAATCGTACTGATCTAGAAGTGATGGTGACTGTAGTTAAGCTGTTGAGTCTTCCTTAGCTACAGATTCAGTGATGAAGCAGAGCAAGTTTGGCTTTGGGAGTATGAGACGGACGAGGGGGCCCACGACCTCTACATGGACCAAGGAGAGGAGATCCGTTTTCGGGTGACAGATGAAGTCTTTGTGGACACGTCACCTACGGGCCCGGCCACGGCAACCACAGCAACAGCGCCACAACCGGGACAGTCTACGGCACCGCCAGCAGAGGTCAGCGGGGAGAAGAAGGAGGCGCCGTACACTCTGATTGTAAGAACGCACTTCATGACTAACACACTGTTACATCACCAGGTCAAACTGAAAACTATTAAACTGTGAAACTGCTAAAACAAAAGCTTCACAACCATCTGACCCTCAGTGGTGTTGTTTCAGGGGACCATCTGTGACCCGGGGCTGGGGCTGCTGTCGTGGTGGAACAATTAGCACCGCAGAGGAAGACAACGATGTCTGGGTTTTTTAACCAACAGATTGACCATCATGACTGATCGGGGCGGTCAGCTGGAGACGCCGAGCCCTGTTGTTTCAGTACAGGACAGGGTCAAGAGACATATTGGAGCTGCCGTCTGAAACTAGATCAGGCTGGTGTCAAAGTGACTCATGACACATCTGGACACTGAGATGGACTTTATTGTAAATACTGACCTTTACATACCAGCTTCATGTTAACATGGAACACTTACCGTTGATTGATGAACATTCAGATTCAGTTGATACATTTCACATGAGAGTTTGACCCCAAATAAAAAGGAAAGAAGAATAAATGAAGTCATTAATCATTTGAATCATATAATCTATTGAATCATAATAGCATCACCACTTAATGAGAGTCACCTCAACAAAGTAGGTGCAGTTTAAAACTGGATTTTCAGTTATAAACAGCACCTACGTCTGTGGTGCTTAATGATGTGAGAACTGGTTTGGACACTGTGGTCCAGTTAGTCCTACACTAAAGACGAGATTGTGTGAAAATATCTATTGAGAAACAACTCTAGTCTTGGACTAGACTTAATCCATCTGGGAAGTTGCCCTTCTGAGTTTTAGTAGTTAATCAATGAAATACGAAAAATGAGGCTGAGTGACATTTTTGTTGATGTTAATTGACGTGTGGGTTAGATGTCTAATGTGTTTGTGGCATCTTGATCAAAATCAAAGAAAAAAAATTTTTGGGAGTCATATTTTAAAGATTTGCTTTTTATTTAAAATAAAAGAGCCACACCAGTTTTTATTTCACACAATGTCCATTTATTTAACAGCTTTTTGTATTTGTTGTGTCTCACAGTAAAAGGACGTATCATCAGCGTGAGTGTCGTGATTCCTGAATTTGTCATTTGGTGTGATTATAGGAAGTATATCGAAAGGGATTAGTTCCAAGCCTTTAAATCCTACAGTTTGAAGGGCAGTGAAGGTCCCACTTGTTTATAACAGATCTGCACTCCTAATGATGGTCAGTGTTAGTCTGCAACACACACACACACACACACACACACACATACATACATGCAAACATTTGTGTTTGTTGTGCAATCAGAAATGCAGTGAGCTGTGTTTCATGTGACAACTGCATCAGTTGACGCTTGTCTCAATGATCTGTGTTCAAACTAAGTTAGACTCTACACAGTTTATTAACATAAACAGATGGTTGCATGTGACCCATCACCACCCCTGCAGACACTCTGCCTGCAGAAAACTCGGAAAAAAATACAATGAAATCATTTACCATGAAAATAAGTATTTATACAGCAGACTCTGTGACAACATACAGTTACTAGCCTATCTTATCTCAGACATGTTATGGGTTAGGGTGGTGATTTCCATTAGCAACTGAGTATTGTATGAGAAGATACATTTGGACAATGCAAAATTCATTGTGTTACTGGTGTCCGGTCTACCGCATAACACAACATCTGTAACAGAACAGCTTAAAAACAGCTGCACAGGAAATGCAATGTGAAGATCATAAAATCACAGCACAGGCAGGAGAAATAACACAAGTGTGATGTCCACTACACTGAGCACACAGCTCCTCCAACACATTACATGCATGACAAGGAATGAGGAAAGTCATTGTCTGCGCGCCCGCACACACACACACACACACACACACACACACACACACACTCTCTCTCCCTCTCTCTCTTTCTCCCTCACACACACACACACAGTCGCATCACGCCATCGGAATCTCCGGCAGCTGCGCAGACTCAGCAGCCCCTCACACCGTCACATCAGGGTTTTCCGTCGCCCTGCGCGGATTTGGTCGACTTATTTATTTAATTACATGTTATATAATCAACACCGACTTTGAACACACACACGTTCGCGCACAAACTGATCGACCTCAACCTACCTGCAGTAAGTAACATTTCTGTGAATATGTGCATGTGGATGTGGCTGCAGGGGGGGAGTGTGTCAGTGTGGCTTTGTTATTATACCGGGACAATTATTGCTCTGCATGCCTGGAAGAGAAGAGCGATGTTTAAAGGATGTCTCTGATTGTATGGAGGACTGTCGGTGTCAACATTCCGGCCATTATTTGCTGGTCTTTGCTCGTCTATATATGAACGGACCTGTCACCCTCTTGTTGTCTTAAGTTATTGTCCAGCAGCGTTGACTGTTTTTACCGCTTTCCACACAGTATGTCCAGAAATTGGACAGGATAGGAGCAGCGAACCAGATTGATGTCTTTAAGGGTCGCTGTAGGCTGTAACAGTGGGGATGCAACAGGGGGGATGCGAAGAGATAACATAAAGATTTTAATGTTAAGGATTTTTGAGTGACGTGAATGAAATCAGGTGGAATTAGCGGACAAACTCCACACACACACACACACACACACACACACACACACACACACACACACACACACACACACAAACGAACATACACACACTCACTCACATTTCATAGACAACATGGATCGTGCCTTTTCATAGATACTGGGAAAAGATGCATCCCTGACCCGGGCCAAGGGAGCTTCCACCCTCTTAATTCTGTAGCTTTAGTTCCGCACATCCAGATGTTCTCCTGCAGCTGTCTGTAGCCTACATGAAGCGTAAACTCTTGGTCTCTCTAAATGTTTTGATCCACTCACAGTAGTTCCTCATTATGATAAATCTCTGTCTTTCTGGAGTAATCACATTGACACTCACAGTTTGTAGCAGACACTGTGTATTTTAATCACTGTATCCTGTGGTAACGCTACGTTGTTATTTTTTGTAGTACTACTGAAGCTAAATGTAATTGTTCATTTGGGAAAGGGGTGCTGACGTCACGAACGCACCACCAGAGGCGGTGGCGTTCTGCAGCTGTTCTGACGTCACACGCGTCTGCCTGCATCATCGCATGCAGGGGAGGAGTGGGCGTAGAAAAACGTCCTACACACACACACACACACACACAGAGATACACACACAGATACACACACACTCACACACACACACACACTGTATAGTTGCCCGGCTGTGTTAATGGTGTTTCTGGGATGAATTCAACCTTGAGTACTGACAGGTTATCATTGAGTGGCCTTCTCATCCTAACCTTGAAAATATCACTGTAGGGATAAAATAGATAGATAGATAGATAGATAGATAGATAATTGTAGTGTTTCAGTAGCCAAGTCATGTAAATCATACAACAAATGACGTAGTTCAAGAATGAAATACAATACAAATCCATTAATAATTGAATAACTATAGCTAGTCTGAATAAGATTAATAATACAACTAGGAACATACTGTGTGACTCTTGATATGTATTGAATATACACTGTAAAGGTAGTGCCCTGTAATCCACAGTACAGTAATGCAAGGCAAGTAGATATGAAAATTTAATCTCCACATTTATTAATACTATGCGTATAGCTTAAGAGATAAACCATGGTGTATGTGGGATTGCAGTGAAATGCAACAGCTGAGCCAAAGGGACACTTCCAAAGACTCCAGGTGGATGTAAAGGGTACCAATTTTACATCTCAATTTGTCATGAGTACCACTGTTGTATCTGTGTCTTCTGTGGCTCTGGAGGGGTCTTTGTCATGTCTCAGAAAATAACCCTGATGATGTCTGGAGTCAACAATGTTGCCAACAGTGTTGCCTGTGCTACTGTAGATTTTGAAGGATGTTGGCATTTAGCATACCAGACACCAACCGCCTGATGTCTAATGGAAAAACTATTGGGTTGCACAATAGGAAATGTTTGGTCCGTACTATGGAGTAAAAGTCAGGATATCTTGATCTGATTTGCTTGATCATCAAGTCTGTCCCTAGCAAGTCCCTCAATTTAATGGATGAATTGAATTGAATTGTTTTTATTGTCATTGCATTGAGGTCAACAAAATTTAAAAAAGCTCCATCCTCAGTCATCTCTCTCACACACACATGGCAGGCTACTAACTTGCTGGAATACCCCTTTAACACTAGAAGAGATTTAATTTAGATGACTTAAAGGAGACTTGACTGAAGAGGGGTTGGGTTTGTCACCTCATCTATAGCTTATTATTGGATGAAATGTTAATCCATCAAAGTAAATTTGATATAAAATGGTAGAACAATATATTTCTAGACACCAGGTTAAAAAAAACAAAAAGGCATTCTCGCTTGGTCCCTCAATGCTAATCTGGCTGGGGTACACACCGACCCCAGAGGTATACTTATACTGTCATATCTCACAGGTGCTTTATTCGATCATTCCAATTTTTCATGACTTTTTCAATCAGTTTATTCCTGATGACTTATATCATTATTTCCTATTTCTGTTTCAATGACTGTGGGGGAGCCCACTCAAAAGCACCCAATTCCACCAATGCAGTTTTAATAGATGGAACTATTCATTGAGTTGATGTTTGCCATGGGTCATAATTTAAAGTTTCACATACCATGGAGTTATTTTGAAGGGGATGGATACAGATGCAGCAGATACAGACATGATCTCTGTCGAAGAACCTAAGTTTTCATTTTACACAACATGCAAAATTAACTGTAATTTTCCTAAAATAATAATAATCTGGGTTTTTTTCAGATGAAATTAATTACATGAATAATAATGCTTTTAGAAGAAATACATTTTAAAATATTTTTATCTGTGTTGGTGTTAGAGTAGTTTATTCTTGGTGTTCCTCAGGACCCCAGTAGGATGAAGGTTAAATTGTTCTTGATTCCTGACTTTAATAGGTGTTTTGTTGGTTGGTCCTACTCCAATCAAGTCTAAAGCCGTATGACACCTCTCTCATCTTCCTTCACTCTCTCACTTTTGTCTCTCTCCTCACAGCCAGCCCTGCTGACAGACTTGAAGTGACAGTGCTGACCTGGATAACCGCTGAGCCTGTGTTCCACACCGAGCCAGGCCTCTCCAAGCAGACACACTCACAGATACTACAGCGGACAGACAGCGGTGTCAGCAGCTCATCAGCAGCCTGTGGCTCGAGAAGCAACAGCAGCAGCAGCAGCAGCAGCAGTAGCATCCGACTGAGAGGAAGAACACTGCATTCACACCATCCTCCGCCATCCTCCTCCTGTCACATCTGACATGGCAGACCCCAGCCTCACGTCGCCCTCTCAAACCCCACTGCGCTCCCCTAACACCTCGCTCACCCTCTCCTTCCCCTTCCTGAGGGAAGGGAGCCGGGTATGGGAGGAAAGGGCGGAGCAGGGGCTGCCTCGGGATTTGCCCAGCCCGCTACCAACCAAACGCACTCGCACCTACTCAGCGTAAGTAGTAAGAGACCACTCTGTGCTAAAATGATTAGTCTATTTACCACTAGTCAATGCAAACATTTATTTTACTATTGTACTTTTTACACCGTACATTTTTCTATATGATCTTCTAAGTAAGGCAGCCTGTATAAAGGGTGTAACTAATGGCTTTAATAATGATTAATGAATGATTTACTGAAGTGTTATGGATCAGTTTAAGCCAATAATATCAACAATTTGCCAGATCGTGGAAAATCCCTTTAGCTGACAACCAAAAACTTGGTAATAATTTATATATCATTTAGATAAAAAGCATTAGTAACCCCCCCTCCCCAAAAAAAACAAAAAAACTTGGCTTCAAATGACTTCAATTTTCTCTAATATGAAATATTCATGACTATATAAACCACAGTGACAGTTAGAATATCCTTACTTGTTATGTGTTTATCACTCAAAGTCTCCTGTGCTTTGTGAGGACTGTGTGGGTTGATAATTACGGGCTGACACAACGGGTAACATGAGCAAATAACAACTGTCACCAGTTTATGATTCAAACCAGTGAAGAAAGCAAAGACAGGAACACAAATGCAGAAACCTCCCAAGTGAAGTTTTTGGCAGAGCAATTTGAATTCATGTAGATATTCGTCGCTCAAAGTTAAAAAGTGACTGTGAGAATAAGTTTACAGGTCCTTTGAAAGAGGGTTCACAATGTTTCAAGCACCAAAATGAACACTGAAACAGGCTTTTCTTGCTATAATCATTCCCCCTGTTCATACTTACCATTAAGATTATCATGCGCTTACAGTGTAAGTGATGGGGGCTAAT
Organism: Scomber japonicus; assembly: GCF_027409825.1. Lineage (NCBI taxonomy): Eukaryota > Metazoa > Chordata > Actinopteri > Scombriformes > Scombridae > Scomber > Scomber japonicus. Next base: position 10,321,719 of record NC_070595.1, on the reverse strand, counting down.
GTCCACAGTCCTCCTTCTGGACAAGAATATACTTAAATGTTTATCTGAAGCTAATATGAAGCTTCAACCATCCAAATGAGTAAAGTTAAGTATATTTTATAACGTTACAATCTTTTTAGTGCCAAAGTCCCTCTTTTTGTTATTTTTCTTCCACCGCAGCACAACAGGCAAACACTGTCCGAGGAAACACAAGGAGGGAATTTGATGCTAAAAGTCTGTAAATGTGACCACTTGATCCACTTGATATGACTAACTCAGACTGCTGACACCTCATATACATTTCTACATTCCTCTGGTCATGGCTTGAATCATAAACTCAATTACAAAAAAGAAAAAATCTGTTCTAAACTGCTCTTCTAAAACAATTTAATAGTAAACTGTACTGAAATTAGTCATTTTATACTTAATTTGAGAATTGTATTGTTTTTCTCTCTTCCCCTGCAGTACGGTACGTGCTCACTCAGGTCCCGTGTTTAAGGGTATGTGTAAGAACTTCTCCAGGTCACAGGGTCACGGTTTCATCAAACCCTCCCACGGCGGTGAAGACATCTTTGTTCACATCTCAGAGTGAGTGGCAGCAACACTGAACACACTCTTAGACAACAAAATCATACACGTTTCACAACATGTCGACTGAGGGGATAACAGCATACATGAGCTGAATTTAAAGCAGAAACAAAAACCTACTGCAGATCTGCTGCGTCAGCTCACAGGACTGTAAGAACTCAGTGAACCACACTATTTACTGGCAATGTTTTTTCAGAGGAAAGTGTATAATTTTTTAGCTCTCCTGGGATAACTGTGAAAACTGCAAAAAGTGGACCTGGAGAGTACAGCAACTTCTTTCTTTTTTATTCAGGACAAGCAGTATATCAAACTATAGCATTAGCAAAAGCAAAAGCAAATCTGCACCAAGTCTCAAAACAGATTATGCAGGATGATCTGGTTATTGTATAGCCAAACTAATTTGATCTGGTTATTGTATAGCCAAACTAATTTGCATCGTGGGTCTGAAACTCCATTTATCTTGTCTTGTTACTTTTATGTGTGTATGTTTGTAGGACCAAATTCTTTTTTTTTTCATAGAGCGAGATGAGAGTATCGATACCATTCTCAAGTCTGTGTGTGGACAAATGGAAACTGTTCTGCAACCTGTTAAAGTTACACATTCAGACAATATTTTTGGCATACAGATGTGAAGATGTTTTTGTGAGAAATGCAAAAATGGTATTTATTTCTGAAAACAAAAAAGCTCTGAGTTTTGCATTTTAATTTTGTTGTGACTATGGTGTTCATTTCCTTTTTTTGCCTTGCAAATAGTGCAAATGGAAGATGACTGTCGTTAAACTGTAAAACTTGTTATTTTTGACAGTAAAAGAGAAAAAAAAAGTCTTTGTGTTACGTATGAAGCTAGCACAATTAGCTTAGCAGAAAGACTGAAAACAAGAGGAAGAAGCTAGCCTGGTTCTCTACAAAGTTTAAAAATATACCTACAAGCACGTCTAAAGCATGTTAATTTATACTTTGCTCGTAGTTTGTCGAGTTCATACACAAACAGGATTATAAAGTCAGTTTTGTACTGTAGCTATTTTTTGGCTAACAAGAGCCAGGCACAGTGACTTTCATGAGTCTTTGCTGGCTTGAAGTCAGAAAGTTACTTCAAACAGCAGCTGTTTGCTAACAAATCCAGTGAAATAGTTAAAATGTGTAAATGAATAAGCTGAAGAGGTGCTTATAGGCAGATATTTTAACTTGGACAGAGACAGGCTAGCTAGTTCCTCCTGTATGCAGTGTTTATGCTAAGCTAAGTTTATTGCCACACGTAGCTTAATACTCTTCCTTTAAGTCAATCAGTCTCCAGTCAGGCAACCTCAAAGGGTCGCAATATTGTTTATCGTCGTCAGCAGAAGGGACATGAGATTAATTATCATATCTCTTGGGGATTTTCTTCTGTTATTCGATTAGTTACAAGTCACCACCTGTGCATTAACACAGTTTTGCTGGATGAAAGTGAAACCCCTCCCCCCTAATCAACAGATGAATGCATCCTGTTTGTGCCTGTTAAGTAGTGATGGCACTTTCTCAGGCCACGCTTAATCTGTAACCCTTTATACAACAAGACCATACAAAGCTAAACACCATATTTCCTCTCTGTTTCAGCATCGAGGGGGAGTATGTCCCAGTTGAGGGTGACGAGGTTACGTACAAAGTGTCCCGGGTCCCACCTAAAAACCTGAAGGTGCAGGCGGTGGAGGTGAAGATCATACATCTCAACCCAGGGACGAAACATGAGACCTGGTCCGGGCAGATCATCAGCTCGTAGGCCTGACCTCTAGGCCTGGTGGGTGATGCTGGGTAGGGCTGGGTGGGGGGTGGTGGAGGTGTTGAGGGACTGATAGCTTATATTCTGTGCTCAAATTCTTTTTTTTTTCGTCTTTTTTTTAAAAACATGTTTTACCTACACAGCAAAGTGTCGAGTGTTAATAAGTGTCAAAAAATCAGCTGTAGTAGGCCATGACAGTTTTATACTCACAGAGCAGATGTTAAAACTGTCTGTCTACTACTCTGATAGTCATGCATTGTTAGGAAAAGTCACATTTGTTTTATTCATTATATCGAAACCCAAAGGAGCTTGTGGGCCTGATCTTTCCTAGAGATCAGCTGTATAAAGTATTAAACATTGGGAACACTGTGTGGTGCAAATCTGTAAACTGAGGCATGACTGCTGAGTGTTCAAGCAAGGAAGAGAGCAATTTAAGAGAAAAGGCTGAATTCGGTTTTACTTCCCTTCTTTGCAGCTGTTAGGCGCTTGTTTACTTCACCAAAGTTTTCAGGATCACATGTTGGGTGCTAACATTGGTCCGATGACTCATTATCTCAACCTACGCTGTTTTAACATAAAGTGCAGACTCTGGAAAGATGGAAGGTACAAACTTTGAATTCAACAACGGAGATAATGGATGTAAGAGCAAGTCGTTTGGGAAATCGTGGCTGAAGAGATGTTGAATGATTGTGTTGCTTAAGTCAAAGAAAGATTAAACCGCTTTTTTGGGGTTTTAGGCCACCAGTTAAGAAACATGACCATAGAGACCAAAAAAAAGGAGGAAGTTTTATTTTTAAATGGTAAGGGGAATGTACTGAAGGTCAGGAGGAGAGAAATTCAGAAGGACAGAAAAAGCATGACCAGAACTGAAGCAGAACCACCACATTAAAGGAAGAGTTCTTAATTTTTCAAGTTTTTGTTTTATAACAGTCAGGAGCTCAAAACCTCTAACTGACTATTATTTTAAATTAGGTTTGAAAAATTGTGAAACTGTCCTTTAAATCTAAGCATTTTAAAACATTAAAAAAACCCATATACATATTTTACTGTGAAAGGAAAAATAGCTTTCCTGAAAAATGCATATCTTTGCTTGTATTGTCTCGTTTGTGGTTATTTATTTTCATTATTTATTTGATTATTTGCTCACATGTGTTGCAAGCTCTTTATTTTTTGTAACACATTCAAAACTTGCACTTAAACAAATTTGAACTTCCACTATGAAACTGCCACATTGCTAAAGACATCAGGTTTTACTCAATTTGTTGTCCAGTTTGAAAATTCCTGTTTTAGAAGCGTCTGAAGCCACGGATTTAAAAAAACAAAAAAGCAAAAAACAAAAACTGTTTCTAAATCTCTTTTTCTATGATTAGAAAAACAGTGTATCTGTGTGTGATTCATTGAGAGTAGTCAGTGTGATGGTGAACTACATGACTCCATAGTTGGTGCCAATAGACATCATTATTACAGAAATGTTGTTTGTAGTTATTCAGGTTTGCTCAGTTATATAATGTACTGTATGTCATTTTCTATAATATCTGTTCCACAGTCTCTATGCATCTTGTGTGTCTGTCAGTGTCACTGCCTGAATTTGTTTGTTTCTGTCACATCAAAGGACACTTTCTGTTATGGACGAGCCACTGTGGTGGTGATGCCCACGATTACTTCTACTGAGCCTTGAAAGAACATTAAAACGTTTTATGATTCACAAGTCTGGTGGAAACTGTTTCTTTACCTGTTTGTGAACGTTAAGAATTCAGGGAGACTAAGTGAGGGAGAATGGGGAAGAGTGGTATGAGCTCTGGTGAACAGATTTGCTTTTGACAAGTGTAACATAAGTGAACAGGCATGATAACTTTATTCATTTATTACTTATTCTAAAACTATTTGTATCATTCTTTCTGAAAACAACAAAACAAATGATTGTTAGCATGTCCTGATTTCTGAATATCTCAGCTACTTAAATCTATACTGATTGCGTAACCTCAGCAATGAGAATGAACATAGTTTGGCTTGTGGCTGTTTGAACTCTGCAGCATCTATTATTATTATTTATGGATTTAACTTCTCTGTCTGATCACCAGTCATGGAAAACAAAAGCAATAACTGACTTTCAATATGTTGCTCAGCCTTATTTTTTTTAAAGATTTTCTCTGACATAGACACCTTTATTTGAAAGTAGAGAGAGAGGAAATTATGGGAGAGAGAGGGGGGGGGGGGGGGGGGGGTGTGACATGCAGAGAGGTCCACCGGCCAGGACTCAAACCGGGGCCCGCTGCATACATGGCATGCGCTCTTAACCACTCGTCCACCTGTGCACCTGCTCATCCTTATTAAACATAATTTAGTATCATATTTTTTACATTAATGACTAAATTCAAAGTAACTTGAATTGATGACACACCTGCAAGCACTGAAACCAGTATATGGTGTTTACATGTGCAACACATAACTGGTTATTCTGTTTATAACCAGGAGGCTGTTAGTCCAACAGTGCCAAGAAGAGTCACATCAACATTTATTTAAAGTACCTTATAACACAAGAGTGTCTTAACACATGCTGCAAAAAACTATGAAAACATCAACAGAGCTAATAAACAGAACAACTGATTTATTATTAAGAGACAGTTCTCTCAACAGACACAAGATTTAACACTGAGACATGGTTTCAGCGTGATGACTTAAACATGCAGACATGCAACATCTGCAGTCAGGAAAGTACAAGTGACATGTTTTGCAATGTACCTATTGCGCCATCTGCATGCAATAACTGTTACTATAGCAGTTTGTGTCTGATTTTGATGTTTTATATTGTTTATATTATCCTGCAAAACATAAATATTCTGGAAACTATTTTCTGCTAAATATAGCTTACAGTACATTTAGTTCCTCTAAAAGTGCCCTCCTGCACCCTGGAGAGGAAGGAAATTGTTCAGACCAGATTATGATTGTTCAAATAAAAAGATAACAGGCTGCTCAGACCAAAACATGTGGTGTTTAACAGCCAAAAGCCAATTTAACTGTATTTCATTTGTGAAGTGTCTGTATATGTAAGATTTGACATTTCTGGTGACCCCCAGTGGTAGCATTAAAAAATACACTGTGGGCAATGAGTTTGTGAAAGAGTTACAGCATGAACCAGCTGCATAAGGTGCTTCACATTTAAAAAAAAGCCTTTCTTGAGTGAAGGCCCAGTTTGATCAAACACGCTGAGGTCAGTGAGATGATATCAAAAAAGATTTATTACAATGAATTGACACAAAATGACATTTTTATCCATACAAGACTGAAAAACAGCTGGACCAATCCCACCGTTAGCATCAGGGATACATTGTACTGTACAGGCTAATTCTCTGTGCATCATAGTCTTATCTACATGATCATCGTAGCCTTTGAGATTTAGTGTTCACAATCAAACACAGGAGTACAGCTGATGTTTCTGACTTATCAAAAGCTTCATTTTTATAATAATATCTCAAGGAGTCATTCTTTTTCTGAATCATGACAATAATATAAAACATTAACTTGTTATGGGAAAATGAAAAGTAGCAGTTTTAACATAAGTTGTTAAAATAAACCCTTTAAGCAGCTTTTGACAACAGCATGAATGAGCAGAAAGGAATAAAGCAAAAAGCATCAACATCATATGTTCATCCAGTATTCAGAATGCATTTGACTTATAAAAATATTTTACATACAAAGTTGCATATCGACTGGTTAAAGTTTGTCAAGTGACTTGGTCACAGTAGCTTAATTCACTGGTCAAGATGAATTAATTGAGTCAGTTCTGTTTTTAATATAAATTGAATAAATCCTGACTATTCAATGTAATGTTCATGTTTTTTTCCAGAGCTGCAAAACAAGCAAAGCGAACAATAGTCTTCCTTTTATTTACAGAACCTTTGTGAGTTTAAAACAGACATTTGACATTCAGAGGATCACACAGTAAACCATCAATAAATCACATCCACTTCAAAGCGCTGTAGTGACATTAAATACCTGGAATGATTCATATGAAGATGCATCTTCTTCCTTTTCTTCTTTAATGCTTCATTTATATCTCATTTTCAGAAATCTCACAAAAACAATAAGCACAAAGCTTCCTCACCTGTTCTAATATCTCACTTTCTCTCTCTCTCTCTTTCACTCTTATCACGTCCTTCAGCAGTGCCCAACAACAACAAGACTATACCAACTATTGGTATGAAATGATGCCAACATTAGTGCAAAACAGAAGCAGGTACGTATTCTATACATTATGTGGAGCATTAACTTTAAATATTGCAAAATGCTTTATAATCACTGAGCTTTTTGGTTACTTTCATGTTACATGCTACACACTGCAGTGGTGTGACACTGCAGTCAAATATATCTTCTGGTACAGTACTAAAACCTCAGCTGCAGTAAAACACTTGAACGTACATCAACGTGTAACATTTCCTTAGTTAATGTCCCTTTGTTTAAAAGCTGAGGGATATGTGGTAAAAATGTAATTAAAACACTCAATAATCATATTAATACATTACATGGAAAAAATCAGTAGTGGTATCTTTCAGCAGTTCATAAACAGCCTGGGCTCCATGTGCTGGTTATCTTACCATCAGGGACCAACAGGCCAGAGTTCAGAGGGGTTTTGTGGGTAAAGAAAGGGATTAAGGGCGGGGTAGGGGTGCGGGCAGTGTAGGACATCAGGATTCGTGTGGTGGAGCATCAAAGAAAAGCTCCCGACATAGCCTTGCCGTGTCCTCAGGAGAGTACACTGTGAAGCCGATTGTCCGCGGGTCGTTGAAAATTTCATAGTCGTTTCCTCCCTGCAAAGAGAGTCATGAAAATGATCAACCACTACACATGGCTGATTTGGTTTGTTTTCACACTGATTCGCATTCTTCCATCCGAGGCTATCCTTATCTATTGTACAACCGTGAACTTTGACCCCTAAGCCTGGATAAACAGTCGATGGCCCTTGTTTTATCTGATTGAGTGCTCCAGGCATGGCTTCACGGGCGTGTATCGCCTGTAGTCATGATTACAGCAACATACCGCAGCTGCCTCTGTTCATATCTGCATCATCTGGGATGCTCACAGAGCAAAGTATGTGGTGCAGTTGTTTTGCTGCGCAGCAAAAACGTAAGAATTTAGTTTAATTCTATAAGAAAATGGTCCTTCATGATTACCAAGTGGTCAAAAGTATGTGGACACCCCTTCTACATAGTGAGGTCAGCTGTTGAAGCCACCTCTATTTCTAACAGACAGATAATCAGACATACATCTATGGAATCTCCATTGACAAATATTTCAGTTAGCATGTGTTGTACTGTAAGGCTTAATGATTTTTTTAGCATGGCACTGTCATGGACCACCACATGTCCACAAATAGAGAAGTTAAAACTACAAGATCCCTTAACTTCAATTAGATCTTTATTCTTTATTGTCCGCAAAAGCTCAGGTCAGTACCATACAGACAATGAATAAATAAATAAACACTGCAAGACAAAAACCTATTCTAAAGAGACCTACTCTGAAAAGACAAACATGACTCTAAACGAAAAGCAATGCCTTCCACTGATTCTGTGAGTGTGTTTGTGCATGTACTGTATGTGTGTACATGTGTGAAAAGTCTCAGTGTAAGGGAGATCTTAATGCTGCAGACAGTAAACAACTGTATGCTTCTAACTTTGTGGCTCCCAGGAAACCATAAACAAACAGTTTGGAGTGGAAGAATTTGACTGGCTGGACTTTAACCTCATTAAATTTCTTAACGACAACTGTGAGCCAAGCCTTATCACCCAGCATAATTACCCAACCTCACTCATGCTCTTAAATCTGGTAGAAACCTTCCTACAGCAGTCGAGGCTTCTATAGCAGCAGATTTCTGTGAGTGGTTTTTAACGGGATGTTTGATTGGAGATCAGTGCCAGTATCTGTGCCCACTTCAGGGGATTTATATACAGTACATATCATAGGTTCTATCATAGCACTGCATCCTGATTTCCTGACAACATTTCCCAAAACATTTCAACATGCAGCTGCACTTACATCTGAGGTCTCGTTGCCAAAGAAGTAGATGGCGTCCAGTCCTTCTCTGTCCAGCAGCTCTAGACACAGTCTCTTGTCCCAGCCCTCCGGGAAGATGTCAAAGCTGATGAGACCACCTAAAACAAGATGCCCACAATTAACAGTTATCCACATCATCATCTTAAAGCTGCTCTCATCAATATTTTTATGCCGACAACCGATTAAATTACTACGCGTAATGTGAAAGGTGACACGCGTGGTGACAAAGCCGCAGATAATTATCACCTGAGTCTGCAGTTCTTTTCAGGTCATTGTTTTAGTGCACATTTACTCCATGCTACACTCTCACTGCATTCATAATCCGGCAGCAGCTGCTTTCAACAAAGAAGCTAAACTCACTGAATTCAATCTGTCTGGTAGCCAGAAACTCCAGTTACATGTTATTCCATCTCTGTTGGATGTGTAAATAGGAAAACAGTTTGCCTAACCTCCCCCCCTCCAAAAAAAAACAACAAATACCCTGTGGAGTTTTCTTGCATACAAACAAAAAGTTATATTGACATTGAGCGTGTGCATGTGTATCCTTGTATGTGTGCACGAGACAAACATCAGGGACCCGCTCATTAAAAAAATAAAATACAGTTTACCTTAAAAAAAGGACAGCATATCAATGATGTGTTTACAGCTTGTTGTGCTGCCCTCAAGAGGACAAACACTAAATGAATAGAGGTTTAAGCAGACACACTCATGCAATGTGTACTTTAGGATTATTTTAAAGAGGACAATGAAATCATATCAGTCACATATTTGCTTAATTTTTCAATAGAGAGTGGACATAGAGGTCATGCTGCGTTTACTGTGTGATATTTATTAACCAGTACATTCAATACCCTGCTCAATACTTTCCCTTTTGCATTCTTCTACCTGTATTTACACTCAACACCTCCCATAGCTGTGCTCATTATTTACACTGCTACTGATGGAGGCTGTTAGCTTTTTTAGCCGTGCAGGGACAGTCCTGTTTTGTTCTGACAGTTGAGAGAACTTATTTGCAGGAGAAAAGCACTGGACTTGGAGAAAAGTGTTGCCCAAACACACCCAATGTGTTATGAGTTTTCTAAAATGAAGCATTCCAGAGATAAACTGTGATTTGTGTGGCTGTGGCTGCAGAGAGAAGATGATTATTGCAATGTGTGTTTTGCAAAATCTTGTATTTACCACAAGCCAAGTCTGGTTTTCATTACAACTGTGGTTTTTATTTAAGAGTAAAATAAAAACAGTGCTGTAGCTCAGTTGCCAGTCTAAATGACCGCAGTGACCTCTGAACCCTGGCATGTGGCTGCAAAGTTCCCTGCAGCATTGTCTTTCCATTTGACTCATTCGCCCTTCCCCCGTTTCCACCTTAAATTCCTTTCCCTGCCTTGTCTCACAGCTGGTTTAAAGAGCCAGTGACAAAGATGCCAGCTGAGGAGCATCCAGCCAATCAGAAGGCTGTTTCCCCTCACACACCCTCCACACGCCTCCTACCCAAACTCCTTCAACCTCAAGCCATAAAGATCTCAGTAGATGAACCGCATTTACTGCCTGCCCATCCCACAGCTGGCTGTTTTTCATTCCTGAACAGCTGACAATGCATAGACGTGTGTGTGTTTTGATTGTGAAACCTACTAAACTCTGAATGCTGTAAACAAACCTACATTTATTACACAACCTAACCTGATCAGTTAGGGTTGTAAAGCATTTTTGGTTAATGTTGGACAAAAGGAGGCACAAATGTAAAATGTTTCAGAGAAATAAAGAAAATATGAATGGAAAAAATGTGTAGAAATTAAAATTCTCTTTATATAGGACAGGATGTATGCAAATAAACACACACAACATGTCTTCTTTTTATCTACACCAGCTCCCCTGGTTGATCTTTATCATGTAATAATAAGTGTAATAGCTTTCACCTCAGATCATCAGTGTGTGTTCTGAAAACAGAGTGTCCCTTCAGTTCTGTACATTCTGTGCAGACTGGATAGAGGAAGAGTGTCGGGTTTATACCCCAACACCTACTGCAGGGATCGGCAGTGTCAGCTGACAAGGGCAGCCGTGCAGAAACAGATACACAGTGAGGAGAGTAAACAAATAAATCTGAAACTGCGTACATCCTCCGGACCTATGAGCCTGTTTCCTCGGTGTCAGAGTCAACAGAGTCAACTGTGAAACCGCCGCAGTCGGCACAAAAAAACAGCTTTCTACCTCAGTGAATAATATCATCTGGGAACATAAATCTCACCTACTGTAAGAAAATGATGAATTATTCATATAGGATAAAAGAAGTGGCAGGGAAGTTTTAAGCCTCATTTGTTTGTCTGAACTGTGAACGATCGTCATGCATCATCAGCAGACGCTTACACCCCGCCGAGCACGTAAGCAAACAGAGAGTACGTGATTTACCTTACAGTGGCAGGGAGAGAGGGAACAGTGTGTGTGTGTGTGTGTAATAGATAACTGAGGGCTCCAATGTCCAGCACAAGCTCCTCCATATATGAGAGGTGTGAGGCCTGGATTCCTTTTATTCATCAGAGATAAGAAACAGTGGACAGATATGCTGTGGAACTGGTTGGTCTTTGAGCTACACTGCTGTAAACACAAACACTGAATACTGATGAGCTTGTTTTTCTTCCTGAAGGAAAAACACCCCAGGAATAAAACCAGTGATGCTGTTACTGGTCTGACCACTAATACTCAATCGGCACGAGTGTTAAAACTGGGCTGTGTTTAATGAAATATTCAAACATGCACACAAGGCTCTTTTTTCTTCTCTTCTTACATTTACTGTAACTGGTTCTGCCGCATTATGAGAGATCACGCAGCTTACTTTTTCAGGATATTAGAGGATGCAGTTTTTTTCTTTTTTCGGTACAAAAATGTTTTGGTTCCAAAGTCATTTCTCTCCCTCACGCAACATGTAACCCAATCTTATCATGGCACTTGGTTCAAAGAGAAGCTAAAATGTAATTTGGACCTTTTTACTTAGTGGTCAGTTAAAAACAGTCAGCACACTCAGCAGCACTCAGGTAAAGTATTGATGAAACACTGCTAAAAAGTTTTAGCTCAAAAAGAAAGTAATCATGGCTCAGTGAGGCTCAGCAAAGCCTCTGCCAAATGTGAAGTTTGCCTCTAAAGCTTTCGGTTCTCACCTCTAGTGAACCGCAGTCCTTTCCCAGCAAACTCCTCTTTCAGGGCAGCAACAAACTTCTCCCTGATCTTCTCTCTCTGTGGGGAAAATGACAACAGTTAGTACAATCAAGACTAAAGACAAGTATTTTCCTTGCTTCTATGTCACCTTCATCACATCACATTTCAGTGTGGATCTTAGCTGAAGATTCAGCTGTAAAAATGTTAGCAAGCAGCTGAAAGGGTTAAACCTTGCCTCCTCTGCTGTGATCTGCTTCCTCTATATTGCCTAGCTCTGTGAACCATCAATGGAGAGCCTGTTAAACTGTCCTGAAAGCTTAACATTGTTTGTGGTCTCTCTGCTTGATTGAACAAGTCATGAAACAGAGATGGGGAGGCGGCCCACCAGGACTGTCAGTGCCTGATGTGTAAAAACATACAGTTTGTTTAGCTGCTGAATCTGGATACTGTGCATTTTAACAAGATTCTTGGTTAAAGTTAATTGCAATGGAGGCAGAATGGTAAATCCTCTCACACAGTCCTGATTGACTAATACAGATTGCACCTCTTTATCAAACAATGCAGATGTTTTGTTGAATTTGGCCTTTGCGACACCTCAAATAAAAAGTCCCATCCCACTAATAATGTACTAATAATGAAAAACTTCACCTTGTCGATTTCAGAGAATTCGATTCTCTCCTCCAGTGTGCAGCTCCGACCGATGGGAGAAATGTTGATCATACCATTCCTGAACTCTATGAATGTTCCCCTGCAGGCAAGAAGAGACATTCAGTTAAAAGAAGTTACCTGTTAAAAAGACTTAACAGGGGCAGAAACCTAGATGTGGTTTGACATCAGTTCAAAGCCTTGCCCCACATATAAAGAGGACATGCTTTCGTTTTTTTCATATGCAGATATCGCAAATTCTGCATTTTGAATCAAGTTTCATGTGACATTCCTGCATATCAGACTGAGTGCTGACGTAACTGTCTCACCTTTTCTTTGGCAGCTTGATGAGCCCCATGTAGCTGAGGCAGAAGTTGATCAGGTCCTGCAGAAGCTCCTCCCCAATCTGGTTCTGAATGGCCTGTGGGGATAAAAATGAAACACACAATTGAAGAGGTAGGAAGAGGTGATGTAGGTAGTATTCTTAATGATCTCAGTTGTCTTATTTCTTTGAAGGGGAACATACTCTTCATCACATACTGTATAAAATAACTGTGTACATACAACATGAAGGTTGCTCTATCATTTCATCAGAGAATGGTTCGTAGTACGTTCACTTACATGTTTTGAGAGGAGCTTCCCATCTTTGTACTGCACAGTCCCATTCTCAGCAAACACGTAATCAAACTTGTCTATCACTGCAAGACAAGAGACAGGAGACATGTGACTAAAAGTTATCATGCGGTAACAGTGGGTCATCCCCTAAATACAGAGGAAGAGAATAGCCTTCTATATTTAACAGGTTCCAGATTACTGTGTACGTAACACAGC